>NW_017805034.1:1382202-1384810 GCF_001891065.2 Hippocampus comes
AAACCAGGCAGCCCGACTATTTTTATGGCTCAAAAAGAAAATGGAAGACATGCCGCCTTCTTCAAAGTCCAAATGTCGACGCGTGACTTGTGAGGCGAGTAGGACGCAAAGGTCACTCCCAGCTTGAATGAGTTTGAAATTGTTCTCTTTTTAGGATGGCGGTGGGAAGTCTGTCCAGTGTATCCACGTGGAGCCCTGTGCAGGTATTGATGGAGCACAGCAGCTCAGACATCCTCATCCCCCTCAACGCCGCCACCCCGCAGCCAGGTATTGTACTCGCTTTCACTCTTCCGTGCAGACTTTCTGCAAGATTTGTTTTCAAAATGTTAAGTTTTTGTACATTCATCTCAAACTGGGGGGTGGTCGCGCATGCTACATTCTGCCCGCTGTGTTCTTTAACGCTGCCCACCAAATATCATCAAGAATCCCTGGAGTATTTCTCAAAAATAACACAGCAATTTCGTTTTGATGGGTTAAAATCAGACAAAAAGTTTTGAAAAAAGATACTGGGGAGTTCAAACTGTTTGTTACACTGGTGTCACTGTGGGCTCTTATGGGTTAAAAAACAACAACAACAAAACAAACGTTATGGCCAACCAACCTTTTCAAAGATAATGGCCATCTTTTGATTTAACTAACCAGGGAGCGGTTGATTTTACACTACAATACAAACAATGGTAGTGCCAATAAAGTCTCAGCGTTATTTTGAAAGTCATCGCGTGGATGTATCTGATGTGGTCGCCGATGACTCTGTTGCAAACACAATTGTGAATTAGTGGAATTGAAAGGCAACTTACCCTTACCATCACTCAAATACTAACGTTCAGTGATGAAGGGAAGTTGTTCAAACCACTTTTACTGGTCGATAAGAGACTGCAGATGCATCCTCATTTTGCTCTTCCTCTTTGAACTATTGATAAGCACCAACCAGCTGAGGACAAACTTTAAAATATTAAGACTAGGTTGCACTCACTGATCCTACGCCAGCGTTTTGTTGAAAACCGCTTTCTCTCACTGGGTGCTTCTTGGAAATGCCGCTCAAGCACTTTGAGGAAGTTCCGTCTCCACAAGCACACTCGGTAATGACTTGGCTTTGCGCCCTCCCGCCTCTCTGCAGGTTTGAACTCCATCTTCTTCGCCATCAACATAGACAACAGCGACCTGAATGGGGGGCCGACGAGGGGCGGCGCGTCCACCATGACGCACCTCCTCAAGGAGTCCACGCAGGGCATCGGCAGCCTGTGGAAGGAGTCCACGCAGGGGGTCAGCAGCCTGCTTCGAGAGATCAGCACCGCCACCGTTGTGGTGCCGGGATTCTGCCCGAGGGTGGATGGAGCCTCGGACCCACTACCTGTCCTGCCGCGTAGCACCTCTGCTGGTAAGCTCCACTACGAGTTTGGAAATATGACACTCTGGAAACGTTTTTTTTCCCGTACAAAAGAATTTTGCGAGGAAAAAAAAGTCATTTTGTTCATACTGTCAGTGTAAATCTGACAGAAATACCGTATTTTCCGCACAATAAGGCGCACCTAAAAGCATTCCATTTTCTAAAAAGCCGACAGTGCGCCTTGTAATCCGATGCGCCTTATATGTTCAGATTCTGATTTCTCGGACGTAGTATTTTAAATGGTCCGTAAAGCACTTTGTTACAGCTGCAGCGGTTGTGAAAGGTCTAACTCAATAAAGCTGTATTGTATTGTATTGTATTCCCTTTAGCGTAGCTCCATCTCGTGGATGCATAACGCAATCTCAGTTGCGCCCTATATATGAAGAGAGTTTTAAAACAGGCTATTCATTGAAGGTGTGCCTTATACTTCGGAGCGCCTTATCGTGTGGGAAATACGGTACATTAGGATGACAAAAAAAAAAAAACTCATCCCTCCCGGTCCTATCTTGTACCGCTAATTAGAATTGTAGGAAGCCACCATCCCCAAGAACGAAGAACTGATCAAGAAGGCGTGACTGAAAAGGTGTCAATTATATTGCCGTTCACTTGCTACACGCTCGTATCCAGCATACCCCTGCCTTGTGCTGACCTGTTATTGTTGGCTTCAGTAGCTTTGCTGAATCTATGGTGGAATATCCAGATTTCTTTGGGGGGGGGGGAAAAACGCGAAAAAAAAAAAAAAATTTTTTATTTCGAAAATTCCCCCCCCCCAGGGGAATAACGCGAAAAAAAAAAAGGACATCTTCATATCGTAAATCTGCCTCATCCGAAATGAATACTTACATTCACATTGGATATTTACCAATGCGAGTGTTGCGTAAATGTTTAGATGTAGCCAAGTAGTGCCCTCCGTTTTTTCCGCAATTATTTTCAAACAATATTTATCAACAATAAATTACACACAATTGCCAGAACTTGCAACCATCAACTCATCGAGTCATCCAATATTCTGCCCAGCCTTGACTCAAAGGCGCCTCAACCTTGAATGGAATCACCGTGGATAAATCAGACCACATGAATTTTCCATAGCTCAGGCCTTTTTTTTTCATGCTCCCAAGCACACTGAAGGTTTTTCCGCATGAGCAACACTTTAGTTCTTTTTTTTTTTTTTTTTTTTTTTTTTTTTGGCCCTTGTCGGGTTTTTTTCACAATTCCCTCACT
>NW_017805034.1:1384860-1392163 GCF_001891065.2 Hippocampus comes
TCCCGAAAATGAATCATTTTACATGATCCAGTAGAACCCCGAAACTTATTTGCCGAACCGAATTCAAGAAGTGAAAGTTTCAGCGCATTCTATACATGTGGCTAGTTGCATGTGACTTGTCTTCTGACATTCATTTGCAGACATCTCAATCTCCAAACGGCGCAGCGGTTAGTGAACTCCCCAATGAAGCGTCTAACCTTCCAGAACTTTTGTGTTTGACCTCATTTAGCCGTCTGCCCTGTTCCATTCCACCGGGCCCGGCTGACACCGTTTCCTCCTCCGTGTGTTCCATTTAGCAGCTCGAGCGACGCTTCAAGTTTTAACTGTGCGGTTGAAAATGGAGGTCCACAATTCTTGCGAATACACAGGAGAGATTTTAGGCTCAGAAACTGAAGTGTTTTTTACAGTTCGGAATGTGTTTTTGTCGGAGGGAACATCTGAAGCTAAATGGTCCAGAAGTTGTGAATTGGTCTTCCAAGTAACATAGGCTTGAAAGCACTTTCACTTCACTCACGTTTGAATTTCCGCAGATTCCGGCCTAAGGAAGGAGCGGCGGAGGAAAAAGAAAATCACCAACATCATTTCTTTCGACGACGATCTGGACGGAGGGGCTGAAGACGAGGAAGAGGGCGAGGACGACTTCCCCAAGACTCGTGGAATGAGCAAGAGGCAGACCGATCCCGTTCCAAGTAGCGTGGAGGATGGGATTGACCTCTTGGAGCCATTGTTCCATCCGTCACCTTCTCACAATGGGCTGGACGGCACCGCGACACCGACGTGGGTGGGGTCACCCCATCACTCTCGTACAACCCCGATGCCGACGCCTCCTTTGACAGACCGAAAGAGCATCGACAACGAGGAGGAGGAGGAGGAGGAAGAGGAGGAGGAGGAAGAGGAGGAAAAATACAAATGCAGAGCACAAATCCAAGACGACGAGAGAAGCAATGACCAGTGAGTTGTGTCCCAAAAAATAAAAATAAATAAAAATACACATTTTAGTTACCGTTTCCCTTGGAGGGCCATTATGACTGTCGAACCATATGAAGAAGTCAAGAATAATACTTGATTCAACTATTGTACTGTTTGAGGAACTATTGTATTGACTGTAATGAGGGGTTCGGTCACAAGAAAATGCTGACAATGTCCCTCTGATTTATTACGTAAGAGAATTTGAAATTTTGCCAGCAAGCCTCAATCATGGAAGTTGACATGTTTTGATTGACTTTTGCGGGGCCAAGTAAAATGATGTGGCGGGCCAGATCTGGCCCCCGGGCCTTGAGTTTGACACCGGTGGATTACAGAACACATTTCGACAACCATTCACACCTAAATCCCTTTAACCTAAACTGCCTGGGCTGAGATTCGACACAAAACCTCAGGATTGCGATGCAGACGTGCTAAACCAGGCAGCCCGACTATTTTTATGGCTCAAAAAGAAAATGGAAGACATGCCGCCTTCTTCAAAGTCCAAATGTCGACGCGTGACTTGTGAGGCGAGTAGGACGCAAAGGTCACTCCCAGCTTGAATGAGTTTGAAATTGTTCTCTTTTTAGGATGGCGGTGGGAAGTCTGTCCAGTGTATCCACGTGGAGCCCTGTGCAGGTATTGATGGAGCACAGCAGCTCAGACATCCTCATCCCCCTCAACGCCGCCACCCCGCAGCCAGGTATTGTACTCGCTTTCACTCTTCCGTGGAGACTTTCTGCAAGATTTTTTTTCAAAATGTGAAGTTTTTGTCCATTCATCTCAAACTGGGGGGTGGTCGCGCATGCTACATTCTGCCCGCTGTGTTCTTTAACGCTGCCCACCAAATATCATCAAGAATCCCTGGAGTATTTCTCAAAAATAACACAGCAATTTGAGTGGGCCACAAAAAAAAAAAAAGACATAGGAGGGCCGGATCTTACCGTCATTTCCGTCATGTTTCAGTCAACTCCGTGGAGGACTCGCCGGCCTTTCCTGCTCAGTCTGAGTCATCGGGGCCAGCGGGAGACTGCGATAGCCTCAGATCACGGCCGCATCTGAAGTAAGCATCTGCTCTGTTCTATATAGGCTTCTGCTATGGTGTGAAGACGACTCTCGTCACTTATTGTAATGGCACGTTGATTTGTTTCAGTATGGAGTCCAGTCCGCTGGTGCTGTCTGCTCCGTTCAGCGGCACACCGCCAACATCTGCTCTGCCAGAGTCCATGACAGTCGGTGAGCGTTCCAAGCCCCCACCCCCCATTCTTTCTATCAGTCTGCTCGTGCTCATCCCATCTGCCGTGCCAGTCAGCCTTCCGAGCGTAAAATCAGTGGCATAAATGTGTAGTTGTCAGCAGTGGAACCACAACTATGAAATCCCATTGCACCATTCCAGCCCTTCCTGAAAAACTTTTTTTTTTTATTATGTAGTAAAGAAAAACTGATTTTTATGAAGCAAAAAAATCACTGGCCAGGTTTACATGGGAGACTTTGTCATTCTGATTGAAATCATTGTGAATGAAGAGCTCTGGTCACCTGTTTGACATGTGCTATGATCGATTTCAATCTGGCGTCAATCTGCTCCACTACGTTAACTCATTCACTCCCAAAGACGTTTTTAAACGTCTTTTCAGATTTGGTCCAGAATTGGCTGGTACTGAATGAGTTAATTTGATCAGCCGTGTTACACCAGTGCGACACGCAGGCAGTTCATCCGTTTCGCACAGTCGTGATAGTCAACCCTTTTTTAACACAATTCTCTTATATGCGCCATTAACGCGCGTGGCCTAAAGGTTTCCTCAGGACCTGGAGGGGATTAGTTTTGTGTCAGCATCTTGCATAATATTAGCCTACAATGAGCTATATTTACCCAAACTGTTGACAAAATGGGTGTAAAATATTGGTGGGCCGTTTATGATGTCTGGATTATTTTCTGAACAATGTGTGTGAAATTATTATGCAAGAACAAATTATACCTAAAATATATTTTTTGAAATGTTTTCACAAGCATTTTTTTTTCTCTTCTTTTTCTGACACAAAGTTGAGTGAACGTCACGAGGAGGGGGAAGTAGCTCCCATATTACTAAGGCACCATTTTATCCACCTGGTGGCACTGTTGGTCCAGTGAATAGGCATCGACTTCAGCTCCGTTGCTTTCAAGGCATTCATGAGAGGAAATGTCAGTGCCTTTTGTGGCAGCTGTGAGATTGCATATGTTGGTGGTGCAGGAGGAAAAAAAAACAAGAATCCAAATGATTTGCTGAGCCATGTGTGGTCTGTGCCTGAGTTCCGATCACACCCAAGAGTCACCAAGTTCTCGGTTGACCAGAGTGAAATAAAAGGAGAACAGATGTATCTTCCTTTTTATCCTTACCTTAACCCACATACATACAAGTGTTCCTCAAAACAATTAGAATATCATGAAAAAGTGGGTTTGTTTCAGTAATACTGTTCAAAAAGTGCAGTTTGTGTAATGCCTACATTCATTCCACACAAACTGATACATTTCAAGTTCACGATCTCTGAAATTTTAAATACTTAAGACTGTGCAAAGAAAGGAGTTTTAGAAATGCTGGCGACCGAAAAATAAAATGTAAATATTGTGCTAACTCATTCAATGCCAAAGGCTTTTTTTTTTTTTTTTAAACACAACTTCAGGCATTCAATCCCGAGTACGTTATGTTTAAAAAAAAATGTTGTAGGGTGAAGAAGGGTCTGAAATTGTCTGGCCCAGAATTTATATGGTGTGGCAGCAACCACCACTGGGGTAGAAAAACGCAATGATGCACAGTCCACTTTACCTCACAATACTGCGACACATCATGACATTAAAATCCAGCATTGTTTGCTCGGATTTCCTTGTTGCTATGTAAGGAAGAGCCTGCCATGCTCACTTTGAAGCAGACAAAATAAAAAGAACAATCTCGAGTGGCGGTGGTTACATATCCCATTTTAAAAGACTGTTTAAATTGAAAGGACTGTTTAAGTATTTGGTCCAACGGAAGTGTTGATTTCCTCTCCCTCACAAACACATTTAATGTCAATGTCATTTGTAAAGCCCCTTATTGAGGACCGAGGGTTGTCTGGCTGTACTCAAGTCCCTGATGGCTCGTCTCTCGCACCCGCTGTGAACGCGTGGTCGTACTAAAGGTCACTTATTTCTAGCTTGTTGACGTCCATCTGTATAGGCTCCCCTCATGGCCGCTTTTTTTCCTTCTTTCCTCTCCTCCCCAAGCCAACAACCCGCGCATTGGCCCAGGGCTGCAAGGGGGACCTACTTGTATCTGGGGCGCCACGGATACCCTTCATTAGTTATGAGAACAAACTAGTGGTCTTTGTAATTTGTCACATACCAAAAAAAAAAAAAAAAGTACTGCGTTGTTAATTTATTTGTCTTGTGGTTATTTTGAGACATAAAAAAAAAAAATCGATATGAAAATAGATCTACCCGTTCAGGGTATCCCTCCGCCTCGTGCTCAACGTTAGCTGGGACAAACTCCAGCTCACTCGTGACCCTAATGAGAACACTTGTAGCAAATGGATAATAAGAATTGAAGAATAATAAGAAAACCTTTATTCATCTCACAATGGAGAAATTCCCAATTTACAGCAGTTAAGTTATGAGGAAAGTAGAAGAACAAAAAGCATTTACTCATTCACTCCCAAAGACGTTTTTAAACGTCTTTTCAGACTTGGTCGAGAATTGGCTGCTACTGAATGAATTTTTAATTGGACGCCATGATGTAAGGAACTTTGGAGCATTGCGATAAAGCATTCATACGCTAATATATTGAAAATAAAACTGGTGACGCAATCTCTTTTCAATTGTTTTCATGAGTTTGACTGATGCATTGACAAATAACATTTGTGACTATTTTATGAATCAAACTATCAATGTAAGTACTTAGGATGCTAATTCTTAACATGACCTGTGCTATGGGAATGACGCAACCCATGAGACAACATTTTTATTATGTTTTTTCCCTGCACACTGAGCAGAGCCACCGCTGGCAACTCAACTGGTTTCTACGCCGAATGTTAAATGACGTTTTCAACTGTACAGATGTTAAGTTGACGGCCAATCAAAAGGATTATACCACGAGACCAAAATTACCGCTGAGATGCTGCTCGTTGAAAATGAGCGGAAATGTGCAAAATCATCTTTGGACCTTTTAATAACCGCAAACATTATTTGATGAACCTAACAATATGACCTGTGTACTTTCATTGCTTCGAGCTCACCGTGTGGTGTCTTTGCAGCGGAGCTGCGACAGGCCATTGTGGCCATGATGAACAGGAAGGATGAGCTGGAGGAACAAAACGGGTACGTCGGGATGTATAGTCCCCTTATCTGCAGCTTACAAAGCCAAACGTGCACATGGATGCTCGCATGCACGCGCCATCGTGAAAGCCATTAGATAACCTTTTTCCTTTCATACGGTGCTCTTTTCCATCCACGGCGAAGCATTTTCATCCTCACTTTGCCACAAACTGATTAGCTTTACGTACTAGCGAGGCTTAACGCTAATTCCCCAGTTGCCAGGAAAAGACAACAAAACACTGCAAATCAGTTAATGTCTTTTCCGGACTCTAACTTCTTCCTTTCATAACTTTGCTGCTGTGAATTGGGAATTTCTCCATTGCGAGACTAATAAAGGTTTTCTTATCTTATCTTATCTTAAGTCGTTCCCGAGCATAAGTTGCACCAGCCATAAAATGCATAGTAAAGAAGAAAAACCATAAGTCGCACTGGAGTACAAGTCGCATTTTTTGGAGGAAAATTTGACAAAATCCAACAGCAAGAACTGATGTGTCATCTTGAAATGCAATTTAAAATAAACATAAAATCGAGAACAACAGGCCGAATAAGTGTACGACTTATTATGCTAACGGTAGATGACGCAACAACAGACGGTTCACGTAACATATTAACGGTTACTCAAATCACGATAGCATAAAGTAATCTGAACTGGATGGTCCAAAAGTTTTCGGCTGCATATTTTACTAGATGCAGCTTGTAATCTGCAGAATACGATTTTCTTTTCGGTGACATTTTTATTCAGCCCTTCTCAGTTGTTTTTAATTCAATACCGGCAGTATTTTAAATTTCTGACACTGTTGAAATCATCAATACAGGCCTAGAGCGCCCTCTTGCGGTTTAATGTGAAAACTTTGTGTCTGTACTTTTTTAAAAAAAAAAAGTTGTTTTGGACCTTATGGAATGTTTTATCATCTCAGACAGCAAACTGCTGCTGTGTGTACTACCATGTGACATGGATGGTCCATTTGGTGTTTTTGGCAGGTCTCTCCGTAGTCTGCTGGACGGGGAAATGGAGCATTCAGCGGGTCTGAGGCAGGAGATTGAACTGCTGAAGAAAAAGCTGGCTGAGCTGGAAGAGCGACACATGGCGAAAGTCCAAGCACTGGCCAGGTAACACACATGAGTGTTCTTAAATAGAAGGCTAACTGTACCCGGGCACTGACCAGGTCACGTTGTGTTCATAAATAACAAGACAAATCACCCACCTAATGAGTTTAAAGTATGAATACACGAGCTGAATTAAAAAAAAAAAATCACTGAAAATGTTTCCCAACGAGTCGTTCTGCATTGCCACTCCGCTGTAACGTCACAGCCAAAATGTTCAGAGGATATAAAAAGTCCACACACTCCTATTCCAATGCCAGGCTTTTGTGATCTTAACTCATTCACTCCCAAAGACGTTTTTAAACTTCTTTTCAGACTTGGTCCTGAATGAGTTAAAAATAGATTTTTTGGGGGATTGATTCCAGTAAGATGTTTGATTGGATTATTTTATGAATTGAGTTCAGCATTTGATGTTTTTGTTTTTTTTTTTTTCTCCCCATTTTGTTAAAAAAAAAAAAAAACTTTTGTGATGCTTCTTAGTGCAGCATTAGCGGTTAAAAATCCAAGTCACCCGCCTTTCTTGATCTGAGCGCAGACGACGACAGCACAAACCTTTGAGCAAGTTTTCTCAGGGAAATATTACAATTCTCACCTCATCATCAAGTAGTTGCCCTGTTGAAGTCCAACAAGCTTTAATGTCATTACTTCCACTAACATCTACCCACGTGAACCACCTTAAGCCCTTTTTCCTCTGCATTTCAAACACTGCGCCTGCGATATTAAGCGAG
The DNA here is from genome assembly GCF_001891065.2 of Hippocampus comes. Lineage (NCBI taxonomy): Eukaryota > Metazoa > Chordata > Actinopteri > Syngnathiformes > Syngnathidae > Hippocampus > Hippocampus comes. Next base: position 1,391,977 of record NW_017805034.1, read on the forward strand.
TGAATCACACACACTCCATCTTACATCAGCCCAAAAAGCCAAAGATCACAGCTGCTTAGCTACATAGACCCATGTACATTTCCTCTTCCACTCTTTTTAAGAGTCACGCTTTATTACGAGGTTTGGGATTTTTAATAGGCCTCAAGCCTGGATTGGAGATTTTGCTCGACAGTTGCTCCATCTTGAC
>NW_017805034.1:1396888-1409748 GCF_001891065.2 Hippocampus comes
ATCTCAGACAGCAAACTGCTGCTGTGTGTACTCCCATGTGACATGGATGGTCCATTTGGTGTTTTTGGCAGGTCTCTCCGTAGTCTGCTGGACGGGGAAATGGAGCATTCAGCGGGTCTGAGGCAGGAGATTGAACTGCTGAAGAAAAAGCTGGCTGAGCTGGAAGAGCGACACATGGCGAAAGTCCAAGCACTGGCCAGGTAACACACATGAGTGTTCTTAAATAGAAGGCTAACTGTACCCGGGCACTGACCAGGTCACGTTGTGTTCATAAATAACAAGACAAATCACCCACCTAATGAGTTTAAAGTATGAATACACGAGCTGAATTAAAAAAAAAAAATCACTGAAAATGTTTCCCAACGAGTCGTTCTGCATTGCCACTCCGCTGTAACGTCACAGCCAAAATGTTCAGAGGATATAAAAAGTCCACACACTCCTATTCCAATGCCAGGCTTTTGTGATCTTAACTCATTCACTCCCAAAGACGTTTTTAAACTTCTTTTCAGACTTGGTCCTGAATGAGTTAAAAATAGATTTTTTGGGGGATTGATTCCAGTAAGATGTTTGATTGGATTATTTTATGAATTGAGTTCAGCATTTGATGTTTTTGTTTTTTTTTTTTCTCCCCATTTTGTTAAAAAAAAAAAAAAACTTTTGTGATGCTTCTTAGTGCAGCATTAGCGGTTAAAAATCCAAGTCACCCGCCTTTCTTGATCTGAGCGCAGACGACGACAGCACAAACCTTTGAGCAACTTTTCTCAGGGAAATATTACAATTCTCACCTCATCATCAAGTAGTTGCCCTGTTGAAGTCCAACAAGCTTTAATGTCATTACTTCCACTAACATCTACCCACGTGAACCACCTTAAGCCCTTTTTCCTCTGCATTTCAAACACTGCGCCTGCGATATTAAGCGAGTGAATCACACACACTCCATCTTACATCAGCCCAAAAAGCCAAAGATCACAGCTGCTTAGCTACATAGACCCATGTACATTTCCTCTTCCACTCTTTTTAAGAGTCACGCTTTATTACGAGGTTTGGGATTTTTAATAGGCCTCAAGCCTGGATTGGAGATTTTGCTCGACAGTTGCTCCATCTTGACACTTTGGAATCATTATCGATTTTTGTGCTCGGCTGTAACCAGCAAAAGGCGCAAATCATTCAGACTCAGCCGGTTTGATTCAGACTCAAGAGTGAGATGAAAATTTGGCTCGGGTTTCAGCCGGTTTGCTTCAGACTCAAGAGTGAGATGAAAATTTGGCTCGGGAATCCACTGATGGGTGCAACTGGGGACGAGTATAATTTGCGATCAATTAACGACCGAAACGTGGTATTTTTGTTGTTATTTTCGATTCATTATTTTGCCATTTGCAAGACATGCTTTCTCACATAAAATATATGCACACGCACACACACACCACACACCACACAGAGATCCAGATCACACACGCGCTGTCATGCGAGAAGAGCTGTCAAGAGTTAAAAGAGGGAACAGGGTTGTTGAGCACGCATGACACCTCTCCAGTCGGCAGGAAGCAGACAAGCATCTCTGCAACAACATGACATTTGTCCACAGCGGAATGAAAAGTGTGTGACCCTCGCGGCTCCGAAGCCCACGTCATGACAGATGCTTGTTGCGATGTTGTTTTTTTTCAATAAATATTGACAAGCATTGTGCGCTGCGATAGCCCCCGCTAGAACTTTATGGCTTTTGATTTTAAACCTGTTTTTTTTTTTTTTGCCGGGGGGTTGAGTCTCATATATACGTTAGCTGCATCATTGACACACACGTAATCACAATCAATCGATCAATCAGGTTTCCCTGTCTTAATGTCTCACGCGCGCTATTCGAAGTCTTCACCAAGGCCAACCGTTTTCGATTCATTGCTTTGGGGCGACAAGGTTTTCCGATCCTCAGCCTTGAGATGTCGAAAGACAAAAATTCTCAGCATGTCTGCTTTCACATGATGGACTCTTACAAGTCCAACGAGAATTGATGTCAGAGGGACTCCAGTAAAGCTTCAAAAGGCCACAAATGAAGTTTCCGGTTTCCTTTTTAATGCTTGGAGCTCATTGTCGTTGCCGCGATCTCTGCGCCGCTTGGACGTTACACTTTTATACGTTTCACTGCGGTTTTGCTCAGCACATCCGCTCCCCCACTGTTGTCTTTGATTAAAGAGTGGTCTGAACCCGGTTGTTTTTGTCTTGTATCGTGAGGTCATTGATTCGCTGCCACTCGGCTGTAGCGCGGTTGTTGAAATTGCCTGTTGCTTCCGCTGCTCAGACTTTCTCTCGGAGGCATTTTCAATGTGAAAGTTGTGCCCAGTAAATTGCGCTCCATAATTGGGGTGGGATGTGGACAGTTTGATTTTTAGGACAATATTTTGTCAATGATACGAGAGTGATATTGTAACTGAAGGGGAGAAATGAGATATGGTGTGAAAGGTAAGGCCCGGGGGCCAGATCTGGCCCGCCTCATCATTTTATGTGGCCCGCAAAAGCAAATCAAGTATGTCAAGTTCCACGATGCTTGCTAGTCTGAACCAAAATTTCATATTGTCGTATGTGATCCACAATCACAGTCATTACTCTTGACTTCTGATTTTAAAACTAGTTATCCATCAATTTGTTGTGCGCTGCCCAATAGGTGATTAAACAGTAAACGGCCCTCCAAGGTAAACCGTAACTACAATGTGGCCCCGCAACAAAAATGAGTTTGACACCCTTCAGTTACACAGTTACACCACAAATTGCACGTCACGAAAGCTCTCCGCTCTACCTGTGGCGGTAAAAGCAAAATGATTTCTCCGCAAGGAGGAGGTCATCAGGATGCCGCACAAACCTAACCCCGAGGTCGTGATTGGTTCTGTGCTATTGGGTTTGTCTCTCCACAGTAGGGACGCATCTTCAATGGCTCCGGCACGCCGCCCGTGACTCTTGTGATGATAAAATGCTTGGATAATGAATGGGTGGATGGAATATTTATAAAAACTAAGGGTTAGGTTCAGCAACAGGTGTCGCAAACATCATCGCTATAAATTAAAACACAGAGTCAAATCCGATCAGGGTTTTATAGGTCACATGAAAAAAATTTTAAAATCTCAAAAACTGGATGTGCTAGCAAAAAAAAAAAAAATTCTGTGCCAGAAATATGCCGAGGGACACATTGGCCCCGTTTGGGACCAGTGTAATTAATTGATGACAGAATGGAAGTAAAATTCAAGCGAAAGATGAGAGGAAGGAGCAAAATGAAAAAGTAAAATAAAGAAAATATTGATTAAAAGCTAAATTAAAAATGCATCTTGAGCTTGTTCTCAAAAACGTTCTCTGCAGCCCTAAAGTTGTCCTTCATAAAAAAATCGTTGCAGTTCATAACACCTACGCGCAAAGAAAAGAGAATTGAATTTAGCTCTCAAGATGTTTTTTTTTTCCTCTTTACTCTGACACGACTCGTACCCCCCCCCTCCCCCCCAAAAAATTGAATTGTGACAGGTGAACCATTCGGTGTAAATCCAGCCTAAGTGAATATGGTTAAAGTCACCTCTTAATTCTATGCATTCCAAAACCACTTTCCAGGTTTGAGCCAGCCGCAGACCCGAGCTCGGCATGTTTTGAGAGGACAGCGCATCAGCTTTTTTAATATGCCATGATTTCCGCATTTGCACGCAACGTCTTAATGGGAGCGGAAAAAGCAGGCGAGGTAGAGACGACGGGCCCCTGGCCTGCCTCGCTCTCGCTGCAGGTGACTGTGACATGCAACGCGCATCTCGGACTCGCAGCGACTCACAAATCCTATTCTGTCGTCAGCGGCGAAATCTCAAGTGCCGCTTTTCCTCCTCAGCCAAATCTGTCTCGATCAATAGCTGCTATAAATACCACCAAAGGACCAGCTAGCCGCTGAATAGGGGCTGGAAGCTTGACGGTATCATTCAAGGGAAGGAGGCTACTGGCAGTGGTTGCTGCTGCATGTATATCACCATCTTTTGTGATTCATTTTCACTCATGGTGAGGAGGGCGCAAAAAAGTAATTCTTTTAAAAATATATATGTTTTAAATACGTACCGTATTTCTATCAGGCCTCGGGTATCGTATTTCGTGCCCGATCATGCGGAAATGTGTATTGGTAGGACAATGGCATTCCTTGAAATATGATCAGTCCTCCTCAAGACGTAATTCCGTGAAAAAAATTGACCGCACCAAGTTTCATTTTGTTTCTGTGAACAGTAAATAACAGTTGGAATTGTATAAAAGCTGTTGACTGGGTCTAGTTGACAGGAATATCGTAAAACTGACCCCTCCGATAAAGCCAAACCAGTCTGAAAAAAAGCTCGTTTATTGGGCTTTGTTCGCTGAAAAATCATGGTGCCAAATGAGGATAGGGTGGGAATATTAATTACGAAGAGGGCAGCTCGGGATCGGCTTTTGGCAAAATTTCATTGACTTGCGACAGGGAAAATTAAGGGTGAATTAATTGGTTCACGGCCCCCCCTCCCCCCAAAAGCGGCTCCATTTACTGGAGCCAGTGGTCACGTAACACGTTTCCACCAACCCTCGAGAAGGCTCAGCGGACATTTTGCGTCATCCTGTCAGCTGATTTACCGATGACGTCATCAGGAAATGATCAGAAGTAAAGCTCAATCAGAGTTGACGTCCATCCTTTCATTTTCTCTGTTGCTGGTCCTCATGAGGATCGCGGGACACCATCCCAGTTGACTTTGGGGGGCGAGGCGATCGCCAATCGATCGCCGGGCACACAATTATTGACTACAGTCACAGCCATAGACACTCATTCAAATTCATGGGAGTGAATGAGTTCAACATTTTTAGAGTTTTCAAAGCAGTTAAAATGCCTGCTCTTTATTCTTTCTTCTTACCACGGTGGAGGTGTTTTGCGTGTCGCAACGAATCGTAGACCTAAGTTGCCTCTTGGAAAATCCAGACCAGACCAAGTTTAACTTTCCTCCTGTCCTTTGTATCCTAAAGCTTCTCTTTCCAACTTCTCAGAGCAAAGCGGCTCCTGTGACATTGACTTGAAAGAGGAAACATCGTTTCAAAGCTTTATGACGTGGCGACAATGATGCATGCGCAGACAGTACAGAACATGCTAACTCCACACAGGAAGGCCCTAAGCACATTTTATGAACGTATGAAGTCTGTGAATGAATGTAACGAGTCAAAACCACGAAATGCTCATTAGAATGTCGTCATTAATATTGTTGAGTAGTTACTTGCAGTTACCTGCACACACGGGAGTCACCAAATCTTTTTGAAACTGAGAGCTACTTCTTGGGACATGATTAATTCGAAGGGCTATTAGTGTGATACACACTTGTGATGTCAATTTGGTCAAGCTAGTTTTAATTTCTGTATTGTTGGTGTCCGTGTTTTGCCTATTTGGTTGTATCACTTGTGGAGTTACCGTTTTTTTCGCACTACAAGGTGCACGTAAATGCACTTAGTTTCTCAAAAGCCGACAGTGCACCTGAGAATCAAGATGCGCCTTATATATGGATCAATATTCAGATTTCTTTTAAATGTCCTATAAAGCGCTTTGTTACAGCTGCCGCAGTTGTGAAAGTTCTATATAAATAAAATCTGTATTTTATTGTATTGTATTCCCTAAAGCGGAGGTCCATCTAGTGGATGCAAAACGCAACCTCAGCCACTATTGTAGTTTCTATTTATATCTTATAAATGCGTTGCGCCCTATATATGAAAACAGTTTTCAAATAGGCCATTCGTTGAAGGTGCGCCTTATACTCCGAAGCAGCCTATAGTGTGGAAAATACGGTACTTACATGCAATATGCGCATACGTGCATGCGGCTTGTTTATCGATATTGACTTTAGATTTGATTTAGGAACTTGTAGCTAGAGTGTTGACTTCGTAGAATTTCCTCACCGCATACTCTTGTAGTTTAAAAACAAATCAGCAGTTCCTACTCATGAATGTGCCCCAAACCGAAATTATCCCCCAAAGCCCAAAAACAAAACAAAAAAATCTGTCCTGAATATTCAACCCTCAAACCATTGTGACACTCACACACATGCACAAAACCCCCTTTTACACCAGCATTTGGCAGAAAGAAAAGCGGTCTTCAGGCAGCAGGAAGATGGGAAGGTGGCCATTTGAGTGGGTTCGGCAAGTGGTATTTCGTCACTGGGAGAAGGGGGTGGCTGAACAGGCGGACATACGTGCACACACTCACACATGCAGACAGAAAAAGAATGGCAGCAGGTGTCTTTTTTTCCTCCCAAACTGAAATTGTGCAGTTACAATTCCTTTTAGTTTCTCAGTGTTTTCTGTAGAGTGTTTTTCTTCTTTATGATCTTCTGTTTCTCTCCCCGTCGCCGAGTAATCAGAGTTGATCTTTTTAACGGTACACTGTGTGCGCAATTATTAGATCGCTGTCAAACCTCACGGTACAGCAGGCTGTCAGGCTTCGGACGTCATCGTTTTCAGCTCCCGCCCCGAAATGAAGCAAAACTTCGATACATGCCTAGTGGAACTCTCACGTTTCTTGCGACCTTGTTGACTATTTGCAACAAAATATTTGATGGTTCTGTGATCACAGGGGCATCTGTAATACGTTTTAAAATTTTTGACTTTTGCAAGTCAGTTAAGTCTCTTTTTTGCGGAGGGGGAACGTATTGCCCTGGGAAAAGAAACTGCCTAATAACAGGGTGTTGATCTCCTCAGGCCATTCCTTCCCTCATTGTGCATCCCCCAGATATTCTTAAATCCAAAAAGAATTGATGATATGGTCAAAGTACTCCCTTTCCTAATAATTGTGCACACAGGGTCGGTTGGTACATCCTTGAACTATTTTTCGTTCAAAGAAATGAGCAGTAAATTGCACTCAGGAGCATTATTCAGTGACATGTATGCCTGAAGGTGGCTTTGTACCAACCCCCCCACTCCCCTTTTATTACTGCCAAATAAAAGCAGAGCATATCCAAAGAACAGACAATTTGCTGTGTTTATTGTGCATTAAGATGACTCAGAAGCATGGAAAGAATGAAAGTGTTGGGTGGGATGCAAAAGAAAAAACATCACATGAGGGGTTTGACTCATCTTGGGCCATTACTTGTTTTTTTTAAAGCCTTTAAAGGTACAAACCCCAATGTTTCCCATTCTTGCTTTTTTTTTTTTAGTTCCTTTAAAATCTCACCCCCTTTACATTCCATTTTTTTTTTTATCACTCTCATGAGCATGATTTGAGTTTTACTCCCTCATAGGTCCAAAAAAGGGGTCCTAATTCTGATGGTGGGTTTTTTTTCCCCCCCAAACAAAAACTTTCCCCTCTTTCATGAATCAGATTTCTAAGACATTAATTCTGTTGATCCAATCTCTTACTCGACTTACAGTTGTACTGTACTTGCAAGACTGAAACATTCCGACTTGTATGTAGTGTATTTCTGGGTCAAATTATTGAAAGCAGTATGGGACTCATCCCATTTCATCAGCAAGCCAAGGGATGCGGTTTCTAAGTCTTACATATTTCCGACAGGCCCATTTAAAACGTATTTGCAATATTTTTGACGTCATATATCCGAACTAGTTAGGGGGGAATCATCTCTAACATCCTGTAGCTGAGGTGATTTGAATGAACCCTTTTCAGGTCATGTCACAGACTCATTTTCTTTTGTTTTGGTTGATTGCTTTTCTGATTTGGTTGGATGCCGCTGGACTTTTTCCACGCTGGAAGGTATTACTCTCTTCAGCCTCCCAGTAAACATCTGAAGGCAATTGGCCAAATTGACTGCCGTTTGGAATGATGTAAAAAAAAAAAAAAAATCACTTTTAAAGTTTTGGAATGGCCCAGACTTAAACCCAATTGAAAATATGAAAAAAATGTTAACATAAAATAAATAATACACATACTGTCGCAAGTTCTTTATTGACGTCAGTAAAATGTTTTGGGGACCATTTACCAGTTAAAAAAAAAAAAACAAAAAAAAACTGCAAACGGTATTACTTTGTAATTGGATGATTGAGGAGGGCGGAGTCAGAATTCCCACCTGCCAGGCTTTCAGCTCGCATGACACATTTTTTTTTTTTAACTTGCGTCCTCTGTATTAAAAACGGACAAGTCGAAAATTATCGCATGTTGCATTTGTAAAAATCAATGAACTTATACAGTAGTAGGATATTCTTATCAGGTTGTGGTCCTGGTAAGCGGGGGCTGTATTCATGCAGGCAAGTGTCGGCAAGAACACTGCCCGGGGCCAGGATTTAACGATCGATAACTTGGCACCTTCCACTCATTAACGTCACGCATACCGTCCTCTCATTACGCACCGTCGAACTGCACAGCTGCTTAAAAGTCAGAAATAAGTAACCAAACATAGCATCTGTTCCTATGAAATAAAATTCCAACTGCTCTTCTTCGGCGAATTTGCATCCCACAGCCAAACACAGAAATGTAATGATAGTTTTTTTTTTTTTTTTTTACATCCATAAATTACTCACCCTCTCAAAAAAAAAAAAAATATTAGAAAAAAAAGCCAAACAAAGCAAGATCAAAACACATTTGAATTAAATACTCAGGGGGTTCCCAACTAATCTGCTCTCTGGCAAAAAGAAAGGAATTTATCTATTTTCTTTATTTAATTGAAAATACTTTGCGAGGTGGGGGGGAGCATTTCTACGCCTTTCGGTTTTGTTTTATTCGCCGGCTCGCGTCGCCAGATGTGACCAATTAAAACATGATCATCATAATTAGGTCTGATTCTTAATTCTTGAAGCCAAGTACCAATAATTCCACTTTTCTGTTAGTGGCTACGTTTGCAATTTACGTGCCGACTTCAGCTCGTGCTGTCTTGAATCGCACTAGTCTGTGGTTCCATCAGCAGAAAACATTTCAGTCTTTCAGGGATCAATAATTCAACAAAACGGGTTTATTGTCGGGCCACCGAAACCAGCAACAGTAACAAAAAAAACAAAAAAACACCATGGCGAGACAGCGGCGGTTTTGTCTTGTTCCTTTAGATTATCGTTTATTCACAAAAGGGGACATTTGCTGTAAATTCAAGGTTATCGGATCAAACGGGACAAAAAAAAACCCCAAAAAACAAAACGCTGACAGGATTGTACACCGGCGCAGTATCTTAAATTGTGCGGTGGCATGAAATATTTGACGTAGGTTGTCATGTTGTAAAAATGAAATATCACATTTTAAATAGGTCTCGCTGCTGCCTCCTTAATATCTCCTCCTACAGTAATTGTTCTCCTCAACTCCTCTGGAAACAATCAGCGCATTTTCTCAGAGGTCAACAGCCTAAAACAAATTCTGCATATGGAATCATCGGTCAAAGGTTATGCCGACGATGAGCTATCCTTGTTTGCTGTAAGCTTAGCTTCCTCCATTTCAATATTGGGGGCGGCACGGTGGTCCAGTGGTTAGCGCGTCGACCTCACAGGGCCGAGGGACAGGGTTCAATTCCAGCTCCGGCCTCCCTGTGTGGAGTTTGCACCATCAGCAGAAAACATTTCAGTCTTTCAGGGATCAATAATTCAACAAAACGGGTTTATTGTCGGGCCACCGAAACCAGCAACAGTAACAAAAAAAACAAAAAAACACCATGGCGAGACAGCGGCGGTTTTGTCTTGTTCCTTTAGATTATCGTTTATTCACAAAAGGGGACATTTGCTGTAAATTCAAGGTTATCGGATCAAACGGGACAAAAAAAAACCCCAAAAAACAAAACGCTGACAGGATTGTACACCGGCGCAGTATCTTAAATTGTGCGGTGGCAGTAAATATTTGACGTAGACTTATGTTGTAAAAGTGAAATGTCACATTTTAAATAGGTCTCGCTGCTGCCTCATTGATATCTCCTCCGACAGTAATTGTCAACAGCCTAAAACAAATTCTGCAAATGGAATCATCGGTCAAAGGTTATGCCGACGATGAGCTATCCTTGTTTGCTGTAAGCTTAGCTTCCTCCATTTTAATATTGGGGGCGGCACGGTGGTCCAGTGGTTAGCGCGTCGACCTCACAGGGCCGAGGGACAGGGTTCAATTCCAGCTCCGGCCTCCCTGTGTGGAGTTTGCAGTCTCTGTGTCCCCTGCGATTGGCTGGCAACCGGTTCAGGGTGTCCCCGGCCTACTTCCCGAAGACAGCTGCAATAGGCTCCAGCACCCCCCCCCCCGCGACTCTTGTGAGGATAAGCAGATCGGAAAATGGATGGATGGACTTTCAGTCTTGGCATCACGATCAAATTTTAAGCGGAGCAGCCAAATAGTCTCTCTCGTTTCTGATTGGCTTATGAAGGAGTATTTTGCAACCAAGGCCTGTTCGCTCAGACGCATTTATCTGCCCGCCGGTGTTAACATCAGACTGGAGACTCATTCTAAGTAAAATGAGACACATTCCAATATCTGTGTTAAGTGGCCAACACTGATTCCCTGTGAACACACGCATTGAGTGGAGCGGTGTGTATTCAATCTAATTTAATCAAGCTGGAACAATGCCTGGGCCGTGGGCGGGTCTGATAACGGCGGCGTGGCCGAGTGCACATAGAGCTTGTCGTACGGATGCCGCAGTTCTCCGTGCAGGCTGGGAATGAGGTCTGATAAGCGTGGGGGTGGAGGTGGGGGGGGGCACCAAAAATCACCCGTGGAGGATTAGGGAAGGGGGGGATGGGCAGTGGAGCAAGACAAAGGCTGTTAAATTTAACTGGCGAGGGCATAAAGCCTCACTTCAACTCTGATTGATTTCAACCCCAAGTCAATGAGGTTCCGCCTGTTACAACTTGTAAAGAGACTCCCTCTTTTTCTTTCTCACTTTGTGTCTGCGTCCTCCGCCCCGAAACAAATCACTGCTTCTGGTCCACTACTCTTGGAACCGTAAACTTTCCTATGCTTCGTCAACACTCAACTCCAATAAAGTTGGACTGAGAGTTCAACATTTACGGACATACAGTTGAATTTTGCAGAGGGCGTATAGAATATAGAATATCGAGGTGTACAGTGCTAACATGTCGACGGCCCCAAGTGTACAATCATAAAGTACCTGCATCTCACATGCATATTTTGTGTTGGAATTATGCGTACGGGTATGTCTTTAAAATAGTCGGAGAATGAGAATGTGATGATTAGCAGAAACTAACGCTGGGCTCTCATGATGATCTGCGATCGGTTTGTCAGTAAATGTCAAGTAAATATGGCCCAGCTCCTCATCTATTTGATCATCTCATGTTGACAGAGAAGCAATGCGGGAGGAGGTAGAAATATTTTGGCGGGAATGAGGTGAGGCTTTTTCATCTCCTTATTTCATGGAGGTGTAGACTAAAGATGACATCATGTCATCTTCATATGCCTCATTCCATATTATATCTCTGGCCTACTTCGGAATTGCAATCGATTCTAATTTTGGGTGTATATCTCCTGACGTTTATTCATTTATTTATCCCCCCCCCCCCCCACCACCACATAATTTCACACAGTGAGCTTGATGTTCCAAATATAGTCTGAAATCAATCTGATCTCGTCTCTAATGGATTCCCGGTAAGAATATTAGGAGGGGAAAATTGATAAATCACCGCCATACCAGCCAATACCGCGCCTACAACCTCTTTATTATAAACCGTTATTGGTTATGTGATATCTGTGCGCGTGTGTCTATTTGTGCAGGGAGAATGAGGTCCTGAAGGTCCAGTTGAAGAAGTATGTGGGGGCGGTGCAGATGCTGAAGAGAGAGGGGAGCCAGGGCAATGACGGTAACACACACACACACACACACACACACACACACACACACACGTGTAGAGGTGGCTCGTGCATATTTTGCTCACAAGCAGAGGTGCCATGAATCCATTGCAGAGGCCCCATCGGTTCTGATGCATTTCTCAAGGGCTCAAGTGTGTAGCTTGTCTTTTAACGGTGCGAGGCTTCGCCAAACACGATGGTGAGCCTCTTTATTTATTTGCGTTTGTTTTGGGCGGGTTGGCAATAACTTTGACCGTGTTTGCCACCGCCGCCGTAGGGCGCAGATGTGTTATAGGGACCAAAGCGAAGCGGCACTCTGTGTGTAAATACGAGTGAGATAAGCCTCCGCTGTTGATAAATAAAGTAAACTAGGCAGATTATCGAGGGATCTAATAATCGCTAATTGCATTTTTTTTTTGGTGGGGGTTAAAAGGAGAATGATTATCTGTGCTGTTTGTCCTGCAGAAACTGATAAATGGAAATATGAGGATGAAAGCAATAACTGCAACAAAGATTATACAGTATGTGGTTAAATGTTTTGGGGTTTTTTTTGTAAGAAGAGGTGGTTATTAATTCTAACAGAATGCCGGCATTTTTTTGGGGGGAAGAGGTGGTTATTAATTCTAACAGAATGCCGGCACAATTGTCATTATTTCTTGAATGATTTTTTTTGTTTGTTTGTTTGTTTGACGGCATGTTGATTTATACCGAAGCTTAGTGGACTCTTTTCTCAGAAATTGGCATCAAAATAGATAAATAAATCATTGTGGTAATTGCTTCCCAAACAAATTTGTTTGTTTGTTTGACGGCGTGTTGATTTATACCGAAGCTTAGCGGACTCTTTTCTCAGAAATTGGCATAAAAATAAATAAATTAACTAAATAAATCATTGTGGTAATTGCTTCCCAAACAAATGTAGTTTTTCAGAATTTAATTTCCTGATTTGCAACGGAGGAAATATTGCATGAAATCGCAAATTTGATTCCACATGAGGGATGTGCAAAGAAAGATCACGGTTTGGTCTTGTGAAATCGTTACTTGCTAGCTTCTTGTCCATGTATTCTTTTTTTTTTTAAATGCTCATTATCCATTTGGCTTTTGGCCATATTAGCAGCTGCAAAAGAAACGGTGGAGCTTTCCG
>NW_017805034.1:1410366-1411951 GCF_001891065.2 Hippocampus comes
GGGCTCCGTTGGGGAAGATCACAGAGGGACAGGCGATGATTGGAGGCCGAGAGGCCTTAACGGTCCCCCGCGCTCGCCCGATAACCCACACGCGTTATCACCCAATCAGAGTTGCCATTTGGAGATCTGGCCTCTCCGCTTTGTGGCATCCGTTGCGCCTTCCGTCTTCTTTTGACTCCATCCCTTTTCTCTCTTTGTCTTCCCAGTAGACGGGCGTAGCAATTTCCTCTCCACGGCGGCGCCTAAATGATTTCATCCTCCTTTGCCTGTCTTCTCTCGCTAATGATGTACCTCATTCTCTCTTACTTTTGATGTTGACTACCAAAGGTTCCGCTTGGTTGTAAGAGGAGGATGTATGAATTTGAGGAGGTGGAGGTAGGGTAGAAATTGAAGGTGGGGGGGGGGACAGGAGGATGAATTGATAGACAAATGGCAGTTTTTTTTTTTTTATGTGCTGTCAGCATGCTTCCCTGTGATCAGAGCCTCCCTCTAATGATAGCGCCGCGGACGCGTTCTCTCAAATGCTTGGTAGGCGCCGTCAGCACCACTGACATCCCCGCTAAAGAGGTTTCTCCTTTACCTCCGCTGTGATGGACGGATAATTAATTGTTTCCTGCAGGATGCCGTTGCGGGATTTCCCTTCTCTGTAAAAAGGGAGCGGTGTCTTGAAGGTAGCGCGTACGCTCATATTAAAATGGATGGCGAGAGATTTGAACGGCGATCATGCACGGATGAATTGGCCATGCGTTTGTGTACCTTCCGTATGCCGCATAGGCACAAATATCATGCAAAATGATGTATTTGTGTGCCGTTAACTATAACTCCTCATGAGTCAAAGCCCAGCAGGGTTCCCACGGGTCCTTAAAGTTCATAAAAATCCACAAAAAAAGAATTGATAAAATTGTTTTTAATTGTCCTTAATTTTCAGTGAAAGCTTCTAAAATCAGTAAAAGTCCTTAAAAAATTAACCTGTGGTGTTCATTTCATTTTCCCCACCCTTCCAATGAATAGTTTTGTCGGAAAATGCGCCTGACGCCCTTCCCCTCAAGGCTCCATGCCTTCCTGGTTCCCGCTCTGCTTTTCCCGCCATCTCCGATCAGTTCCGATGATGATCACGTGATCACTTCGGGTCATTTCGGGCCAATTTGACAAACAGTATGTCAATTGGAGATTTAACTGATTGCCCCTAAAAATAAAGATGTGCCCTTCCTTTGGCAGCAATGATTTGAACACCAGCTCAGTGATATGTGGCTTTCTGTTCATTAAATCCACCGTGAATCCCCTGCTGAATGGAGAAAAAGTCCTTCAAAAATGGCTAAATTAGCCCTCGAAAGTTCTTAAAAGGTCCATAAATAAAAAACAAGTGGAGGAGTGGGAACCCTGCCCTGTGGACATGCAGTTTGAACACATATGATCAAAGTTACAGTTGGTTTACTGTTAGGTCGGAGGATGCAAGTACAAAAGCACTCATCCAGCTTTCTTTTTTTTATTTTTTTATTACCATTTACTGGCAAAAGAAAAGTCGGACTGAAATTGGGAGTTTGTGTGGTTTTTTTTTTTTTTTTTTTTTTTTTTTTTGTGGGGG
>NW_017805034.1:1412757-1433345 GCF_001891065.2 Hippocampus comes
CGTTCTCTCAAATGCTTGGTAGGCGCCGTCAGCACCACTGACATCCCCGCTAAAGAGGTTTCTCCTTTACCTCCGCTGTGATGGACGGATAATTAATTGTTTCCTGCAGGATGCCGTTGCGGGATTTCCCTTCTCTGTAAAAAGGGAGCGGTGTCTTGAAGGTAGCGCGTACGCTCATATTAAAATGGATGGCGAGAGATTTGAACGGCGATCATGCACGGATGAATTGGCCATGCGTTTGTGTACCTTCCGTATGCCGCATAGGCACAAATATCATGCAAAATGATGTATTTGTGTGCCGTTAACTATAACTCCTCATGAGTCAAAGCCCAGCAGGGTTCCCACGGGTCCTTAAAGTTCATAAAAATCCACAAAAAAAGAATTGATAAAATTGTTTTTAATTGTCCTTAATTTTCAGTGAAAGCTTCTAAAATCAGTAAAAGTCCTTAAAAAATTAACCTGTGGTGTTCATTTCATTTTCCCCACCCTTCCAATGAATAGTTTTGTCGGAAAATGCGCCTGACGCCCTTCCCCTCAAGGCTCCATGCCTTCCTGGTTCGCGCTCTGCTTTTCCCGCCATCTCCGATCAGTTCCGATGATGATCACGTGATCACTTCGGGTCATTTCGGGCCAATTTGACGAACAGTATGTCAAAAAAAGATTTAACTGATTGCCCCTAAAAATAAAGATGTGCCCTTCCTTTGGCAGCAATGATTTGAACACCAGCTCAGTGATATGTGGCTTTCTGTTCATTAAATCCACCGTGAATCCCCTGCTGAATGGAGAAAAAGTCCTTCAAAAATGGCTAAATTAGCCCTCGAAAGTTCTTAAAAGGTCCATAAATAAAAAACAAGTGGAGGAGTGGGAACCCTGCCCTGTGGACATGCAGTTTGAACACATATGATCAAAGTTACAGTTGGTTTACTGTTAGGTCGGAGGATGCAAGTACAAAAGCACTCATCCAGCTTTCTTTTTTTTTTTTTTAATTACCATTTACTGGCAAAAGAAAAGTCATACTGAAATTGAGAGTTTGTGTGTGTTTTTTTTCTTTGTTTTTTTTTTGATTTTTTTATTACCATTTACTGGCAAAAGAAAAGTCGGACTGAAATTGGGAGTTTGTGTGGTTTTTTTTTTTTTTTTTTTTTTTTTTTTTTTTAAACAACCATGCTAAGTCTGCGTTGTTGCATGTGTCGCACATTTGACCGTAAAGTTGACTTGAACTTGAACTTAAATGGGGCAGTTACAATGAAAGTGTTGCGCCTTTAAAATCAGGATTAAAAAAAAAAGAAAAAACGGAATAAAGTATGCCGTGAATAAATAACAGTAAGGCGCAGTGGAATCATGGTATATGTCCGCGTCGCATTCTTCGATTTCTTACTTGTTTTAATTGATCTTCAAGAATGAATCATTGTCTATATTTGGAGGCATTGATTGCTGATGAACCCTTGAGGGGACGGCGGTTACTACAGTGGACAGCTTATCATGTTATCCGGTTACAGGGTTCATGAAAGGGGTCATCTTGCCCTGAAAGTATCTCTGTTCTGTCTTTCTCCAGCAGGTGGCAGTGGAGGGTCACCCCCTCCCTTTCCGCACATGTTTCGAATCCAAACTGTCACTTGTGAGAAGGGACTGTTCAACCTTTCGAAATATTCGCCTTGCTCACGTGTCTTGTCCAAGTGCTTATTTTCTTGACCTTTGTCATTCTCAGGCATAGTCTGGGTTTGTATTTGGTCTTGGTTCCCGCTTTTGCCTCGTTCTTGCTTTATCCTCGGCTGGTTTTGATTTTTCTTGTTGATTGGCTTTTCCTTGTCCTTTTGTGACAAGCGATTTTTTTGAGCAACTTCTCTTGTCGTTTGCAAAGTACTTATGTGGAACTGCTGTCGCAAAATAGAGTCCGCTGACAGGCTGCAACCAGCAGAGGCGCTGTTTATTCGATCCCAATCGCTCCATATGTACGTTACATACCATACAGACCGATATCATAGAATCAAATGAAAGACTGTAAGAACCTCCTGTACTGTGATGACTTGAGAATATTTAAAGTATCTCTCAACAAAATTGTACCTTCTCTCTTCCATTTAAACATGACTGACTTCACGCTGACATCTGTGGTCGTTTTTGCCTCACACTCTGGTGCGTTTTCTCTGGCCTAAAGTGAGAGAATATTAAAAAAAAAAAAGGGGTGAAGGTGGCTTGACTTGAAATGGAACTCTGTTTTCTGAAGTCAATTGCTGCAGCGACACAAGGTCGAGATTAGAATTAAGGGCATTGATGGGTTAAGAATTTTTTTTTTTCTTTTCCGGGGAATCTCGAGAGTCCTGCTGCCGATCTTCCAGGTAATAATGCTTTCGTTCTCTCAGAGGAGCTGCGTCGGCCTCTTGGTTGACCGTTTTGCTGTTTGAATAAACCATTTACCCAAGGGGTCGATTCGTCGCGGTGATAGTCCTTTGCGTCGGAGGAAAGTGGTCCTTTGCCGAATAAGATGGCCGATTGCTGCATGCAGCCTGCCTTAAATTGGCCTGCAGTGGTGTAGATTAAAACGATTGGACTGCCAACTCCGGGCCAAGGTTCGAAAGTTATTAACTTGTTGAGTGCTGACGTGCCTCGAAGGAAAAACCCCAGGAGAGCAAGTGAAGGGGTCAAGGGCCGCTAATTCCCTAGTTTCAATTTTCAGCTTACGATGCATCTGATGTCTATTTGATCGTTATTCTGTTCATGTTCTTGAGGAAACGTAGGGGTCAACTTAGGCTGTGCCTCTTTCAGCGGTTTGTTTGAACGACATAAATACAAAACCCGTGGCTCACTCACGAGAGCTTTTTGAGTCTATCTTGATAGAACACTCTCAATTGTCGGTAGGTGTGATTTTGAGTTGGAATGGTCGTTTGTCTTTGTGCCCCCTGCGATTGGCTGGCAACCCGTTCAGGGTGTCCCCCGCCTCCTACCCGAAGACGGCTGGGATAGACTCCGGCAAGCCTGCGATCCTTGTGAACATAGGCGGATTCAAAAACTGATGGATGGATGGTCTATGTTGCTCTACCGCTTGACTTCCACCAGTGCAAGTAGTGATCCGTACCTTTTTTCTGTGTCACCTTGAGAAGTTTACTACCCCGCTTTCTCTGGCGTCAAGACCACAAGGAGCCTCATCTGCCTGTCAGACTTGGAGTCTCCCATCATGCTGCTGGGTCACTGTCATGTTGACTTTCTTTCACGGTTATTTGAAACATTTTTTTTTGATGGATCACAGGTGACTTTGGGTAAGAGGCAGGGTCCGCATTTGTATGGACTTGGGCTTTGAAAAAGGGGGCGGGGCGTGTTTGTGTCCTGCTGTGGACAGTATGTGGAAAGTGGAATTTTCCCCCACAGTAGCAAACCAAAGTTCCCTCTTTTAATTCTAGTTTAAAAAATATGTAAATAGTTTTTTGGGGTTTTTTTTTGTCCGGCTCACTCTTAATGATGTACGGAGGCCAACCCTTTACCTGTCTCGGCGTCCATGTTTAACAACCATAAATAAATGAGTGGAGGACAGGAGCTTATTCATCTCCAATCAGGAAATGCATTACACGGCTGTTAAAAACCAAATAAGGTTACTCTCCGGCCCTCGGTCCCTTTTGCTCCTGCCGGCAGCCACCGACCTAATGAGTGAATGAGAGGCATTTATCACTGCCGCCCTGTCCTAATAGGCGTGTGCAACTTATTCATTCCGGGCACAGCTCTGCATTTATTGTCCCTCGCCGCGCTTCGCTTTGCCCTTGTAGGTCCTGAACGAGGTCAGGGCTCCCGTTCGAACTTGCCACTTGTGCATTTGTGCGCGCCCGCACATTCTGTTGTTCTTTTTGCACAGGTGGACCCCCTCTGTGAATATAAATTGAGAAGTGAAGGTATGTTTGCATGCTGATGAAAACTTAATTGCTTTTAATGGCTTTTTGCAGAGGCTGTCGGCGTGGGGAAGTGTTTATTCATGACTTTTAATCAGGGGTAGTGGCATGCCTTCAGGAGTGGGCTCAGTGGTAGAAAAACGGATCTCAGTGGCCAAGGGGTGGGAGGGGTCATTATTGAACAATGTGTGTAGGCATGCATTATTTTTTTTCAGGGCAAAAGTCAATTTCTGTTGTTCATTTGCGCAAGTTGAGTTCATTGGGATGTTGCAGACGAGTCACTTGTGTGAGTGTCGGGGAGATGAGGTGCGGAGTGGAGGCCCCAAACGAAACGCCGCTCGTGGCAGTCGGCCGGCGTGAAAGCGTTGGGGCTGACGTCCAAGCGCTTTATGTTCAAACAAGTTATTTTCAACCCTAGTAGGCCGAGTGTAAAAGCGCACATGATGAGTCATTCCCCATGTGACTTGAAGCGGAATCGCGTTCCGATCCCTTATAGCTCCAATATCAGGCCTCCGCCGAGCAGATCGGGCTTGTTTACCAGCTCCAAAAGGTGTGAAGGGTGCTCATTTAATCCAAGACGATCAATGAAGCGGCCCTACTGGCTATTAATAAGGTGACTTTGTGTTCTCCACTTTTGGCCAGGTGGTCAACACCTCAGCAATTTTGTGTCTCTGGTTATTGCGTGCGTGCGTGTGCACGCGTGTAATTGTTGTGGGCACCACCGGGGGGGCGCGTGACACATTTCACCACCTCGGTGGACACTTGTTAATAAATGGTTGAATCATCCTTCTCTGCCAGAAGTCTCTTGACGATTGTGAAGAGGGAAAAGAAGAGCGGCTACTCTGCAAATTAAACTTAGTCTTGTCATTTCCTTTCTTTAGTTTCTTGTTGAGACGTGAGCTGGCCGGAATGTAGACGAAAAGCTACGCAGTCCCTCGGAGCTGTGAGCAGTATTGGCAAGGCCAGAGTATTCTGAAGCGGGGTACGCGCATACAACATATTTTTAATCTCTTGATTTTATTTTTGTTTTTTTTTTTCCTCCATGTGACAGACACATGATGAGGAAAAATTGTTATGTCCACTAGCGACTCTGAGTCCCCTCCGTGAAATGAGAAAACTCCCTCAATGTGACAGACACATGATGAGGAAAAATTGATATGTCCACGAGCGACTCTGAGTCCCCTCCGTGAAATGAGAAAACTAAAACTGAACTAAAACTGACGTGAGCGTAATTGTAGAAGAAGAAACAGGGAGACGAGCGCAAAGACATTTCGACAGGAGAATACATAAATGGCATGCCGTGGGTCGAAATACGTTCAGCAGAAAATCACAAAAGCATTCACAAATGAACTGGGAAATGAACTCAAGAAGGTGCCATGTTTGGTCAGCGCAACCGATTCCAACTCACCAAATCTTGACAAAAAGGAAATTCCGCAAGGCCCTCGGGGAAACAAGAACATGAGAAATGCGTACAAGGGGCTAAGATAAAAACGTTAGAGCTGTGGAAAGGAAACATGCGCAGCTTCGCTTACCGGGAGATGAAGAGATGGTACAAGAGATGCAAATGTCCGCATGTATAAAGTTTGCAGAAACCGTCAAGAAAGTAAATATGCAAGCAGGACTCATGCATCAAGACCCTTAGTAAGATACACTGCGGTCATGGTTGAAAATCATTTTATTTAGTTTCCAGTCGAGGAAATAATGAACGGAGAGGGGGGAAAAGAAAAAGCTTTGGCCACAAATCACTGCGCTGGAGACGTCATTTTACTACGGCGGGCATGTTTCGGATTCTTGGTGGGGATGTGCGCGCTTCACCAAGTGCCCATTCGAGTTAATATCTGAAATATTTCACTTCTCTCTTGAAGCTTAGCTATGGATTGGTTCGAATGACAAATTAAGTGCGGTGCGCACGGCTTCAAATTGGATGAGGGATTGAGAGGAGGAAGCCCTCGTGTTGATGCAGCGAGCGATTCACCTCCAATGTTGCCTCCGGCTATTTTTTATTTATTTTTTAAATTTGCGCGAATACACACGCGCACACACTCTCATCGGCGCACACCTGCGGGTCATTACTGTACCCGGCACTCAAAGTAACGGTAGGCTTCAATTCGCGACATTGCTGCCATGCAAGTTATCCGTGCAAACTCCCAAGTGTGTTTTGGAAGAACCCGCTCTTTATAAAATCCGGATAACGCATACATAGTATGACATCACAATCTCTCTTCCTCGTCTGCCTTGCCTCCTTCCTTATCTCCTGAGTGATTACATCTGCTCCCAGCTCGCCATCCTGCCGGCCTTCCAGACCGTGTTGGACGTGCCGGTGTTGCTATGTCGGTGGTCCAGGCATGCTGTTCATTTCCTGCATGAGTGCCCGCGCCGATGATAAAAAAAACTCCTCTTAGCATGCGGGGCAGTAAAGAGAGCGTGAAACACTCCTGTGTTTGCCAGGTAGAGGATGTCGGGGACAGAGGGCTTGTTTGTTAGACTGGCCTTTGGCAGACTCAGACACGTGTCCGGTGGCGCTATCAATGGTGTGTGAGAAAGAATTTGGAGGCAAAGTGCCGATCTTTGCTGTTGTTGTTTGCGGTCCTTTGAGTTGCCTTCGCATGCTTGCAGATAATTTGTCCGGTTCGACGAGTTCACTTATACCCAGAGGGCGCCAATTTTTTTCCTCCGTGCGATGAGTAATCGATTAATCGGCAAGTAATCGATTATTCGATTCATCGTTGCGATGCCTTTTTTTTTTCCATTTAAAATTGTTCAAATGCTCCTCATTTCACTTTGCGCATCATAAATGCGATCCGATTTCTGTGAACGTTTCCTGATTATCTTTGCGTTGAATCAAACTAAAACTTTGGAAAATAACGATCAGTATTTTTTTTTGTCTACCTTCTGACATACAATTCCTGCGTGCATTTTAGGGGTGCATCAGGAAGCAGTGAAATATAAATACCTTCTTACTGTACTCTCTTACTGTAGATTCTTGACCGTTTCCATCTTTCTGTTCCTTCCGTTGTCAAAATATACTCTTGACTGTTTTTAACCACTTTCAATGATGTATGTCATTGTCAACCTCTTCTTCATTGATTGGTTGATTGATTGATATCTTGGTAGGGCTTATAAGGCCAAAAAAAAAAGAAGCAAAGTCGGCAGCGGAATGGAGGAACATGAACTGGGGAGCATTCTTGATGATGATGATGATGCAATGTTTAGAAGCAAGCTATTCCCCATCCATGGCCTTATTTAAGATAATTCTTGCTGCGGTTTCAAAAATGCATGTCAATCACGAACCCGCAGTGTTGTATATTTTGTGCCTCGGCATTCTTTTTCATGCGCTTCAGACATTTCAGTTGTGAGGTCATCTATTGCCGGTGATGAGTTTCAGCGTCATTATGGAGTCTATTTTTTTTTTTTGGTGAGGGCACTGCTGGAAGTTTGATTTAAGAAAAGAAAAAAAAAATTGAGCCACAAGCTGATAATGAGCCACTTATATTTGGAGGCTTTTTTCCCTTTGGAACATTTGGAGCAAAAAATTGCAAAAAGCCAAGACAAATGGACTGTTGCATCATCCTCTTATTAAACCTCCTGATTTTCATGAAACTCCACAGCTGAGCCTGCGCATGGTTTCCGTGCGTCATCGTGACATTGTACCCCGTCCGCGCATTGGCTCATTTCCACCCCCTATTTTCAACCGTGAATGGACCGGGGTCGCTTCCTTAATTACTCATTTGCATATAGAACCGCCGTTTGGACCTCACGTTATTAGACACAGCAATTAGATTCACAGCAAATGTGCAGTGCAATGTCGCAGAAAGTCCAGGACCAAAAAATGGTTTTCTTTTACAGAGCAGATTAAAAAAAAAAGAAAAAGAATAGTCCATTGTAAATAAATTAGCGAATTCATTTACACGGATAATCATTTTTAAAAAGATTGAAGATGTCATAAGATCTAACATTTATATCATGCAGTTAGGGAATACTAAATGACACAAGATAATGGCAGCACATTAATTCTTTTTCCACAAACACAATGTAAGCTTTGCAGTTGAACTGTGCGTTCCATTATAGTGATCAAACTGTAAAAATGCTGGTCCTTTTCGGAAATGATGCAACTATCCATTCTCGGATCAAACTGACAAAAAAAAAGAAAAAAAAGCCTTATTAACCGTTCAGAAAAACGTCATTTTAACCCCCTTGAGGCACAGCGGTTACTACAAGTGGACAGCTTAGCATGTTATCAGGGTTAGCATATGAATTCATTGCAGTTGTTTTGTTTATATTTTAATGTCAGAACTAAACAGTCATACACATAAAGGAAGCGTATTTGAATCATTCACGCCCGGAGAAAAGTCAGTCACATGATATTGATATTCATTTACGACTGTAAAAACATCAAAACAAGATTGCTGGGTCGGGGGCGAGGGTCTTTTTGAATGCGAGTCGCTGACTTCACAAACTGTAACTTTGTGTTTCTACCTCTGACGTTAACATCGCTTGTTGAGGCTTCGCGTCTGTAATTTCTGGCATTCCTGAAAGTACGTCGAAATTGTCTGATGATGTCATCGAATGTGACACGTCACATCCTGACAGGACGAGAGCAAAACTACGAGGGAGTGAGCCGCAAAGAGGAGCTGATAATGAGCCGTGCGGCTCCAGTTTACTATTCTAACTTCTTATCTTGGCTCCGGAGAGTTCTTTAGTTCTGCTCAAATAACCTGCGCTGAGGAAATAACGACGAGGGAGGGAGAGGCTCTCAGAGGGTCTCGACGACACCTCTGCTCCTTCCATTGACCCTTTTCTTCTGCGCCTTCGGGACAAAGGCGCTACTTGTCTGTCGAACCACCTCAAAATGTACCCGAGTCCTCAAGTGCTGTCGTGGATTAGCTTTGTTTTGCCGAGCGGCATAGTCAGCAGCCCGGCACACCGGATATGAGTAATTTATCACACACTGACCTTATTATCGCAATAATGGATGAAACTATGTGACTGTTGGGCCATCTGAAGTTCACTGACGTTGAGGCAGGACAAATTTAATCCGATGAGGCCGACATGAATATTTTTTTTTATGAAGACAAAATGAAAGCATGAGCGTGGTTGCGCGTCAGTCCAATTCTGTCAGTCGGTGCAAATTTTCATTGTGAACATGTTGTAGAAAGTGCTTTCATTTTTTTGTTTTTATTTCGTAGATATTCAATATTTAGTTTTACCCACGAAATCGATCAGTCGTCGTCGAGCTTTTTCCTTGCTGTATGCATTTTTTGGGTGTGTCAGATTAAAAAAAATCCAAAATGTAAAGCCCACAAAATATCAAATGTTAAATATTCTGTTAAAATTTATTCTGAAAAAAAAAATACAATACAGTGGTACCTCTACTTATGAATTGAATTGGTTCTGGAAGAAATTTCTTAACTACAAAGTAGAGACTCGTTTTCCATGTAAATGCCCTAATCCGTTCCAAGCCCCCGCAAAAAATATTTTCTAAAGCATAAAAATGCATCAAAATATGGAACAAATACATGTTCCAATTAGATTATTGCACAACAAATGAGAGTTGTGCATAATGTAAAAAACAAAGAGTAAAGAGTAAAAATGGTCATTTAACTTTTAACTGTGTCGTCCTCATCGTTTTTTTTTTGCCCTCCTTAGTTCATGTTCTCTCTCAGGGGTGGTTTTTGCCTGGCGTTTTGTAAAGAACTGATCCAAGGACGTTTGCTTTTGTCGGCTTTTCACAATCCTTCGAAAATATCCAAGGCAAACTTCAGCATAGTGAGCGATCGCCCGACTGGTGAACACTTTTTCTGGGTGGTTCATATTTTCGTCAAACTATCGAGGGGCGAATGACGAGGACGCTGCGAAGACACGCATCTCTCTCTTTCATCAATCTGCACACATAGACACATACGGTAGAGGTCCTTCTTAGCCAATGGGATGCCAGGAAGATGCTCGGTAATAGCCAATGGCAGAGCAGCTGTGAGTATGTTGCGTTCAGGAAAGTCGGAGCTGCGACAAGCAGACTAAACTGTATTTTTACCTTTTGTATCTTGAAATTTCTTTCGTAACAAGAGGCAATATTTTCCTGTTGAGGCGTTTCCTAACTTGAAAATTTCGTATGAGGAGACGTTTGTAAGTCGAGTTACCACTATTTTATGATAAAGACGGTACATATAAAGTAACTGAAGCTTATCGTATTATATAGTGACTATACCGGGCCACTGACAGTTCGGGCGAGGCCACCGCAACATTGTGAATAATTTTAGTTCTTAGCTATGACCGTTTCCTGCGCCCATCGGGGTTGAAAAATCACTCTGAACACACCCCATACCACCGGGTAATTGCTCAAAATATTCTTTCGAAAATTCCAACAATCAGGCCTTAGCTGACAGCGATTAGAAAATGACAACGTGGTAAACTAGAAAATAGCCGGCGAACACGAAGACAGACACATGGACATGAATATGGCGTGACGTTCGCACCCCTACTTACATTTTTTTGGTATCCTAGTTTAAAAGCGGCGTCCTCTTATTTAAGATTGCTTCGTTCGTAGCAGTGATTGACTGAACTGCCAACAACTACCTTGACTGTTGTGTTTCCCAGCCAGAAGCTCGCCCGCTTCTGTTTCCTTTCAATCCTAATTAAAGCAAATCATCCAAATGAGCATCTTTCAAACGCTCACTACATAGCACGTGCAACACCCACAGCGTTTTTTTTTTTTTTCTGGCAAAAAGAGATGCATTTCTGCAGCATAATGAAGAAAACTCACTTGAAGGGAATTCACTTAGCGAGTAAAACATTTCTCTGCTCCCACCCCCCCAAGTGAATCCCACTGTGCATGAGCCAACTCAACAAAATGCGTGTTTTCTAAAAGTCCTTTTGGAGTTTGGATCAAAAGTGTTTTTTTTTTCCTCCCCCACATCAATCCATGGCTGAAATATTTAAAACCGGCACCGAGTATCTCTGTCATGCTGCCGCTCGCTTCGCTCACTTCCATCCCTTTTTATACGTTTTGTTCCTTTTCTTTCCACCTTTGCTTCCTCTTCGTCTCCCCAGCTCCACTCTCGCGCCGCGTTTGCATTAATAAAGCGCGCTAATGCAAAGTGGATGCGGGGGTTTTAAATACGGAACTGTATGTATATTTGATTGCTTCATGGACCCTCGGCCACACAAAGAAGGCTAATATCAGCTTTTTGCGGATGTGCTGTGTCTCGGCTGTTGTCAAGTCAGAAAAAAAAAAGAATAGAACGGAGATGCTCTTTGGAAAAAAAAAAGTACTGTACAGTCTAGAATATTTTTTCACAACTCTTTCATCTTTTGCAAAGCTTCCTAAGGTTGGTTGTCCCCCCCCAGCCTAAAAACATGTGAATACAGAAAGCGATGCTAGGATGCATTTTAAGATAAGAGATTTTGTTTTTGTGGTGCATAGAAGCAAGATCTCCACCGGCAATGCTTAAATTGGATTAGCCCCCCCCCCCCCCAAAAAAAAAACAGTCCCATGCCCTAATTTTTTAGTTAATGTATGAAATATATTTCAAACATTCTTTTTTGGTTTGGCTTTCCGTGTCTCAAAATGGCATCCGCAGCATTTCGGTTGTCATGTGTTTCCGTCATAGAGCTCTCAAAAGTTGCCATCGATGCTTCGCGTTGAAATTTGTCTTGGTTAATTTTGACACCGTCATTGGTTAACTAAAACAAAGTTATGGTGATTGTCTCTGTTTGATTACTTGTCTCCCCGAGTCTGAATAAAAAGTACCGTATTTTCCGGATTATAAGTCGCTCCTGAGTATAAGTTGCACCAGCCACAAAATGCAAAATAAAGAAGAAAAAAAAAACCATATATAAGTCGCACTGGAGTATAAGTCGCATTTTTTGCGAAAATTTATTTGATGAAATCCAGCACCAAACAGATGTCATTTTGAAAGGCAAATAAAAATAAAATAGAGAACAACAAGCTGAATAAGTGTACGATATGCGAACATTACATGACGCATAAACAACGAACTGAGAACGTGCCTGATATGTTCACGTAACATATTAAGAGTTATTAAGACAACTATAACATAACGGACATGCTAACAATTTATCAAACCAAATCATGAAATACAATGAAATCGTCGTCCTCCGTGTCACTTTTAAACAACTCTGCCAATTCCGGAGGTAGAGGATGGGCGCTTCTTCTCCGTTGCTCACGTCAGACTAATCGTCAATTTATCAACACCAACCTATGGCGCCCTCTTGTGGTTTAATGTGGAAATAACATGTGAAATAAAATAAGAATGTGTTAGTAATTTCACACATTTCACACAAAAACTGCAACTTACCATCCGGAAAATACGGTTCGTACTTTGGAGAACAGTTCTGTCAAATCACAGAACTACTTTTTTATGAATATGGCATTCCAAGACATTTTTATTTCATTGCTTGTTTGGCTTCCTACCCTTAACAGGACATGGACCGTCATGTTTTTTTGTAAATTTTGGACCATTGCATCCTTCCAACATTCTTGTAAACCGTTCATTTGTCTTGTCAGAAGATAGGCAGCTGTCAGCGTTGCAGCCGGGTGTCTTCATCCTTGATTGCGGTGAATGTTGTCTGTATGCCAGTGACAAGGCAGCCAATCTGATTCCCTTTTTTTTTTGTTTTAGGCAGAGCATCTGCTTAATGCACTTCAGTGTGTCACAACAACCGCAGGGGTCATGTTGCAACAGTTTGCGGGCGTCGTCCTTATGTTTAGTGCTGGGAACCGAGATGCTGATTAGACGTTGAGCGCTTGGATGTTTGCAGATAAGTTTGCATGATTAAAGGCCACCTAATCAACTTGGACAAGTTTTGATGTCAGAACTTATTAGCTCCGATGCACTCAGTGAGTCTGGGGTTGAAGCGGGGGCTGCCGCGCGACTCGCGTACCGCTGCGACGTTGAAGCGTTTATGAAAACAACATCCTCTTCGGCGCTGTCGTCGTCCCAAGTGCATCGGGTAAGGAGCAGATGGTGCTGATTGAAAGCTGCCGCTGTGAGCTAGCTGCAGTGATTAGATATGTCTTAATGTCAGAGTGGAGCATTAATGACTTTGCCTATTGATTAGATAACATATGCACTTGGTCATGTTTGTTTCGGAACTGGGGAAGTTGGACTCCGTCATTTTAGGGCGTATGTGCCACTTGGCTGTGAATCGAGTGCATTTGCATGTAAGCTGCACAAACTTGGCACGTTTTCATCGTGACACTATTTTTCCCCTCAAGCCGTGGCAATCAGGTTTCAGGCTATCGTCAACGAAACGGGATAC
Source organism: Hippocampus comes (assembly GCF_001891065.2). Classification (NCBI taxonomy): domain Eukaryota; kingdom Metazoa; phylum Chordata; class Actinopteri; order Syngnathiformes; family Syngnathidae; genus Hippocampus; species Hippocampus comes. Next base: position 1,425,912 of record NW_017805034.1, read on the forward strand.
GTGTGAAACATCGCTGGATGGGCGAGATGAGAAAATGTGACGGGCGGTGATTGCCGTGGATGTTATGGGCCCAGTGTGATGTGTGTGTGTGTGTTGCAATCGACTGTGACGAGTGCATCTCGGAGCGGGTATAAAGCCAAGCCCCGACAGGGACTGTTCATTGGCGACTATTGTGGTTAGCAACATGCTCTGTCGCTGCCGAGCGTCCAAATGGCGCCGACATTCCTCCCAATCAAAATCAGCACCGGTACACGCGTGCTGCCGAGAAGGCGCAAGCACCAAGCACATATCCTTCTCCTTTGACGAATGTTGTGGACCCCCAAAAAAACGATGAAAACAAACCACATCGGGTCCACACGAAGGACAGCAAACAATATGTGACAAAACAAAAGACGAAAACAACAAAAAGCAAAGCTCTTGAAGAGCTCTTGCCGACGGCCGCCAACTGCGGCGCCATCTTGGATCGAATTCTTTTCCATTGATGAGTAACAAACGCTCAGATTCAATTCATTGTTGTTTGCTGTGATTGTAGTTTGCAGCGCCGAGATACTCGGGATGCAAGTGGGACTTTAGAGACCTCATTTAGCGACATGACAAGTTTACAGACGATTAGGAACATCTCCCAGTCTGCCTCAGTGCACTTTTACAACACCGCGTGTTACGATAAACAAAATAATAAACATAACATCGCATCAATCTTTGAACGCTTGACATTGTAGCCGAGTCTTGCAGCTCCTTCTGGCCCATCTCTCCCTCTGGCGTTCCCCCTGATCTAAAATCGGAACTATCTAAATTACACTTGCTAATAGGTCACGGCGGCATAATTTCCTCCCTCACCTCGTCACTCCGTCCCTCGCTCTCTTTTTTTTTTTTTTTTTAATTAACCGTTAAGGTGCAGAGAATATTTCATTTGACACGAAATGAAATTGTTCTTCTCAACTCTTGAAAGAAGGAAAAAAATAAATAAATAAAAAAGCTCTTCTACTCTGCCGTACCTCGTCCTCTAGATGGGAACATCAATTCTTAATCTTCATTTTAACACACTGCTACCCATTCCCCGCTTCAGGCATGAAGCCACCATCGGACACTAAAAGTGAACACACTCTCACTTTGCTGTGCCTGAACACCTTCAGAGAAATATTGTCGACTCGTTCTTTTGATTTATTTTTTTATATATATACATTCTCCAGAGACCTCAAATCCTCATTTAAAAAAATGCATAATTAACATATTAATTCCAAGCTGAAGAATAAGTGTTCTGAACAAACAAGACCATGACAGAGAGGCACGGCCTTTTTTTTTTTTTTTTTTTGGTTGCTTTTTATAATGTTGTGTCTCGTTAGATGGGATCTCGACGTTATATCATCAAGATTGAGGAAAAGACGTGTCATTTAAGGGGTTTGTGCCATTTACATGGTGTTGTGAAGAACTAAACAATATGAAAAAAACACAACCCTCATTTTTGGCACTGACAAAGTTTCACGTTACTTTTGGCCAACCTGCCTCTCTTTTGCTTCTTGTGTGGCAGCGAACTCGATTTTGAGGGACGGCTGTTGCAAATGTGGGTTGCATGAGGTTTGACAGTTACCACCGGCATTCGCCGAGCAGCTGTGCGTGACTGCAGCCGATCAGAGTCTACCTTTTCCTTCTAACTTTGGTTTGCAAATGGAAGTAAACAGAATCCGACAATCCAAGAAGCAGTCGTAAACCAGGAGTGACGAACAATTACTTGGCGTAAATTTCCGAACATGAAACTAGTTTGATGTGGCGGGATCTCGAGTACCGTATTTTCCTGCACTATAAGGCAGCCTAAGAGCATTCGATTTTCTGAAAAGCTGACAGTGCCCCTTATAATCCGATGCGCCTTGTATATGGATTAAGATTTAGATTTCTTGGACGTAGTGTTCTGGAAAGCGTTTTGTTACAGCTGCAGCGGTTGCAAAAGCTCGATATAAATAAAGCTGTATTGTATTGTATTCCCTTTAGCTCCATCTAGTGGACGCATAATGCAACCTCAGCCACTATTGTAACTTCTATCTTATGCGCCTTATAATGTGGTGCGCCCTTTATATGAAAAGAGCTTTAAAATAGGCCGTTTGTTTCAAAGCGCCTTATAGTGCGGAAAATACGGTCGCTCATGTTTATTTTTAATCTAAGGAAGACCATTTCTAATAAACAACGTTGCCAGTTCACTGGGAGGTATTTCGATATTCCTGGCACTTCATCATGAATATGCCTTCAGATTGAACAGAACACTTTTTCATTCTGTTTCACTGAAGAGCTCAAAGTGTACTTGTACACTTTTCAGCAGGTTTTCCTTGTCCTCGTATAAGCACTTTTCATGACCACAAAAACTTGTCACCTTCATGTAAGAATGGTGGAATTTCGATGCTGGCCCACCGAGTGTTTCATGCATTGCTAAACACAAATGCCAGCCTGCATGGAGCGTTATGTGAATTGTATTCACAGTCCCTCACATGGCTGCACGTCGTGCGCTTATTTCAGTTTGTAAGCACATGGACGAACAGACCATTCGCAAGTGTCGTACTAAGTAAGCAGACATGCATTTTGCATGCGATCGGGTCGCTAAATGTAAATTCTGTCGCCATGTGTGCACGTTCTGTGCATGCTGAATAACACTTTGAATAGGTTGCGGCACAGTGAGCTGCGATGCTTTCCAGCGGAGACATTTTGGGGCCACAGATTTGTTTTTGGTCATTTATTTCGATCAAAGGGAAAAAAAAAAAAAGATTTGGTTTTGCTTGCACATGAACACCTGCTTGCACACATTGCTCTTCTATTCTTCATGGCTCAGCGTACCCTGACAGAAAAGGCAGGAAGATAAATGCTGGGATGCTCGACCATACCGGAATACTGGCTCAAGAAGACATCAAGCTGCTGTTCATATTGTAACCCTTCTGATGAATAAACGCAGGAATACTCTTGTGAGGGTAGAAATTCTGAAAATAAAATCCATTTGAAGCACCCACTAAATGTTAAAAAAAAAAAACTTGATTTAAATATTTTGTAAAGTGCTCTATAAATAAAGCTGTACAGGTATTGTATTGTGTTGTATTCCCTTTAGCGTAGCTCCATCTAGTGGATGCATAATGCAACCGCAGCCATTATTGGAGCTTTTTATTATTATTCTATGTGCCTTATAATGCGGTGCACCTTAGATATGAAAACGGTTTTAAAATAGGCCATTCATTATACTCCGAAGCGCCTTATAGTGCGGAAAATACGCTAGTAAAGAATGCAATTAGAATATTGCGTTGCACATCACAAAACAAAGCCAGATCATCACCTGCAATGAAGCGTATACCGTTTTTTTTTTTTTGCTAGCAACTTGTTAACCTACTGTTTCGGTTCATTGAGCACTGTGACCTGTCCACTTGTAATTGGATCTGTCCATGTGAAAAGCCCCCCGTGACCCATGAATGCTGGAAACCATTTTTTTTCATCCTCAAATTATATGAATATATAATGACGCTCTGTACACTGCCTTCACATTTGCCAGTGATATTTAGCAACCGGTGTCACGATGCATAATCCCAATATTGATCTCGCACCCCTCCCATGTGTGAGCAGGCTCACATCTTATCTTTTCCATCAAAAGCATCCGTGTGACGCCGTCACGCTGGGAGGCGTGGATTTTAAATAAAGGCGGAACGCTTCAGATTAGAGGAGATGATAAAATGAAACTTTAATAATCCCCGTGAGGAAACTGGGTCACTGCCAAAGTGTGCGAGCAGAAGGCATGAATAGAGAAAATGCAGTCGTGAAGGTAATGCGAGTAATTGCTATCAAAGCACATATTGTACTGGAGTGTGAGAAAAACAATCTCAGGTATGACTTAATTATGGTCTCCAATCAGATTCGAATTTGGACATACAATATTGATAAAAGCACATGTTGCAAACATAACCGTGATGATCTTGAGCCTATCCCAGCTTACTTTGTGAGAGAAGCGCATTAAAGTGGAGACAAACTCACATTCATACAGAGGAGACAATTGTTTTAGTGCATTAGGGCCCTGTTGTAGATCAACAATTTTCTTTAATCAGTGGAACGCAAACATATTTGCCTTCAGTCTTTCAATTAACAGAGTTGATCCTCGTGGCCAAATGTAGTTTCGTCAATATATGCTGAGAACAAAGAAACACATTTTCACACATTGTCGATCCCCGATTGAGGAATTAATTTTTCGGAGCCACCACACACGAAGCATTTTAAGTTCTCCCAAGTCACAAAGAGGATTGATTTTGAATACCGAGGCTTGTTGTCACATTCATTTGCTACTTTGTACCTGTGGGACACAAATATGACTGCTGTCAATTAAATTTAGGCAAGGGATAATTGTTTGGTAAACATTTCCCCGCTTTCCTGCAAATTTTATATAGCACACAAGACACAATACCTTTTAGCTCCTGATAATTTTCACTGCAACTTTTGTGCTCCTACTTTTCGTCTCGTTGAATAGGAGCGAACCAGGTTGGTCTCTTTTCTGCTTATATACTTCCTCAACACACACACACACACACACACACACACACACACACACACACACACACACACACACACACACACGCACACACAAAGGCTGCCGTTATCTGAGGGAGGGGAACGCAAGAAATGAACTATGCGCGATTAGAAAATGAAAGAAGATTGCTTTTGATTAGCACTAGTTAATTAACTCAGCCAGCTGCCTGCCTGCTCCCGAGCCAGCCCATCAACAATGCACGGCCCGTCTGCGTGATTAACCCAACGTTGTTTATGGGCGCATGCGTGTCTGTATTTTTGAACGCTAGTGTTCTTTTGTTCATTGCTGGCCTTTTCTTCTCGCCTGAGTCCTGGCATTTCATAATAAAAAACAGATTCATTTAGCCCGTGTTGCTTGTCCCTTTCCGATCAAAAAAAAAAAAAAAAAAAAATTTTTTTTTCATTAATATGCATGGTGGAAAGTGGTTGGCCTTCCCCGTATATATGATTAGCGACATGGAGACCACTGTTGCGCCACGTGACCGCATGCTGCCAAGTTAAATAGAACAACAGTGAATGATTGATAAGGTGGAAACAAGGGAGCATAGGAAATGAGAAACAAACAAATGAGAGAGTACAAATAAAGTCATGGGAAAGGAAAAAAAAAATTGAGGATATGTTAGGCAGAAGCTCGGGAGGAACAGTTGTGCTAGTCCAAACTGAAGTTTAACACCCGGCTGTTACTGTTCGCAAAATGTACACCCGGAGTTAATCTTGCGATTCACGAGGGCTGTTTGAACCCTGAAATTTTGTGCAACCTTATTGCCCCCAAAAAAAAAGTCACAGCTGTGGTCAAAATCCAAATGCAGTGGTGACTTGGCCACGAGGGGGCAGTATAAGACAGACAGATGCATATACAGTCTGCATGTACATTGACAGCTGTCGTTTGTGGATGTCTCCGCTCCTTACAGAGGATAAAGAATGTACATTATTATGGGTCGTTATATTCACTTCATAATAGGTTGCTGCACTGTTTGTATTAAAATATGAATTTTTCAAAGGATTATACTGTACAATACATAAAAAAAATTATTTTGTGTCAGTATTAGCTGACACAAGCTCGCAGACTGAAGGCTGAGCTATGTTTTTTTTTTTTTAATACTTTGTGTAGAATTCTCTTAGTCTTGTGTTTAGTTTGACTGTAAACCTAAGTAGGAATGGCAATAACTCGAAGCTTCTTTTTTGAAGAAAATACGTTGAGCTATACAGCGCTAGCATTTTAAGTTTGTGCTCGGTAATAAAAGGAAAAAAAGGACCAAATGACAGCTCGTATCTGGAAAAATTCTTGTTCCCTCGGTTGGAAGCACAAATTTGGCACATGGACGGGGTCGAGTTTAGCTGGGGAGAAAATGAGATCGTTGTTGTCGTTATCATGCTTTTTGTCAGTGTGGCTCTTTCATCCGATCAGCTGTTGCTTATGTGATGACTCATAAGGTCAAACCAAATCAAGGTGTCGACTCATATCAAGAAGCAGATCAGAGCAGACAGGAAATGTCAGCGCTCATCAGGATTGGTCACAGTTTGTGCTCTCTTGATGTCCTGCCATGCCGGCTGCTCAGTAAAAAAAAAAACACTTGCGATGCCTCCCCACTCTGCTTTTATGGGGTTACAGTGAAACAAATCCGTCCATCCATCTGTCCGTCAATTTTCTACCGCTTATCCGGTGTCGGGTCGCAAGGGGTAACAAGTTTAGCATGGAAGCCCAGACTTCCCTCTCCCCAGCCACTTCATCCAGCACTTCCCCTGGGGGGGATCCCAAGGCATTCCCAGGTCGGCTGGGAGACGGTCTCTCCAGCGTATCCTGGGTCGTTCCCTGGGCCTCCTGCCGGTGCAAAATGCCCGGAACACCTCACCCGCAGGGAGGCATCCTAATCAGATGCCCGAGCCACCTCATCTGGCTCCTCTCGATGTGGAGGAAAAGCGGCTTGACTCTGAGTTCCTCCCGGAAGACCCAGCTTCTCACCTTAACTTTAACTCATTCACTCCCAAAGACGTTTTTCAACGTCTTTTCAGACTTGGTCTAGAATTGGCTGGTACTGAATGAGTTTTAAGGGAGAGCCCGGACACGATACATCCCCAATAATTAATCGTCCGGGACTTGTTTAACTCTGGCATGTGCATTTAAATGCGAAAAGGTAAATAAAATAGACCCCCAACAAAATTTGTCTGCCTGAACAAATTTAGACACCACCTGAAGGTCGGATTAATGGTGTTTATTTCCTTTGCTGCTTCCATAAGTCTTTTGTCCTGCAGCTGGTCTGAATATAGGTCTGTTGGATTAATCGTTTGATCGTTTTTTTTAATTTTATTTTTTTTTTTATCTTATCGAAAGCAGAGAGTGCTGGATTCGGGTTTTAATTTTTTTCCCAAAAAGTGTTGCTATTTAGAGGCATTTTCTGAGTTAAGAATTGAATTCCATTGTCCGGAACTTGAGCTGGGTTGGCCTTCCAGCTCATCCATTACTCGAGGATAAGCGGCAGAGAAAATGGACGGATGTCTCGATGTATGTTTGGATTTTGGGATTGAAACGTCGTGCCGCTGTTGCTATGATACATTACTCTGTTCAGCCTATTTGGAAGCCACTTTTTCTTGGTGGATACCCACACTCATGATCTCACTCAAGTTAGACCAATGTCTCAAGGGATGGAAACACTCAGGTGAGCACTCATGGAATGCAAGTCTCAGAATGGGGAAGCACCAACACGCGCGCGCACACAAATCGGTGTTGCATCGGCGCTCCCGATGCAACACATTGCTCATGGGCAGCCCAACATTTCATGGCGCGCAACACAGCTGTTGGGGAATGACGCTCAGTTAGTTTTGTTATTACACACCAGCTGTCAGCCCAATTTTCTTTAGCCAGGAACATCTGTGGTGTCACACCCCCCCCCC
>NW_017805034.1:1433367-1446148 GCF_001891065.2 Hippocampus comes
ACCCACCACCCTAACTCCTCCCCCACACACATACACCCACACGGATTCACGCCACTTGTCTCCTTCTTGTTTGTCCACGTTACTTACGTTCTGACAGCCAATCAGTCGCGTCTTCTGCACCACGCTCATTCGGCGACATTTTCGGAATGATTTCTCAGAATGTTCGAAACTCCTTCTTTTGTGCCTCTCTCGCACGGAACAAAATAACGCTGCCTGGAGAGGGGGCGGGGGGGGGGGGGTGGCGCCAGAGTACCAGCCTGCGTGGATGTAGCTCAGCTTTGGATCGGTGATGTCATACCGCAAACGAGGCTCCATTTTGTGTCAATTGCTTCGAGGCAGTAATTAATCAGCAATCCGTTCCACGCAATCGACACTCGACTCAATGTGTTCATTACGCCTATTGTCGTCTTTTGCCCCTCACGCGAAGCGAATTAGGTAACATATGAGGCACTCTTCGCAGCGGGATATAACTGAATGTACGATCACAATATAATTATGTCTGCTCATATATTATGGATGTCACTGTCGGACTTTTCAGGGAAGTGATCGTCACTCCGATTTTTATGTTCTGATGAACCATCAGCCAAACTTTATCTGTGCCTTTCGACACGTTAAATTCCCATCACGGCATTTTAAGTTCCCTCATTTTCTCCGCTCTCAGAGCGCGTCTTTCCGTCTCTCCCTTCCAGCTCGGGCATGTCTGTCTGTGTCGGCGCCGTGTGTGGACGTTGAAATTCCAAAGTTAATTGTCTTCCGCGGTGCCGAAAATCCAATCAAACCATCACCCACCTCCTCTTCTGCGAAGACCTCCTTCTGCCAAGTTGTGCTTTTTTTTTTTCTTCCCCCACAGAGGGAACCCTGTTAGTTGATGTTTATGAGCTTAGAAACAACGCTTTAGGCGCTGCCATGATGACTTAAGCCTGTGAGCGAGCTCCAGTGTTACAAAGAAACAATGAGCTCGGTCTGAGAGGAAAGTCTGCGTAGAAGAGGCAATGGAGTCGGGGGGGACATTTATCATCTTAATAGAAATGACAGGAAGGGGTGAGCGGAAAAAAAAAACTGTGTTTGAGTTGCTGACTTACATTGTGGCGTCGTGTACGTACAAAGAAAAAGAGGATTTGTGTGCTTAAGCATCTTTGTGTGTTTGCTTGTCGAGCCCTCTGCGATTGTGTGTGTGACTCTTTTACTCCGGTGTGACGTTAATTCGGTGGAACTGGGATCGGAGGCGCTTGGGAGGCTGCTCGCGTGCGTATTATACCGACCAGCCCCCCCTTGTGTGCATCATTCTCTTCAATCTTGATCAAAAGAGTCAAGCAGCTGCAAGTGTCACATAGTAACTGAGAGCAGCACGGGTGGAAACGTTTTCACTGTAATTGTTGTGGGACGGGGTGGAACATCAATCCATTCATTTCCTTCATTGGTTTTCCTAGCAGGTGAGCTGGAGTCTCCCCAGCTAACCAGAAAAAAACAAAAGACGGTGTACACCCTGGACTGGTTGCCAGTCACTTGCAGATTTTTTTTCAAACACCGTTTTTCTGTGTCTTGCAGCGCTGTCAGTATTACCGTTGAGTGAAGAGCACGCCCCTGCCCCTCAGAGTAAATGCATGGGTGACATGGAGGAGTTGGCAGCCAGCTACGAACGCAAACTCATCGAGGTGAGTGTTTGCTGTTGTCACAGCTCACCGCTTACTGACTCACTACTCACAAGCGTAAAGCACCGTTAAACCTCCATGAAGTCCCTTTTTGAAATTCCTTAAGGATGCATATTATGCAAATGGGACTGTTTAATTGCCTGTGTGCAGGTAGTTGGGTCTCGCTTACATGACACAAGCCTGGCCCATCCAAACGTGCTGATTTCAACAAGACAGGAAATAGAGTGGAATTCTGAATCCTTTTATTTATCTATTTATTTATGTATGTATCTATCTACCGATCTATCAATCGATCGCTCGAGATCGATCGATCGATTTTTAAAATATTTATATATTTATGGGACATGTCACTGGCATTATATGAAATTAATTGGAACAGTTCAAAAAATAAAGCGCAATACAAACTCATTTTGCCCATTTTAATGAATGCTAATAGAATTAGTTTCCTTCGTTTCTTGGGGTTTGATCAAAGGGAAGCACAGAAATAATCGATCGCTTTATGTCTTTGTGGAGCTGCTTCTTCACCCCTCCGTCCCCCTAACAGATGGTAGATTCCGCCGCGTAGCAATGCGAAACATCGACACCCTTCTCATTTCAATACTAATACGCCGTCGCTTCTTATTCGCGCAATCGATTGGGCTTGTCACGAATCAATACCTTTTAGAACATACGAAGGGAAAATTATGAGGAAAGAGCAACATACTGGGCACGTGTTATTCATACTCGCTTGGCATTACTTTATTTATGTGTGAGCGTCTCAAATGTTCATTCAATCAGACAGTAATGCAGTTATTTTCAAATTAGCACAATCCGTGGAACTGTCTGCAGCCTTCCGTGAGACTATTGCGGCTATTCCATTACTTGTGGGTGGTTGCACTTGTGTCATGTTGTTTGCGGTGCATTCTAACTAGCATATTGGCTATAATATTACCATATGCGTGGTTAATTACGTGGCCGATTCAAAGCGAGACTGGCCACTGATGGGCCAGCTCCACATAGACGACGGTGTCGTAGGAAGTGTGACGGACGAAATCATTTCTGATGATTTTTATCTTGGCTTTCCTTTATTTATGCTCACCCGACGATTTGCATGTTTAATGTTTGTTGACCGAGTTAGTTGTTCATCTGCTTGGCGACTTAATTTTATCTTAATTGGGCGACCCAAATACTAGGTTGTAACGTCTTTTTTTTAACCTGTCTGTCAGGTCAATATAAAAGTTGTTTAAATCGATAAATTGCTCCATCAAACTCGCCGATCGCACCCCCACCCCAAAATTGTGATCTTGTAAACCTTGAATCAGCACCTACGGCGGATTATAAATCTTCTGCCGTCTGCCTGAGCTTTCTTTCTTTTCATGATGTCATAGTTCATAAATTCTGTGATTTCCAGCAGTGCCCGTCAACGTTTTTTTTTCTGGAAACGAGCCCATAAAAATGTGACTGACCACACTATTGATTTTCGGAAAATGTCACATTGAGGTCTGTTGGTTCCTAATGAGGCCTGCCAGAGCCAGATAAATATTCGACTGTTTACCTTCATTTACTGTGGAAATACAGCTGTGTGTTTGACCGGGCTCTGTTCAATGCCATTTATGCGTCACTCTGGGCTTGCCTTTGTCACTTCAGAGCCAATTTTCAGGGTGCTCGATGTTCTGTTCTGTGTTCTGTTTTATCAGACAAATTGCAGGCTTACTAAACATAAAAGACCGCTCAAAAAAAGTTCACGCCGGACAGTTAAATATTAAAAACGAAGCGGTGCGAACATTTTTTTCCCGGACTTTTACCTGTGCCCAATCTCAAAGGTAGAGCATCGAATGGTAAGGTAGAGTTGAACAAACATTACTTGACAGTCAAAACGTTTTTATGATCAATTTGTTTGAAAGAGACCCAATTTCCAAAACGAGAGCTGAGACTTGTCAGACTTTTCATTCTCGGCAGAAAGGCTGAACTTTGATGACATTACAAATATTGCTCGATTTCTCCATCTTGAACCGGTGCGCTCTACTTAAAAAAAAAAAAAAAGAACAAAAAAGCCACAATTAAAGTGTTCTCATATCTATTTTAACCCTTTCTTGCATCAATCATGATAACCTGTAACGTTATGGGTGTCCACTGTAGTGACTGCTGTCCCTGAAAGGGTTAATTCCGTAGTTATTATCAAAACATTTTGGCTAGCAATTGTCCCCAAAAAGTCCCCAAAAACATCCAGAATAAAATTGGTGGCATGTGGGTCACAAACCAGAGACGAACTTTTACTTTGTTTTACAAATCCGTCATTTTTTCACTTTGTTTCCATTTTATGCTGAATATGTTCCGTCATTATTATCAAAACATTTTGGCTCGCAATTGTCCCCAAAAACATCCAGAAAAAAAATTGGTGGCATGTGGGTCACAAACCAGAGATGAACATTTATTTTGTTTGACAAATCCATCATTTTTTCACTTTGTTTCCATTTTATGCTGAATAACGCAGAAACGGTCCTCAAAGTCTCGCGGTCCCGAGTTTGAATCTCAGAGAGGCCCTGTGCGGAGTTTACTGAGTACTTTGATTTCCTCCCACGTTCCAAAATGGTACTCAAAGTCTCGTGGTCCAAAGTTTGAATCTCAGAGAGGCCCTGGTTGGAGTTTACTGAGTACTTTGATTTCCTGCCACGTTCCAAAAAACATTCATGGCTCCAAATGGTCTTTCACTCTTTCATTCCACCAAAGTCTGCTGGGACTGGCTCTATAGCTAACCTTGGACTATCATGAGGATTCTCTTTCGATACATCCTAATGTTATATCGAGTCGTTTGTATGATAGTGTCCAATCGGGTTTTAAGTGTAAATGTGAGTGCCCTGTAATTGGCTTCTGATCAGTCCAGGGTGCACCCCACCAAAGTCTGCTGGGATTGTCTCTCGCTAACCTTGGACTCTCATGAGGATGCTCTTTAGATACATCCTAATGCTATATCGAGTCGTTTGTATGATAGTGTCCAATCGGGTGCCTGAATCATAATTTTCCCGCCTTGGGGGAGGTCGATGTTTATCCAAATTCATTTCTAATTGACCATTTTTATTGTGCCCTTTGAGAATGTACAAGTGAAAAATTGAGCACCTAATTGCGGCTGATGAATTAATAAAAAAAAAAAAAAAAAGCTAATTTTCCGGCCGAGCAGTTATAGCTTTATTATATACATTTCTTCGAGCCCCTTTTTTCAAGTTGATAATACAATTTGAAACTTCTGTCAGCAACTCGTTTTCCCCGATGATGGAAGGCTCGTGGGTTATCGCCAGTGGGTTTTTTTTTGGGGGGGAATTGATTTTTTTTGAACTTTTGGAGTCTTGTGAAAAGAAATGAAAGGATTAGTGTATTAACTGATGCAAATTCACAGTTAATATGATCACAAAGCTATTAAAAGGGCTTTGAGTAGTCCCCAGTGGGTTTTTTTTTGGGGGGAATTGATTTCTTTTGAACTTTTGGAGTCGTGTGAAAAGAAATGAAAGGATTAGTGTATTAACTGATGCAAATTCACAGTTAATATGATCACAAAGCTATTAAAAGGGCTTTGAGAAGTCAAGGAAAAAAAATGAGATGGAAATGGAAAATGGATGGATGGTTCTGAATACTTGCTATGCTACAGCTTACTTCACTAATTGATCATTTAAAAGTTTGGTGGAAGTCAGGTCAATTTTTTTTTGTTGTGCTTCTAAGAGTACCCAGTACCAGTGTGTACTTTTAAATACTCCTCTTTTTACATCTTTATTTTCCTCAGACCAAATGTTCAGTTGATAAAAGTACGATAAATGATCTACTTTGATTGAAATAAAATAAAATCAAACTTTGCCGACCAATTTCCTACAACAGGGATTTGTAATGTGCAACCTTTCCAGTTTGCCTCTGTATCTGATGTCCTTTTTCATCAAAGTGAGATATGATATTCCCTTGGATGGAATGTTGACCGATAAACAAATGTTATCACTGCCCTTCGTTATGAATCCTTCGCCTGCCGCTGCGACAAAACTGTCAGCATGACTGCGTAAACAAATGCACGTGGGGATCAGTCACGTGACGTCCGGTGCCCCATGCAAAGATTTCTGATGCATACAAATCCTGTGATGGTGAGATTGACAGCTAGCTTGAAATTCATCGAAATAGATCGACAATTAAACTATTTAACAACAAGCTTTTTTATTTTATCAATATTCTGATTTCTTGGACGTACTATTTTAAATGTTCTCTAAAGAGCTTTGTTACAGCTGTAGCGGTTGTGAAAAATGTATGTAAATACAGCTGTATTGTATTGTATTCTCTTGATCAAAGCTCCATCTAGTGCATGCCTAGCGCAACTGCAGCCAATATTGTAGTTTTATTCCATGCGCCTCATAATGCGGTGCACCCCATATATGAAAACCGTTTTGAAATACGCCATTCATTGAAGGTGTGCCTTGAACTCCGAAGCACATTATAGTTCGGAAAATACGGTAATTTAGTGTCATAGCGACTGTACATCTGCCTCATCCCCCATAAGTCAAGGGGAGCAATCGTGATATCGGTCAGAAACTTTCAGTGGGAGTCGCGATTCTCCCTTTGATCCACGAGCTCATTACCTCACCATAACATATACAATTAAAACAAGAACAACAATTACAAGCCACCAGCTGAGAATTTCCGTTTCGGAGGAAACGCTGAGAGAACATGATGTACAGCACGGAAGTAAATGGCTGTTGTCCTTGCTTTGTAATGGAAGTGAGTGGAGCACTTTAAAAGGCCAAGGTAGCGCAAGACTTGGAATAAAACTGTTTTATTTACTTATTTTTATAACAGAGCAGTGCGGTTGTGACCGTTTCAGATGCAATTTGTGAACATAGTTGTTTTGTGTGCTGTGGTTGTTCGTGTCTCTATATCGCTTATCGGAATTTTTTATTTTTTTTTTGGTGAATCAAGATTATAGAACTCTGAGTTCCCCGCAGTCTCATCAACAGACAAAATGACAGCAAACCAAAGACGGCACATTTTCTCGTGAGCGGTCATCCTCCCGCATAGCAACACGGTGAAATAGTGGCTTGCACATTTGCCTCAGTCGCCAGGTCCTGGGGTCGAATCTCAGCTTCGATCCCCATGAGCGCGCAGACATCAATAGAAGGCAGCATTTGAGATTTGAGAAGATTATGATGAATAGCATTAGCAAGTGAACCTCATCTTGCCATATTGATTATTATTAAAAGAGACACATTTGAGCATTGCAGTGAGTCCATGTTGCTCATGGCCCATTTCTGAGTTGAATATATGCAAATACATAATTTTGCCCTCCAAAGCATTTTCTCAGTTTTGTTTTTGTTTGCTTGAGGTGTTCGTATCAGCCAAAATTGTTAGCGTCAAAGTGTTGCTCGACTTGATGTGTATCTTTTCGCAAAAAGAAAAAGCTCAATTTGTCTGCTTTTTGGGCAGAAACTGATGTTTTTGGTGAAACCAATCCACAAATTAGACACATTCTATGACAGGTTAACATTTTGGCAGTCAGATAAATTACACTTTTACTCTTTGACTCTGGATAATTAGAAAAAAAAACATATCGTCTGTCTGTCGAGTGTCTAATTGATTGAACAGTGTTCAGCCTGTGGATTTCTTCATTGATCTGGGAGACGCATTCTCCCGCCTGACCACAACAAAAAAACAATTAGAGCTCATAATTATTCAGCATCAGCCTATTTGCCTACAACTCACGTCCTTGCGTGCCTCCATAATTACCGCCTGCCAATAGCGACTAATTGCATCTTTCGAAGAAACATTTATTTACAGGCGCGGAAAAGGTTGATTTTCTTCAGGTGAAAAAGAAATGAAAGCTGACAGACTGCACTTGTAGCATCGTGCAGAATTTCAAAGTGGTCTTTGGCCACAACAAAAGTCATGTGCGATCCAAGTGCTGTCATGCTGCAGCGACAAAAGAGCGACTTTTGTATCATTGGCCAGATTTCGGCTTTTTTTTTTTTATTTACAGGCGCGGAAAAGGTTGATTTTCTTCAGGTGAAAAAGAAATGAAAGCTGACAGACTGCACTTGTAGCATCGTGCAGAATTTCAAAGTGGTCTTTGGCCACAACAAAAGTCATGTGCGATCCAAGTGCTGTCATGCTGCAGCGACAAAAGAGCGACTTTTGTATCATTGGCCAGATTTCGGCTTTTTTTTTTTCTTTCTCGTTGCCCATCTGCTGCTCTCATTTTTCGCACTTTGCACAGCTCTGTTCCTACATAGCTGTTTTGCTTTTTAAATTTTTTTTTTTTTTTTTTTTTACGCCCAGTCAATGGCGGACCGAACAGCTTGTCATGTCTATATTGGTCTTCGCTTTTTTTTTTTTTTTTTTTTTTGAATGGCTCGCCACATTAACTCAAAATAAATTTAAACAAAAACCATAAAAATGATAATATCTGCAATATGACAAGATATCACAGTTTTTATTTTGAAAAATATTTAAATTTGTTGCATAACAACAACATAAAAATTGGACATACTGCACTTTGAAATGTTCAAGAATTTCAGACTGTTGGTTTAAAAAAAATGTTTCAAATGTTAAAAAAAAAAAGTGCCATTATTTCTAATTTAAAATGCTGAAAATGAGCAAACGTAACATAGGATTCATTTAACGGCTTGCTGCTGAGCCAATCGCTCGGCCCAGCTTTCATTGCCATGAAGAGTGGGCCTGCCTCATCTTACCGGTATCTTGCCAGTAAGTGTAAGCACCACAGTAAGCAAGACAACCAATATGAACTGATGGAAAACCAAATAAATAATGCGCACTTCCAAATTTGCATCATGATTTCGCATGTGATAGATGATTCCAATTTGTCTGTGCTTACACAGTCAATAAAGAGTCAAGATGACAGCGGTGCAAAGGACATTTGTCATGACTAATTCCATCCGCTGTGGATGGAGTGAGGTCATTTCTCCTCTCGCCATCCAATTTCAAATCCAATCTTGGGCCCTCTTACTCTCACTTAGTTTGACTTTTTAGGCTTTGTACGTGTCCTTGTGCCACTTTCTCCGTTCCATCGCAAGTGACATTTCGAAGCCGCGATAAGTCTGTTGAAGTAAACCCGAGCGTTATTCTGTATATAAAACTTCCTTACGAGAAAATTGGGAAAAACAATGGCTGCCATTTTTTTTTTAAAAACATATCGTCTGTCTGTCGAGTGTCTAATTGATTGAACAGTGTTCAGCCTGTGGATTTCTTCATTGATCTGGGAGACGCATTCTCCCGCCTGACCACAACAAAAAAACAATTAGAGCTCATAATTATTCAGCATCAGCCTATTTGCCTACAACTCACGTCCTTGCGTGCCTCCATAATTACCGCCTGCCAATAGCGACTAATTGCATCTTTCGAAGAAACATTTATTTACAGGCGCGGAAAAGGTTGATTTTCTTCAGGTGAAAAAGAAATGAAAGCTGACAGACTGCACTTGTAGCATCGTGCAGAATTTCAAAGTGGTCTTTGGCCACAACAAAAGTCATGTGCGATCCAAGTGCTGTCATGCTGCAGCGACAAAAGAGCGACTTTTGTATCATTGGCCAGATTTCGGCTTTTTTTTTTCCTTTCTCGTTGCCCATCTGCTGCTCTCATTTTTCGCACTTTGCACAGCTCTGTTCCTACATAGCTGTTTTGCTTTTTAAATTTTTTTTTTTTTTTTTTTTTTACGCCCAGTCAATGGCGGACCGAACAGCTTGTCATGTCTATATTGGTCTTCGCTCACCCTCTTTCTTTTCCCTTTTTTTTCCCTCCTCTTCCGTCATCTTGAGGCCTGTTTCCTCCTGTTGAGGAGCAGATGTGCTGAAGTGAGTCACGCAAATGCATGGAATCCAATATGTGGTCAGAGTGACAAGTTAGTCATATAGTTGTCATATTTTGGTTGTGTTA
Source organism: Hippocampus comes (assembly GCF_001891065.2). Classification (NCBI taxonomy): domain Eukaryota; kingdom Metazoa; phylum Chordata; class Actinopteri; order Syngnathiformes; family Syngnathidae; genus Hippocampus; species Hippocampus comes. The sequence goes on from NW_017805034.1 coordinate 1,442,913, forward strand.
TTTTTTTTTAAATGCTGTTTTCTCTTGGTTCTCCGGCTTCCTCCCACATTCCAAAAACATGCATGTGGATTGAAGAGTCTCATTCAAAGGTGTCCCGAGTCTGAACCTGGGGCAGTTTTTTTTTTTTTTTTTTTTTTTGAATGGCTCGCCACATTAACTCAAAATAAATTTAAACAAAAACCATAAAAATGATAATATCTGCAATATGACAAGATATCACAGTTTTTATTTTGAAAAATATTTAAATTTGTTGCATAACAACAACATAAAAATTGGACATACTGCACTTTGAAATGTTCAAGAATTTCAGACTGTTGGTTTAAAAAAAATGTTTCAAATGTTAAAAAAAAAAAGTGCCATTATTTCTAATTTAAAATGCTGAAAATGAGCAAACGTAACATAGGATTCATTTAACGGCTTGCTGCTGAGCCAATCGCTCGGCCCAGCTTTCATTGCCATGAAGAGTGGGCCTGCCTCATCTTACCGGTATCTTGCCAGTAAGTGTAAGCACCACAGTAAGCAAGACAACCAATATGAACTGATGGAAAACCAAATAAATAATGCGCACTTCCAAATTTGCATCATGATTTCGCATGTGATAGATGATTCCAATTTGTCTGTGCTTACACAGTCAATAAAGAGTCAAGATGACAGCGGTGCAAAGGACATTTGTCATGACTAATTCCATCCGCTGTGGATGGAGTGAGGTCATTTCTCCTCTCGCCATCCAATTTCAAATCCAATCTTGGGCCCTCTTACTCTCACTTAGTTTGACTTTTTAGGCTTTGTACGTGTCCTTGTGCCACTTTCTCCGTTCCATCGCAAGTGACATTTCGAAGCCGCGATAAGTCTGTTGAAGTAAACCCGAGCGTTATTCTGTATATAAAACTTCCTTACGAGAAAATTGGGAAAAACAATGGCTGCCATTTTTTTTTTCATCCACGTCTAAAATATGTTTAAGGACACACAAATCCATATTTAATTAAAATGTTGTTGTTGACCAGAGTTATTTTCTTGGCAGTCGATATCTTAATACCTACCGTATTTTCTGCACTATAAGGCATTCAATTTTCTCAAAAGCCGATAAGTGCGCCTTATAATCCGATGTGCCTTATATATGGATCAAAATTCTGATTTCTTGGACGCTTTGTTTCAGCTGCAGCGGTTGTAAAAAAGCTATCTAAAAAAATTGTATTGTATTCCCTTTAGCATAGCTCCATCTAGTGGATGCATCACGTAATCGCAGCCACTATTGTAGCTTCTATTCTATGCGCCTGAAAAGGCAGTGCGCCCGACATATGAAAACTGTTTCGACATTGGCCGTTCATTGAAGGTGCACCTTATACACCGGAGCACCTTATCGTGCGGAAAATACGGTACTTAAATCCAATTATCACCGTCCCATTTGTCTTAATTGCGAAAAAGTAAGATAGCCAACGGGCAGTGTTAAGAAATGCCCAATGGTAAAAATCTGCACATAATTGACACCCCTCACAAAAGTTTAGAATTGCCTCACAGCGGCCACAAGATGGCAGCAAAGCACTACTTTTCTGTTTGACAGCGCGACGGCCTGGCTCAGAGAAGCTCCTCGCCTCACTTCAATGTAGCTCTTGGCACCAAGATGCCACACAATGATGTCAAACATTACTTTTATATTACACAGGGGAGTTTTTCTGTGAATAAGAGTATTGGATGAAAAAAAAAATTATTTGCAAATCATGACCATGTGTTCTTCGCTACTGTATGACCTAGTTAAACAGTAAAAAACAAACAAACAGAATTGCAGAATTGATTCTTGAGAGGTTATCATTCAACTGACATCCAATGAGATTGTCTTGATTTCAATCTTTTTTTTTTTTTTTTATGTTGAGTGGAGGAGAGCGTCTACCTTTTTATTTTATGTGACCGCCCGGGGAGCTCGAGTCGTATTTGACAGGGGAGAGATTTCAGTGGCAGTCCCCGAGGACACGCTCGTTGCTATTCTCTTTCCAACTTCTGAGCATGCAGTTAACAGCCATTCTATGACAAACAAGGAATGCACAAATCAAAGGGGAGTCTCCTTGAAAAGGCCCCTTTCCTTGCAGTTGTTATGTGCGTGATGATGAAAGACAATTGTTTTGAGGATTAATTAAAAGGGTGTCCTCTACCTCACAGTACAGGATTATGCAACGTAATTGGTTAGTACTTGGAAGTGTGTGTCTGTGGAGTCGAATGTGTCGGATTTTTTTTTTTTTATATTTTATTTTTGCAATGCCTCAGAGTGAATGTTTCAGTTTCTGCCCACTGTTATCTCAAATGAATTAAATGAATTCGTGATCGACTTTAAACATTGCAGAATTCGTGTCATTTTTTTGAACGAATTAAAAAAAAAAAAAACACTTTTAACTCTTTCAGGGACAGCAGTTACTACAGTGGACAGCTTCTCAAGTTATCAGGTTAAAGGGTGCGTGAAAGGGTTCATTCATAATCAGGTGGGATTGAAGGATTTGTTAAATTACGGACATGAAAAACAACATGAATGGATGAATTACATTCGAAATAGTAAATTCAAAAATGGCATTGACTTATTATGAAACTATCTGTCACACAACTTATCTTTTAATGACCTGCAGAGGTCGTGGGTTCGAACCCGGCTCCGGCCTTCCTGTGCGGAGTTTGAATGTTCTCCCCGGGCTTGTGTGGGTTTTCTCCGGGTACTCCGGTTTCCATCCCACATTCCAAAAACATGCATGGCAGGTTCATGGAACACTCGAAATTGTCCCGAGGTGTGAGTGTGAGCGTGGATGGTTGTTTGTCTCTGTGTGCCCTGTGATTGGCTGGCAACCGGTTCAGGGGATAACGTGCTGTAGTAGTAATAAAGGTGAGGCAACACTGCACGCAAGGACATGCGACATGCTGTTGTAAATCGGATGTGAATAAGCAAAACGCGGTCACGGCATTGCCGCCGCTTGTCTCACCTGCCAATCACGTCACATGGCCCCAGTCAAGCGTTTGCGGCAGCAGGTGCCTCATGTAAAGCGCTTGTGTGCGCCACGGCTGTCAGTCACCCAACAAAAACCCGTCAGCGCTGTCCGGCCGGGTTAGGAAGATGAGGTATGGCGCACGTACACACCCGCCATCATTTGTCGCGACTATTTGCATGAGTGCACAGAATTGAGGATCGCACTGTCAAGGTTCATTAGAGCTGAAGACAATTGATTAGCAGCCTGCCAGGATTCCGACTGCCTTTTCTCACA
>NW_017805034.1:1447055-1453437 GCF_001891065.2 Hippocampus comes
TCCGCGGCGCCATCCCTCCCACCACAGGATGGAGTTTAACTGTTCCCTTCAATCTCCTCTGCTGTCAATTTTAATTAGACTCCACCTGGACTGCTCCTTCTGTACGCGTGCTGCTGAGAATTGTAACTTTTATAGTTTATAACTCCCCTTTTTTTTAATGCAGCGGTGGGTTTTGTACTAATGATATGTTGTGTGACTGCGCGTTTCCGTGTGTGTGTGTGTGTGTGTGTGTGTGTGTGTGTGTGTGTGTGTGTGTGTGTGTGTGTGTGTGTGTGTGTGTGTTTTACAGGTGGCCGAGATGCACGGAGAGTTGATCGAGTTTAATGAGCGCCTATATCGCACCCTCATGGCCAAGGACCACCTCATCGGGCAGATGAGACAGGAACTTATTGAGCTGAGAGGACCGGTGAGTTCATCACAACACACAGATGTCCTCGCAGCCGCTCATTTTCTTTCCCTAAGACCCATCCTCCCGTTTCCATTCTCGACTCGGCCGCTCTGTCATTCGGAATTAATATTTTCCTACGAGCCAGGAGGTCGGATTGCTTTCTACTTTGCATGTCCGGTCTTGTTGGTGGAGCGTAACGACGGAGGAACCATACAGTGGAAAGGCCTTAGCATCGCGCAGCACGGTGTTGACCATTCGTTGTGTATGTCGTCGCTGTCTGGCAGAACCCCTTATGTCTAAATATAGTCAAATTATTATTTTTTTCCCCTCCACATATTGACGCTAAAGTTCTGGCAATACTTTGACTATTATTTTTATTCAGTATTAACCAATATCAGGGCGGCCTGGTGGTCCAGTGGTTAGCGCGTCGACCTCACCTCAATCTCAGCTCCGACCTTCCAGTGTGGAGTTTGCATGTTCTCCCCAGGAGGCCTGCGTGGGTTTTCTCCGGGTGCTCCGGTCAGCTGATTGGTTTATTCTTCACATCGCTCATGGCTCAAGACATTTCAGAATGGGTTTGTGACCATGAACCTGGGACAGGCGTTTGCTTTTGTGACGTATTGAAATTACTTTTTTTTCACAGTGGGGTGCTCGGCATGGCCACAGGCTTTGAATTTGAAGCGCACGGCTGCCGCTGGCTCCGTGCTTGGACTAGTTTAAGCAACGACTACTTCATGAACTTGTGATTTTTTTTTTTTTTTATTGAGCATATGAGATTAGCGCTTCATCTATTTTTTTGGTTGGTGTTGTGTTGATGTGAATGGGCACGTGCTGGCAATATAAAGTACAATACAGCTTTGAACGATGCGATGGCTTGGAATTCAAGCAAGCTGGTGTTGTTTTTTTGAGTTTCCGAAAAGTGGTCCAAGGATTCCGCCTGACAACACCGATGTGCTGCTGCTAATACCCAATGATTCCCAGAGGGCCTTGGCAGTCCCTGGTGCGTTCGGCTTAATTCAGTGAAGCTCTTTCCTGGTACTCAGCGATTGTCCCCGTGTCAAAAACTTCAAATTGAAAGCATTTTAGTTTGTCACACGTGTTCAGACAAAGTTGCTGTCAATATTTTTTTTCCTCAACGTAACACATTATTTTTTTTCTTCCCCAGGATAGTGCACGTAAACACCACATGACACTAACATCTGTTTACACGTAGAGCCCCCCCCCCCCCCCCCCCCACACACACACCATCTGTTATGTGAGATGATGCAATACCGCTAAAGTGAGTCAAAGGTAAACGAAGGTGAGCCCTCGTATCTTTTAACGCCACCTTTTCCTCGCCGGTCTCTTCAGTGGGCGTGTACAGTTTGGTGTATGTGTGTAAGCCTTTTGACACTCATGTTCTTACAGCGCCATGCTGAGCAGCTTCAAAGTACTCAGGCCATGGTCAGGACCTTTACACATTTCCCGTCACCTTCCAATCTACTGCGCGTGTGGTGTGTGTGTGTGTGTGTGTGTGTGTGTGTGTGTGTGTGTGTGTGTGTGTGTGTGTGTGTGTGTGTGTGTGTGTGTGCTGGGGTCTCCGCTTTAGGTGATTGGGAGGGCGAGATGACACACTTTTTACACAGACAATCACCCAAACCGCCAACATCTGGATTCGGTCATGTGGTGCCTCAAGGGATCGCTGGAAAGACTGATGTAAATCAGCAGAGGGTTGATAGATTCCCGCACAATCTGTCCAACGGACACAATCGCATAGAGGGTTGGCATATTGGGATAAGAACTGCTTCCCGACACGACGACATCCATAAATGTTCCAACATTTCATGTTTATGTGTTCGCGTGTGAGCTCTTGAAGTGTAAACTTGTGCCGGAAATGCATAATGAGTCACCTATTTTTTTTTTTTTTTACGGTAATGCATAATGAGCCACCTATTTTTTTTTTGTATTTTTTTTTTCTTGGATATTTAGGTCCCAGGGGATTTGAGTCAGACGTCAGACGATCCCAGCCTCTCCGATTTTGAAACGTAAGAATTGCCCACTGATTTCTTGGGTTAAGGAAGGATTGACAAACTTGGTATCATCCAACCGGATTAACATTGCTGTCATTAATGCTGTGTACCCATTTTTCAGGGAATGTATTTTCCAACACTGATTTCTAGGGTTAAGGAAGGATTGACAAACTTTTGGTATCATCCAACCGGATTAACATTGCTGTCATTAATGCTGTGTACCCATTTTTCAGGGAATGTATTTTCCACACTCATCCAAATTAAGTGATCTGTATGGAGACACTCGCACGCACTCACTGGTGCCATACGACACGAATAGGGCCCGCCTCTTAAAGACACACACACTTCAAAACATACAGAATCCATTTTAGGCTTGCAATAAATTTTTTATTCGTGTGAGTGTTCAAATATGTTTCCAAACTTTTAAAGACATTTGAATGGGCTCACTCACTGCATACGGAAATGTTCACAAAATGAACACGTACGATATGAAATCTTGATTTCTTTCGGCGAATATTTGACGGCTATTTTTTGTGACGTGAATACAAGCGGATCCATTGCAATGCGGCGAAGACGAAATACATGAAAAATCGAAATCCAGTCATTGTTTATCCTGTGGTCACTATCTGACAAAATGTACAATCCCCTGGCCTCATCGTGAGGCTTGCCCGATCCATTTCGACCAACCACAAAGATGACCCGATGTTTTTTTATTTATTCATTCATTTATTTCTTGTCATCTCTCTCAATATATCCGAACGACCCCCATCTAAGCACGCTTTGATACACGATCACATGCCGCGCTCCGCTTCCTTCATCACTCTGAGCTTCAACGTGCCAGAGCTCACCAAGTGTAGCGCAACGACACAGCGTTGATGGTGATGATTATGACTATGATGATGGACGTAAAAAGGCCATCGCGGTGAAGCCTTGCCTGTTTGTTTTTGTCCCCAAAGGGCCCATCGCGCTCTCATCAACGTGTGGATCCCTTCTGTGTTCCTACAGGGCAGAGCTGCAAACGCCTACCACGTCTATCAGGTAAATCGTTTGCGAGCGCACGTGATTAAATTACGTGAGACATCCAAAGGCGGCAGAAAAATATTTGGTAATATTGTGAATGGATAAGTTTAGAAATCCAACTGCGGTATGTTTACCTGTACATGGTACATATGACGTCATGTCCTGACATTGCCGTTAATTTAAAACCATCATAAATGTGTCATGCTGAGAGTCCCTTCGCTGTCTTGGTTTCGTTGGTCCATTGGTCTCGAAAATGCCAATTTTTGGGCTGACTGGAACAGTTTCAAGAATGAAATCCAGTAAAGAGCCATATGAAATGAAAAAGTAGTCTGCCTTTATAAGAATTATAAGATTCAGTTTTGCGCTTTGATCAATTATTAGTTTCACAATATCATGTTTGTGACGTTAGGCCGGTGGTTCTTCCATGCATACGGGGAAAAAACAAAACACGTTTCGTATGACATAGTGCAATATGACATAAACTTAATAGTAATCATTTCTTTGTTCATTTTTTTTTCCCCCAAATTGAACATAATTTTCTTTCCAATGGACGAATTTTGAATGCAGGGACAGCGGTTACGACTGTGGACAGCTTATGTTGTCAGGTTATAGGGTGCATGAAGGTGACTTCCTGTTGTGACTTCCTGTTGTCCAGGGTCATCTCTTAAACCACCCATGCATGTTACAGGCATTTGCTTTGACGTCACCAGAAATAACCATCCATGCAATCATTGTTTTCTCCAGTTGGATAAAAACATATGTGGATAAAATTATATTAGACGGGGCTTTGGCATGAGCAGAGAAATAATGACTAGGTGAGATTTTAGAGAATAACAGAGGATCGGCAACCAGTCCTGGGTGTACCCCGGCTCTTATCTGGACTCAGTTTAGATTGGCTCTTGCTCACCTGCGAGGACAAGCGGGCGAGAAATATCTCATGCTGACAGAATCAATTGCTTTGCATTGTTTTGTTCAATCCGTTTTGCTGTCATGTGCCACAACTTGCAAACGTTGATATTTTCCCTTCTTGAAATGCATTGTCTCAAACACAATGGAGCGAAAGGAAATGGCAAATAATTGCCTCTTTTTCGATCAGGCTAACCATGACTGAGGAAATGTTGATCATGACAGCTGCGTTTTTGGTCGGCTTGCCTTTCCTGTCACCTTTTTCAAGACAAGAAAAAAAAAATTCCTTTGCAGCCCTCCGTTCCAAAAATTCTCTTCACCCTTTCACCTCCAATCACTTGTACGATAATGCCTTTTTACGACTCGGCACTTAGACCCGGTGACTTACGGATAACTTTCGAACAAATTCAAGGAAGTTCAACTTGGAGAATTGTCTCTAAGCTGCTGCTTCTTCTTGGCTTTGTCCAGTTATCCTTCAACTTTTACCGTGTCTTTCACATTCACAAGGTATTAAACTTGAACGCACACACACACACACACACACACACACACACACGCTCAGCTGCGCATACTCACACACACGGAATTGCCAGGAGGTACAAATGTAATGCTAGCCAGGCGAAACCATTGAGGACAGGAAAAGACAGGTGACACATCCTGAGCGCTAACTGAACATCAGGGACGGCTTGCTACCGAGCTCAGCCCGGCTCAGTTTATACATAATTGATGTAAATTCACATCTTGAGCGGAGAGCTGTCTGACACATTTTTTCGCACCCTAAATTGTATCCGTCTTCACATCAAGTACAAACGCGCAACTCCCAGCATATGACATATGAGCAGTCCCACACAAATTCGGACAATTTGCAGGCAGATAGTGGTAAACACGGCTATTCGTTTATTTTTGTCAAAACCTTACGTACCGTATTTTCCGCACGATCAGGCACATCTCAAAGCATTTTCTCAAAAGCCGACTGTGTGTCTTATAATCCGATGCGCCTCACATATGGATCAATATTCTCATTTCTTGGACATAGTATTTTAAATGTTCTGTAAAGCGCTTTTTTTACTGCTGCAGCGGTTGTGAAAGCGATGTATAAAAAAAGCTGAATTGTGTTGTATTCCCTTTAGCGTAGCTCCATCGACTGGATGCATGATGCAACCGCAGCCACTATTATAGCTTTTATTCAATGCGCCATATAATGCGGTGCGCCCTATGTGTGAAAATAGTTCTAAAATTGGCCATTCACTGAAGGTTTGCCTTATAATCCGAATCGCCTTATCGTGCGGAAAATACGGTATATGTATGCTGAAATAGATTCAGAAGTGACCCTCTTTTTTTGCACTTTATTCTTGGTACAATTTGCAATGGACAGCAACTCACATTTTGTGCTCCGGTGCAGTGCAGGAAAAGCGACTTGTTTCCTGCCGTTTGGCAGGTCATTTATTCAGTGGGAATTTGAGGTGGGTGCCATTGTCATGCTTTAAAAGCTGACGTATCCAGAATTCAAGAATTCATCCCGATTTTAAAAGTTGCACCAACCCGAAAAGAAAGTACTCATTGAGGTGTGAGTGTTTGACACGGTTTACGCTTGTCGGCCCTGACACATCCCACACCATCGGACAGGGCTACAGCAAAGTTGCCCCTCAGCTGAAAATTTTGTGGCGCAAGTAAAAAATTCAGGGACGCACACTGTAAATCGACTTGTGTCAATATTCGCATGAAACACATACTGGTTGAAAAAATCCTGACCATTGTGTGTGTTGCGCTGATTTCCTCTTATTGGCCTCTTCCCGGGCTGGTCTCAGGGCGGCTGCTGTCCAGCTCTTGAGCCCAATAGAAAGTTCAGCCCATCTGGTGCATTGGAAACTTTCCTTCCCAGAGCTATATTCGTCTAATGGCTCCCCCTGGAAAGGGCTTTTGTTCTTCGACAGCCTAATGGATGGCCAAGGTTACTGGAGTCATTGTTGTTAAGGTGAGGTAGTTGTCGTGATTGAACGCCCCGGTCGACTGTTTAAAGGACTGGCGAGTATCATAAGGGCGCTTTTTAAACTCCCCC
>NW_017805034.1:1453493-1456995 GCF_001891065.2 Hippocampus comes
CTCACATTCTCATGCACATGTGCTTTCAAAATGGTGCTAGATATGGGAGCGATGAACCTTATACCCGAAAAAAATATGATATATATATATCTATAATTTTTTTTTTTTTTTCCGGCGAGTCAATGGGATTTTTGAAGCCCAGGCATAAGTTAGGTCACAGCACCCTTGTGGTTTAAAATAAGCTCACTAACGGCCATGTGCTGCTGCTGCCGCCGCCGCCGCCGCCGCTGCTGCTGAGAGGAGGAAAGCTGATCGAAACACCACTTCTCACATTTTACCTCTCTCAAAGTCTTTACTACTCCCCCTATATTTTTTTTTTTACCCTCTGTCCTTCTTCTCCATCATCCCTCCATCTGTCACCCTCCCTCCACCAGCTTGCGCAGCATTATGCCGAAGCTCCTACTCCATTTTCTCTGTGTCTACACCCCCTCCCCACCCCCCCGCCACCCACTCCCTTTCCTCCTAAAGCCACTTTTCTCTCAGCCTTTTCTGAAATGACTTCCACCAAGATCAGGGAAGCTCGGGGATGGAGTCGCTCCATCATCAGTGACCATTTCTTCTTCGCGCCATCCTTTTCCTTCCCCCACCTTCTTCCCCCCACCCCTGAACTCATAATGAGCAAATTATACCGGTCGCGGTGTTCTCCCTCCTACATAATCCCAGCAGTGGAGGCAATAATGAGAAGAGGGGAGGCAGCATCATTTGTATGAACATCAACCAACACAAGAAGTCATTTGCGTCGTGCCAGAGTGTAAGTGTTATCGTCACCTGCGTGTTTTTAGTCTGACAATCAGGACACGAGAAGAGCATCAATGACGAGTGCGTCGGGATTTTGTTCCGCTTCTTAAGAAACAAGGAATTTGTTGGTTGCTTGTTGTTGGGATCAGTATGTCATTATACTCGACTATGAATCATCCACCTTGAATTGTTGATCAACACGAACAAACTGGGTTCTATTTCGAAGACCAATGTCGCCATATGAGCGTCATCAAATTTTCGATATATGCTCAGCACGACATGCGGAATAAATGCTTTCTCCTTCTAGCTAGTTTTGTTTTCATAAAAGAGCAGCTTTGTTTTTTTGTTTAGTTTTTTTTTTTGTTTTTTTTGGGGGGGGGGGGAGGGGGGTTACTGTTTTCACAAGGATATTAGTGAAAGAAATGGCAACATGACAAGTTGCGGGTCATGATACGTAGCCACCGAGGCTTGTATGACTTTGTTTAGCGCTTCACAATCAACAATGTGAAAATGTTGTCTATCGCCCTGAATTAATGATGATGGGCTGTATTCTTCAAAGGATATTGATGATGGAAATGATAAGTAGGTTTTATAATGAGGGCTGTGAGTTACGAGTGATGTCAAGCTACCCGGCATCTCTTGGCATGTTAGCTTTTTTTTTTTTTTTTTTTGCTCAAACTTTAAGCATCATCCATCTTTGCAATTCTCCCCCTCGTCTTTTCTTCCCTCGATTGGCTTGGACCCCCCTCTTGTTAATTTCCCCCTATTCATCGTGATCCGATATGTTTGAAAGATAGTGATGATGAATGCCGAGGCAATGCAAGCGAGACCCGTCCCACCTCCACAGCAATCCCGGCGACTACAATGAATCATGAATTTAACCTGACACTTCTTCCCGAATTAGACAGTCCTTTCATTGATTTTCCATACCAAAAAAGCGTGGCCGTTTCACAAATGTCTGGCTTGCTGTGTACGAAGTGTTGACAGACGCAGTACTGCAAAGTTGCTCCATCTACTCGGGGGGGGGGGGGGGGTGTTCAGCATATGTAGTATCACCTTTAACCCTTTCATGCACCAATAATGATAACATGACCGGCTGTCCACGGTCGTAACCGCCGTTTTGTTTTCATGACAATCTCGGTTCGAATCATTCCAGTTACTATTCCAAATCCGTTGCAACTGTTGTTTGCAACAAGTGGGCGCAGTTTCATTGTCCCGTCTGCTGTCTAATGGAAGAGCATTTCATTCTTCTACATGTCACTAAGCTTGACTTAAATACGATATATGAACAAATAAGCAAAGTTGGATCATCTCCCAAGGACTAAAGTGGTTTGGAATCACTGTAACAGAAACCCGTACCTCATTTTTGAAAAAAAAAAAAAAAAAAACGGGATCTGATTCTTTGGACGGCATCCGGATTCTGAAACCGCTCTTCCTCATTAGGGTTGCAGGTGAGCTGGATTCTGACCGACTAATTTAATCACGATGGCATGTATCGAGATAAATACAAACATAGCAAACCTGCTTTTCCACAAACTTTTCATTTACTTCACGCGTCATCCGAGCATTGTCCACTGCTATAGTGAAGAAGAGTGAATGCACCCAATTATCGCATGAACAGTGTTTGGCTTCCCCCGTGTTTCGCAAAGCCTTTAATATGCAGCATATACAGCCACATAAATAAGCCGCTCAAATGAATAATTGAGACACATCATCGGTACGTTTCTGAGGCTTGTGTGCCGAGGCTGGCCGCCCGTGTGGGCTGCCATCCCCTGGAGAAATTCAAAGTGGAATCTGTCACCGCACCTTGAATTTACATTTTAAGCTAATGACTAAATTGGGGTTAACTTCAGAGGCGCCCGGCTTTGCTTTCACATGCTCGGCGCCCCAGACCCTTCCGATTGGCCGTAAAGTTCTGCCGGCGTGACGGTAGGCGGGAGGAGATGCGTCGTGCATTTGGATCGATGTTAATTTCCAGCATATGTGAAGTTTGCACGTTTCAAAACAAATAGATGTTGTGCTTTGCAGCGCAGCTAATGCTGATGGTCCTCCACGCCGGCGCGCTTATGATAATGGCGGGTTGGTTGCAGAGGGAGATGACTGTGATGTTGATGATGGCGATGATGAATGTTTTCCAATGATGATGATAATTATGCTCATCTCGGCCTCACATCCATCAGTCTTAGATCAAACATCCGAAGGAAGGCCGATTGTGTTGCTGCTCAGAGCACCGAGATATCAGACTACATTTACAATTTAGCATCCAAACCACTGGCAACAAAAGTGAGCACACCCCCTTGGTGAAACTATCCAGATGGTGCTCTTGGGCGACATTTCGTCTCATTCGCCACCATTGTGGCCGTTGTGGGGAATTTTCCATCCGGTTGCAAAATAATTCGAATGATTTGATCATGCAACCGCGCCACTTAAGTCGACGCGTCACCTGGATTTGAACCCGCCACAAAAGAACACCAGGGCGCCCGCTTTATCACATCGTCGGCGAGCCAGGCATCGAAAAAGCGCTTCGTCGGTGGCAGCTGAATGTGACGCGTGAGAGGTGGGATGTGAATTTGGCCTATCTTCCTCTTCCCAATTTGGCTGGTGACAAGAGTGCGGCGATTTTAGCCTCAACATGCCCCGATGAGCTCTTGAGCTGACGTGTAATTTGTCAATCAGATCCCCTTCTCTTCGCTCCTTTTCCATTGTTACTGTCAATTTTTAGTTCCTCATTCTGTCTGTCTGGGGGGTGGTCGGTCGGGGGGGG
>NW_017805034.1:1457022-1461041 GCF_001891065.2 Hippocampus comes
GGGGGCTTAATGATCTGCCTTTACCTCGCACGTTTAATCTTCTCATCAGTCAGCTTCGCCCTCCACTCCTCTCTGGCTTTGTGCCCGATTCATCTCGTCTTTACGTCGCATCAGCCGCGACGCGCTTAATGTCTGCTGGTCTCTTCAAAATGGCTCGTCCTCAGGACATTGTGTGTGTGTGTGTTCTCAGGAAAAGAAGGAAGAAATGGTATCCGATAAAGATAGTCACAAGGAAAATCAGGGAAAGGGGCTGGAGGGGGGTGATGGGCAATAATGGAGGCAATTGTGATAAAAAGATGAAGGTGAGAGCTTGATTATCTTCTTCCTGCTGGGGCGTGAGGGGATTTTCCAAGGTAGCCTCTAACTTGGAACACATACGCAATACGTGGTTACCGCCCGCTGCTCTTCACGAACTTGGGGAGACATCCGATTTTTCTTTCTCTCCTCCTTATATGTCCTCAATGTTCGATTTGATTGCACTTAGCTTCCTGTTGCTTTGTATTGATGAGAATTTCGATCGCCGCTGTTATTTTGGCGTGTTTGTCCCCTTTTGTTTGGCAAGACAAAATAACCGACTTTGAATGTGGACGCAAATCAAACCACTGATACAGTAGCACCGTTTTTACTGCGTATATAGTGGCTTGATAGCACCTGTCGTGTAAGATTTATTACAAGGTCGATGGCGTGGCAGGCATATTTCCATGTTTGTCGTGACAAGAGTTTCTCTTTCACTCTCTGATGGGAGAAATTTACAGCGTACAACGCAGGCTGTGCAGGGTCCTTCCGAGAGGCGAAACCTTAAAGAAGGTTCAACAGACATGACAGGGTTGAAATATTTAAATATTTTATTTTTTTTCTAATGGTGGTCATAATGTAAATACTGTGTAACATGCAAGCAAAATACTCATTTGCATGAATAGGTATGACATGCAAGCACATTTTTTTCCCCCCCCCCCCACACACACACACACACACACACACACACAATTGAGACCATGAGTTAGCTGTGCCGCCATACTGCACTATTGGAGAAGCCAATCAAGCGCTCTCTCTCTCTCTCTCTCTCTCTTTCTCTCTCGAAAACGATAAGGTAAAGGTAGAGCCTGGGGAGAAAAGATAATTGATAGAGATAGTGTGACTGAATTTTATTTTCGGGTGCTAATAAGCAACAAAGATGTTCTGGAAAGCCGAACATTGCAGATGACTGACGCGAACAGAAAAGAAAAGTCACTTGCTGTATTTTGACATCATCTGGTTTCGAGTGCGGGTGACCAAAATGTTTACCCGGACGTCCTGGTTACTCATGTGAGTGATCTTAAAGCCACGATTTAGTATTCTGTGTGTTATTAGTTAATTTTGGGTATGTTACACAATATTTCATTTCTTGTTTCACCAAAAGTAAGACTTGTTTGCTGTCAGGGAGGGAATGGCCACTCCCTTCCAATCAAACCATCAGAATAGAATATTTCATACTCGCGTCCTTTCGATAAATGTTAAGTTCGAGTAAAGTAATTCTCCCCGGCCTCCTCTTTTAGTTTGAGGTGCTGCATTTTAATGGGATCGGAAACAGCAGCTCGACAACAACAACAGCTGCTTCCGCGTTTCACATTTTTACAGACTAATGGAAGCAAAACACAGACGGTCTGTTTATGCGTTCGGCACATGCAAAATTCCCAGTGGGGAATGTCGGAGAAGCCACTTGGAAAATGCGAGATAAATAAGAGTCACTCTGCATTAAATAATGCTCTAATTTATGGAAACGCGACATAGCAAGCAAATTTGAAACAGCTTGTTTGACTTAGTATCTTGCTATGATACACGACGTTGCGCTCTATTCACTATACAATTGAATCAGCAGGATGTATGAAATATATTTCAGTTCTGATACGTTCTCGTCTAAAATGTGAAGGCATCAGACCACGACTATCGATAGCGCTTGTCTTCACTGGAGTCACCAACCAGTCGCAAGACATGTGTAAATAGACTAGCAACAAGTGCTGGGAGACAATACACAGGAAGAACATGCAAACTCCTAGCCGGGATTCGAACCCTGAACTGCAGAACTGTGAGGCAGATGTGCCAACTGCTTCCCTCCAGCGTCCTGCCAAGTGGAGGTAGAACTAATAATAATCCGTCTGGATTATATTTGAACAGGCGCTGAAGTTCAAGATCACAAATACCGTATTTTCCACACTGTAAGACGCACCAAAAAGAATTCAATTTTCTCAAAAGCTGACAGTGCGCTTTATAATCCGATGCGCC
The DNA here is from genome assembly GCF_001891065.2 of Hippocampus comes. Lineage (NCBI taxonomy): Eukaryota > Metazoa > Chordata > Actinopteri > Syngnathiformes > Syngnathidae > Hippocampus > Hippocampus comes. The sequence continues at coordinate 1,459,285 of NW_017805034.1, forward strand.
TGATATATGGATCAATATTCGGATTTCTTGGACGTAGTATTTTAAATGTTCTGTAAAGTGCTTTGTTACGGCTGCAGCAGTTGTGAAAGCGCGATATAAATAAAGCTGTATTGTATTCCCTTTAGCGTCACTTCATCTAGTGGATGCATAAGGCAACCGCAGCCACTATTGTAGCCTCTATTCTTTGTGCCTTATAATGCGGTGCGCCTTATACAGGAAAACCGTTTTAAAATAGGCCATTCATTGAAGGTGCGCCTTATACTCCAAAGTGCCTTATAGTGCGAAAAATACGGTAAATCAATTTTTGGGATATCTTAATATTGTCTAGACACGCCTCTGATGCTGATGCTTTAACAACGAGACCTTTCCGGCGTCGAACAAAACATCTCACATGCCTTCTAATGACTTGTCCAAAATGTCAGATTTGTCACATTTCACATTTCATGCTTTGTCGTGGTATGCGCCCCCTGACAAAAACATCCGTGGCAAAAGTAACAGTCTTCTTATAACTAGGAATGAAGCCTCTCTCCCATCCTGGTCATTAAAAAAAAATACAGGAAAAAAAAAGGTTAGAAAACTTGAACGCACTGCGACTTCTGCAACCCTTCCGAAAAGTGAAAGAAGACGGCTGCTTCTTCAACTGTACGTCAGTCATATTGCAGCACTGTTGTTGTCCTTACGATCTTATTTCCTCTCTCGTGTGACTGACTTGAACTTCACACTTCATGAAAGAGACGAGACTTGCATTCCTTTGCCGTCATAACACGACGGTATTAAATACGGCGCAGGTTATATTTTGAGAACCATTCTCAGTGAATGTGTATGGAAGTGCGAAAAGAAATCGTTCAAGCGCAAGACGCAACGTAACCGTACAGATGACTGTAATGTCAATACACGAGTAACGGAGATGTTGCCAACCTGCTTTGTTTTGTCTGTATTCTAACTCAACTTTTGGACTGCATTTTTCTTTGAAATTCGAAGGGCAGTTATCGGCCTGTTGACCGCTTTCAGTTCCCATGAGCCACTGCGCACCGCCAGCGGGATGACCACCTTGGCTCTCATGTAAAGGGCATTCAGTTTTTCAGATCGTCTCGCGGATAAAATGGGTTTTCGACATTTCCGTTTCACGTGCTTGACTAAATGCGGTCGTACGTCGCATATCGGTGGGATGTACTGTTGCATGGTTCCAATTGTGCAGCCTTGCATTGTCAGTGTTAACGCACAGTCAACTTCATGTGACTGGAAACAAGCGCGACGTTCAAGAGAAATGTCAAATCGTGTAACTGTGCTTTCTCCCAGATGGTCTGTGCGATACAATTATTATGATGTATATTTTACAACATGTATGTCACATCTGGGCAATGGGACTCCTGAATTTAATTATACTCGGTGACGCGTGAGCTATGCAAATATATCCCGTGTATTTTACAGCATCAATCCGTCATAGTTTCGCAACTCTTGAAAAACTTCCTAATTTTTTGGGCTCATATTGCCGGCCTGACGTGAGGGGAATAGCATTTGCCTTGTTGTTTTGGCAACCCCTTAGCATCACCTTCAGCCTGTCTCGAAATGTTGGATGAGCCAGGCAATGACATTTAGCTAAATTTCCTTGACCGAACGATCACCCGATGATGATTATTATTATTTTTAACGCGATGGGAAATGTGACCATTTATCCCATTTTCATGCCACTGTTGTCTTGAGGCCGATGTGGATGTACGGCTCAACTTCTCAAATCTGATGTCGGTTTTTCTTCT
>NW_017805034.1:1469007-1484427 GCF_001891065.2 Hippocampus comes
GGATAACACATTCTTGCAAGTGTGCGGGTCGTGACCACATGTCCCCCCCCCACACACACACACACATACACACACACACACACAATTGAGACCATGAGTTAGCTGTGCCGCCATACTGCACTATTGGAGAAGCCAATCAAGCGCTCTCTCTCTCTCTCTCTCTCTCTCTCTCTCTTTCTCTCTCGAAAACGATAAGGTAAAGGTAGAGCCTGGGGAGAAAAGATAATTGATAGAGATAGTGTGACTGAATTTTATTTTCGGGTGCTAATAAGCAACAAAGATGTTCTGGAAAGCCGAACATTGCAGATGACTGACGCGAACAGAAAAGAAAAGTCACTTGCTGTATTTTGACATCATCTGGTTTCGAGTGCGGGTGACCAAAATGTTTACCCGGACGTCCTGGTTACTCATGTGAGTGATCTTAAAGCCACGATTTAGTATTCTGTGTGTTATTAGTTAATTTTGGGTATGTTACACAATATTTCATTTCTTGTTTCACCAAAAGTAAGACTTGTTTGCTGTCAGGGAGGGAATGGCCACTCCCTTCCAATCAAACCATCAGAATAGAATATTTCATACTCGCGTCCTTTCGATAAATGTTAAGTTCGAGTAAAGTAATTCTCCCCGGCCTCCTCTTTTAGTTTGAGGTGCTGCATTTTAATGGGATCGGAAACAGCAGCTCGACAACAACAACAGCTGCTTCCGCGTTTCACATTTTTACAGACTAATGGAAGCAAAACACAGACGGTCTGTTTATGCGTTCGGCACATGCAAAATTCCCAGTGGGGAATGTCGGAGAAGCCACTTGGAAAATGCGAGATAAATAAGAGTCACTCTGCATTAAATAATGCTCTAATTTATGGAAACGCGACATAGCAAGCAAATTTGAAACAGCTTGTTTGACTTAGTATCTTGCTATGATACACGACGTTGCGCTCTATTCACTATACAATTGAATCAGCAGGATGTATGAAATATATTTCAGTTCTGATACGTTCTCGTCTAAAATGTGAAGGCATCAGACCACGACTATCGATAGCGCTTGTCTTCACTGGAGTCACCAACCAGTCGCAAGACATGTGTAAATAGACTAGCAACAAGTGCTGGGAGACAATACACAGGAAGAACATGCAAACTCCTAGCCGGGATTCGAACCCTGAACTGCAGAACTGTGAGGCAGATGTGCCAACTGCTTCCCTCCAGCGTCCTGCCAAGTGGAGGTAGAACTAATAATAATCCGTCTGGATTATATTTGAACAGGCGCTGAAGTTCAAGATCACAAATACCGTATTTTCCACACTGTAAGACGCACCAAAAAGAATTCAATTTTCTCAAAAGCTGACAGTGCGCTTTATAATCCGATGCGCCTGATATATGGATCAATATTCGGATTTCTTGGACGTAGTATTTTAAATGTTCTGTAAAGTGCTTTGTTACGGCTGCAGCAGTTGTGAAAGCGCGATATAAATAAAGCTGTATTGTATTCCCTTTAGCGTCACTTCATCTAGTGGATGCATAAGGCAACCGCAGCCACTATTGTAGCCTCTATTCTTTGTGCCTTATAATGCGGTGCGCCTTATACAGGAAAACCGTTTTAAAATAGGCCATTCATTGAAGGTGCGCCTTATACTCCAAAGTGCCTTATAGTGCGAAAAATACGGTAAATCAATTTTTGGGATATCTTAATATTGTCTAGACACGCCTCTGATGCTGATGCTTTAACAACGAGACCTTTCCGGCGTCGAACAAAACATCTCACATGCCTTCTAATGACTTGTCCAAAATGTCAGATTTGTCACATTTCACATTTCATGCTTTGTCGTGGTATGCGCCCCCTGACAAAAACATCCGTGGCAAAAGTAACAGTCTTCTTATAACTAGGAATGAAGCCTCTCTCCCATCCTGGTCATTAAAAAAAAATACAGGAAAAAAAAAGGTTAGAAAACTTGAACGCACTGCGACTTCTGCAACCCTTCCGAAAAGTGAAAGAAGACGGCTGCTTCTTCAACTGTACGTCAGTCATATTGCAGCACTGTTGTTGTCCTTACGATCTTATTTCCTCTCTCGTGTGACTGACTTGAACTTCACACTTCATGAAAGAGACGAGACTTGCATTCCTTTGCCGTCATAACGCGACGGTATTAAATACGGCGCAGGTTATATTTTGAGAACCATTCTCAGTGAATGTGTATGGAAGTGCGAAAAGAAATCGTTCAAGCGCAAGACGCAACGTAACCGTACAGATGACTGTAATGTCAATACACGAGTAACGGAGATGTTGCCAACCTGCTTTGTTTTGTCTGTATTCTAACTCAACTTTTGGACTGCATTTTTCTTTGAAATTCGAAGGGCAGTTATCGGCCTGTTGACCGCTTTCAGTTCCCATGAGCCACTGCGCACCGGCAGCGGGATGACCACCTTGGCTCTCATGTAAAGGGCATTCAGTTTTTCAGATCGTCTCGCGGATAAAATGGGTTTTCGACATTTCCGTTTCACGTGCTTGACTAAATGCGGTCGTACGTCGCATATCGGTGGGATGTACTGTTGCATGGTTCCAATTGTGCAGCCTTGCATTGTCAGTGTTAACGCACAGTCAACTTCATGTGACTGGAAACAAGCGCGACGTTCAAGAGAAATGTCAAATCGTGTAACTGTGCTTTCTCCCAGATGGTCTGTGCGATACAATTATTATGATGTATATTTTACAACATGTATGTCACATCTGGGCAATGGGACTCCTGAATTTAATTATACTCGGTGACGCGTGAGCTATGCAAATATATCCCGTGTATTTTACAGCATCAATCCGTCATAGTTTCGCAACTCTTGAAAAACTTCCTAATTTTTTGGGCTCATATTGCCGGCCTGACGTGAGGGGAATAGCATTTGCCTTGTTGTTTTGGCAACCCCTTAGCATCACCTTCAGCCTGTCTCGAAATGTTGGATGAGCCAGGCAATGACATTTAGCTAAATTTCCTTGACCGAACGATCACCCGATGATGATTATTATTATTTTTAACGCGATGGGAAATGTGACCATTTATCCCATTTTCATGCCACTGTTGTCTTGAGGCCGATGTGGATGTACGGCTCAACTTCTCAAATCTGATGTCGGTTTTTCTTCTTTCGAAGGTAAACTAGATAAGACTGAATCCACATTGCCATTAAAATGCCCAATCCAAGGTAACACTTTGCACTGTTTTTCTTCCCCATGTCCAATGCAATATTGGGTCTCTATTGTTTTAGTTTGTATTTCGCCTCTGGATAAGTCTCGTCATCAAGCTTTTCCCTCCAACGGCCTAAATGCACACTCGACATCACAACAATGGCGAAAACCCGGGAGCATCACCTAATGACGGTCCATGCACCGGTGTAGTCTAAAATTATCCCCTTTGGTATGATACTAATAAATGCAAAGTGCCATAGAGGCACACAACAAATACAGCAACTTTGATTGCATGTAAAAGCCTCACGCGTGCTCCCGTCACGCTTGATGAACCTCTTGTAATATCCCTCGCACATCGGGGGTGGTGGTGGGGGGGGGGGGGGCGCCCCAGAGTGACACACTAACAGCCGCTCATCCCACAGGTAGCACATCATTGACATGTAAAAGAGGGGGTCCAAAGGGACGGCCGCTGGCTTTTTTTCCATCAGCATCGGGGGTGACATCTGTGATGAATGAGCAATGACTTCAACGTGTCGAAAATTGGTCTCCAAAATGGATGCATGGAGGTTGAAATGAAATCGTCATGCCTCGAAAAAAATAAAAATAAAAAAAATAAAATAAAAATGCAGTGGCTCTCCCCATGTTACATCTTTTTTCCATGTTTTGAAGATTCCTAACAGGGTTCATGCCAAAAAAGAAAATTGCTTGAGGTAACATGGTTTATTTCAGCCTTCCCCCGTTTTTTTTTTTTCTCTCTTTCATATATAACTGGCTACTATTTGTGATGATCCATGCTATGGCACTACTTTCCAAAACTTTTGTACTAACTTCTGTGTTGAAATTGAATTTTCGAAAAGGAAAAAAAAAAAAAAAAAAAGCATTTCATCTCTCACTCCCGGTTTTCCTTCCATGAAAACAGAAGCCCATCTCCTTCTCTCTTTCTTTGTAATAGGCTCATTTTGTCTCCTCTCCGCGCTCCCCCTCTCTTTTGTGAGTGTGAATAAAGCAGCTAATGGTGCATGGAAATGGTGGCAGAGCTGTCACGTCTAAAGACAGACTCTATCTCGGCGTGGCATTATGTTAGCCAGAGGATGTCTGAAAACCTTGGGGGGTTTTTTTGTTTTGGTTTTTTTTTTTGTTTTTTTTACACTGCTGATTCCCGCAAGGCGATATATGAAACCTTAATGACAAGTTCATCAAATGTTTCTTTGTGTTTATCAATCTATATTCCATTTTTCATCTCTGCCTCAGGTTTACATCCGCATCCTGGACAACGAGTGGAATGTGTACAGGCGCTACACCGAGTTTCGGGAGCTGCACAACTGCCTGAGGTCGCGGTTCCCACAGGTGGACGCGTTCAACTTCCCGCCAAAGAAAGCCATCGGGAACAAGGTGAGCTCATGTTTAGGATGGCCGGTGAGTTAATAATCCCCGCTGCTTGCGTGGGTTAGGGGGTGACGAGAAAAATTACAGGTCATTGACCCCCAAAGAGTTTAGAATTGCCTCTCTACTGTACATTGTTAAAAATTGATAAACCACAAACTATGATGTCAAAATGATCAAATATTTCTCACTTATTTTACATTATCCTCAAAAGAAATGTCTTTGATTCTGACAAGAAAAAAAAAACAACCCTGCACCTTAAGTGTGCAGCAAAGAAAGACTCTCCGTCACAACCCAGGCTAACCTTGGCTCCTCCCCGACATATAAAGATCGTCTCTCAGTTGAGATGTATTGTTTTAAAATACTTTTCTCTGTGCGTACATATATAAAAATCAGTCTATTGAAGGTTCTGGATTGACGATTTCAAGAACAAGTAGACGATTAGAATACCGCGTGAAATTTAGCCAGCGGTAGCTATATTTTTCACAGAACCAAGGAAATGTATTTTCCTTTTGAACAAGTCGTTTCACTTTTTTCAAGAAACACAATACCGTGAAAAAAACGACATTTTGTCAAACCGGTCGATCACGCTGACATCACGCTTGACGATTTCTATACCCCCCAAATCGACACTTTGAGTAATTATGTTTCACTTGGGATCTTCAAACAGAACCAGCCTATAAAGGGAGAACACGCTGCACTACGGAGTAAGTCGATGGTGTTGACTCCCAAGTAGTTGCAACTGGTGCATTGCTCATTTTCTCCATCTGCTGCATTTTCCGGACGTGCACACAGGCACCACCGTGGCTCAGGTTACAGCCGGGGGGGGTCACACGGTCCTCCCTGTCAACAATCCTTTTCACGCTGTCCTTCCTTGTCTCCCTCCAACCTTAATTTGGGTCTGACCTGGATACTTAGGTTGGTCGAGTATGAAGCTGCCGTGATGAAAAGCCGTGGTCAAGCTTGCCACCTTCAAAGACTCTGCCGTTTCATGGTTGGAAACCGAAGCTAACTGAGACAAGCTGTGTGTCGCGTACGTGTGGTTGATTTTTTTTTTGCTACATGCGTACGGGTGACCACATGTGGAAGCGCACATGGAGGCCGACACCGCCGCTATCATTGTGTCTTTGAAACACCCCCCCCCCCTCCACCCACAAAGTCCATTACGCTGGCGGTTTGTGTGAATTATCGGTTTGGAACAGCCCCTGGAAGTCAGCAGTCATGGCAGAGAAAGCTCACCTGAATTTATCCGACTCTCGTCTCAAAGCAGGCGTCCTTCTGGAGAGGAGAGTTCACAAAGTTGAAAACGGCAACAAACTCAAGCAATAAATTAATCTTTATTCCAAAAAAATACATATAAATATATATATTATAGGTGGCGGTCCAGTGGGTGACTGGCTGGCGCGTCGACCTCAGTGCAGAGGTGCAGGGTTCGATTCCAGCTCACGGCCTTCCTTTGCGGAGTTTGCATGTTCTCCCCGGGCCTGCGTGGGTTTTCTCCGGGTGCTCCGGTTTCCTCCCACATTCCAAAATCATGCGTGGCAGGCTAATGGTACACTCGACATTGTCCCACGGTGTGAGTGTGAGCACGGATGGTTGTTCATCTCTGTGTGCCCTGCGATTGGCTGGCAACCGGTTCAGGGTGTCCCCCGCATACTCCCCGAAGACGGCTGTGATTGGCTCCAGCACACCCCACAACCCTTGTGAGGATAAGCGGGTCAGAAAATAGAAGAATGGATGCAATATTACTGGTTAGGCTTCTGCTAAAATACAGGCATAGGACCCATGATTTAAGTGAAATCCCCACGCAATACCTCAATCGCGCCGTGACTTGACCGCACATTTATTTTGTCCCTTTTCGGCATATTTGTATTTTTTTTTTGGGTAAGACCTTCCTCTCCTCCTCCCGCCGAGTCCACGTGTATGTCAAAATCGCCTCCTTTTGTTTGCCGCCGCCTTTCATTTTCTCTTTCATTTTGATGTAAGACAATCACGCAAGCCCCCACCGGCCTCGTTTCCTCACCTACACAGTTTGCGTTTGCTTTCCTTTTTTTTTTTTTTATACATATAAAACGCTTCAACATCTTTACAAATGCACTCCCCCTACCGCCACAGTAACTATTTGTCCCACCTCCTCATCCCCCGCGAATCAAAGAGGAGTTTATTTCCCAGAAGACTAAAATGTTTCAGAGCACACTGTTTTTCAGTCAGTTATTATAGTCTTCGTCTTGCGCCACTCTACCCTTCCTTGCCATCCGACTCCTTCTTTGTTCCAAAACAAATGAGCTTCTGGCCAAAGGATGGCGTCCACCGTGGACCGATTGCAAGCAAATATCAGGGAACCTACCGTTTGCACAGGATTGACGGCATATAATTGTTTTAGATATGAAATGGAACCCAAAAGTACCCGTGTCATCTTCTGGCGAAACAGGAGTTTTTGTTTGTCTTATTAAATTTCAATCAGACAATGAAATTATTCTACATATGCTTAATCAAGCAATTCTGAGCCTGATTTTCTGAAAGGATGCTTTCGCCGCCATCCGAAAATCTCTTTGAGAATGACTTAATCACGAGCGCTACTAATTACAGTTTTCAACAAAATATTCTGTTGCGTGGCTCACATCTCCCCCCAAAATATCGGTGCTGATTTTGGAAGATGAAAATACTTTGAAAACAACAAAACAAGACACTCCTACGCAATCGCAGATGAACAACTATCGTCAAGTTTGAGTCTGGCAGTTTGAATGCAAAAATAAAGAAGATATTTGTTGTTTAAAAACGATGTGTCCTGATAAAAGTTCTGACATTCTTTGGTCAAAATACATGTAGAAAATTGTCCCGTATTGGCCCGAATATAAGACGGCCCTGATTATAAGACGACCCCCTCTTTTTCAAGACTCAAGTTTGAAAAAAGACTTTTTGAACACCAAATGAATTTTTATACAGAAAATAATTAGAGTACATCTGAAACAATGATTATAACAATATATTTGAGAGAAAAAGCATGTTATTTTGCATCATTCAAATCTGAAGTGCAATCAAATTCGTCAATGAATGGCTTCTGGTTTTTGAAATATAAATCATAACTTCTCCTCAGCTGCCGGTTAACCTGGCCGATCATCGACCCACCTTTCTCCAGATTGTCACTACGTTTCTCCATTTTCTGTTATCTCCTCTATTATTTTCTTCTCTTTTCCTTTTTACCGCTATTTTTTATTTTTCTTCTTTGTGCTACCGCTATTTTTATTTTTATTCTTCGTGGCAGGGGTTCCCTTTGGCCTGGGGAGTCAAGTTCAGCATTTGCCCCAATGATATCTGGCGCCATCTAGTGTCGTGAATGGGTATAATGTCTCGACCCCAAATATAAGACGACCCCCACTTTTTCAGTCTTATTTCAATGCAAAAAACACCGTCTTATATTCGGGCCAATACGGTACACAATTGATTTAAAAAATAATTTTAAAAAAAATCTAGCATCTTTTTGTGCTGTTGACTCCTTAAGACTCCAGCACAGGAGATATTTTATGTTCAGACTGCAAATAATTGCTGTGTGAGCAAAGCCACCACTGCGTAATTTCACCAAATACTATCTCGCCTATTATAGGGGGACATATTCAGGAAAATTGACTTTTTAAGTGCTTGTAGACAATTAATTGGGCCAGTGGCGTGCCTGTCCAACCATCAAATATGAAATTGAATTTGAAAGCACTTATTTTTGTTATAATAATGTCCATAATGTCTGCTTACTCACTTTCACCAAAGTTATCACGTGTTGCGTATATGCACTCCTGTAGAGTCTCACATGATGACGTCCATCGGGTCGCTCCAAGACACAATGTCAGGCCAGTGAGAGGGGAAACGCTCCAAAGTTCTTTTAGCTACACTTGGAAATAAATATCTGCTCTTTGGTTCGCCCAAGTGAGGATGCGGCATGCGCGCGTCAATACGGATCAGGCGGCTGTCAAGACGCACATCCTGGCTAACTCGATTACATGCCCAGCGTTCTCGCAGTTTCATCATGCCCGTTAACGCAGACCCCCTCGAGATGACTGACGGCATAGATCCACGAAGCGAAAGTTGTCGTCGAGCATCTGTCATGACGAAAGTCACACGGAATACTGTGGAAACGTGTCGCGCACCTGACACGTCGCATCGAACCTATGTGCGTGCACAGTCTCGAGCTGATCTGCGCTTGACGCTTCTCTGACGGATTGCACGCGGCTGTCCTGCGATCCGGCTTCCCCTTCCCCCGTTAATCTCCTGCCTTACGCAGTGTCGGGACTCATCAGGAATTGATTGGGAAGGGGATGAATCATTGAGTGGATCGCGAAGTGGGATTCGGGTTTACTGTTGTACTCGCCACGGGAAAAAACGTGTTCCAAACAACATCACTGGCATAAAGCAGATTCGGGATCGGATCATCGATCATCGATTAATTTATTAAACAACCCGTAAAATAGCTCAAAATGGGGCGATTTTGGTGCTTAACTCAAATTCTATAAGCCCAATGTGAATCGAAATGCCGCGTTTAGACGGGCGGAGGCGCCTAGAACAAATTTTTCGCTTGACTTCCTCTGAAAAGAAAGCGATTGATTCGTCGCTATTTTTTTTCCAAGACAACGTAATCCAATGCCTATTGTCAAGTCATCCAATAATCACGATCCAAATAATTAATAGCAACATGTCGAAAGCAGATTTTCTGCGCGTGCCCATCTCCAGGCCTTTTGTCAAGCTTTACGGAGCCAATCATATTTATACCATAATTAGGGTGACGATTCTATGAATCCAATTAAACTTTTGCCGGTTGTTCATCACCCCCCCCCTCCCCCACTAAATCATCCATTTAACACTCATTTGCATTTGTTCTTTATGAGAAGTGCAGTACTTCCTATCGTATGTTGCCGTTGATCTAGTTTCCGGATTGCACGAGGGTCATTCCGATAATATTGCCGAGCGTTTGACTACGGGCGATATGCGGAGAAAACAGTCAAGTGTTGACGAGCGTTAATGTTCAACCTGTTTTATGTTGACGTTCGCCAGTCGAGCCACAGACTTAGTGCGCGCGAGATTGTGAATGTGAAATCGAACAGTCGCCATTCAGGAAGGAAACTGTTATTTATGGACACAAATCCACGACTAATCTTTTTTTCTAGCTCGGTCTTGGTGCTGGTTTAGGGCAGGGAACTCACTGTGTGCTGTTTGGCCTTGAGTATATCACACACTGGAAGAGCAGTAGGCACACACGATATATTTATTCATTTATTTTTGGCTCCCTTTATTTGGTCTTTCATAGTTGAGACTCAGATTGGTTAAAATGTTGAAAATCGCTATATGCCACTTGGGAGCAGATGCCATTGAAGCTGTCATGATTCTCTCTCGCTTCCTGGAGCTTTGCCCACTGTAATGAATACAGACCCGGTTCCATAGTGTAAAATGATTCCTTTGGCTCCACTGGGGGTTGCAACCATGCCAACTCATAGGATCGATGTGACTGCACTTTAATCAATAAAAAAATGCTACGATATGGCAAACAAAATAATACAGGCCGAGCATGAAACCAGTTGAGGTTTAAATATGATCAGGTAGAATGTGTACAGCCGTTACGAGTTAAAAATGTCCTGAGAGTTACATTTTGGAATCGGTTTTGTTCTTGTCGTATTGATCGGCACTCATGTTCTCCTGTCTGAAACGTATTATTCATTACTCCGATTTTCCAAACGCCTGCTTGACGGTGCGACACTCTAAATGGTCCACACTTACATAATTTAGAAGACCGTATATTCCGCTTCGGAATATAAGGCGCACCTTCAATGAGTGGCCTATTTTAAAACTGTTTTCATATATAGGACACACTGCTTTATAAGGTGCATTGAACAGAAGCTACAATCGTGGCTGCGGTTGCGCTATGCATCCAATTACGAAATGCACTAAGGAGTGGCACCCAAATTTCGTTGTATGCTATACAATGACAATAAAGGCGATTCTGATCTGATTCTGATCAATAGATAGTGCTACGCTAAAGGGACTACAATACAATACAGCTTTATTTATATAGAGCCTTCACAACCACTGCAAAGCCAAGAGAACTGGTCACAAACACAGACGTACAAGAAACATCAATACAAATGGCATGACAAAACAATGAATGAAAGACAAAAGTTATGAAGGCAATTGATTCAACTGATTCAATTGATTCTTTAGTCAGTAGTTTTGGTATCATCTTCGTTTCATTGTGGCTGCACAGAGCTCACAAAGTACTCGTCTGAGTATGTGTTGGTGAATGCACATGTCAATTAGTGTGGGGCCGAACCCTATTAGGTTACAATTGCTTCCTGCTAATAATTACCACCAGATGGCAAAGAAACACTAACAGGGAAATAACTCAATGGGGAATATAAAGAGACTGTAACACCATACATAAGGCCCATTACAGGGCGCGCTGTCAGCTTTTGGGAAAATTGACTGCTTTTAGGTGCGCCTTATAGTGCGGAGAATACAGTACTTCCCTAATGTGCACGCTGTTCTGTGTATGTAATCGCCCGAAATGAATTGCCTCGCCGGTGGCCGAATTGACCTTTGGCCCATGTATCCATAGCCCTTGCGCAATTTGTTAACCATCAAGCTCTTTTGCCTCATTTGTGCATCTCCTTTGCTGATAATGAGCATAATAACGCACTTGCCTCAAGTCTCCTGGTGCTTTTGGCCAGACTGTCCAGCTGTGAAAGTGAACCGTATGAGTGGTTTTCCTCTCTCACACACACACACACACACACACACACACACAGCTGCTCAGACTTCCTTCACTACTCTTAAATAGCTGATAGGTCAGGAAAAGTGTGATCTGCTTTCTACTCAATTCCTTGGTACCTCTCTTCCCTCCACACATTCAAACGTCATGCATCCTCCCAACGCCGCGGCCATTTTTTATCCGTACGGCTGAAATGGTCATTTGAACAAATAGCACACCATTATCGTCGGTGCCTGTTAATAGCCAAATCCGAGAACCCGTGTTGGCGTCGTTGTTGTCATGGCAGCTCGATGAATAGCAGAGGACCTTTTGTGAAACTGTGCCTGGTGACTTACAGTGTAACATGTGTGCCGATATTAATGGTGGGTTATTAATAGCAAATGACATGAAGAGTTGCAATGAAAATCCTGTTTTATGGCCCTGATGTGGTTGAATTATTTTTTGATTTAAAACTGAAAATTGTCCCCCACACACACAGATCACAGGTTTCTTAACTTTTTTTTTTGTATCTACGGTCCAAATACCTGAAGCATCAGCAATTGCGGCACACATAACACACCCTTGTTATTGTGTTGATGAAATCAGCCTATTTGAGAACACAAACTGCTCAGAAAAGTGAGCTAGTGGTGGCTCCAAAGTATAAATAAGTCCCTATAAAAACATTTTTGGAGGAGGGAGGGGGAGTTATAACTGACACATCGAAATCGAGAAACATCTTAAGATGCGACTGAGCTCAGATTTATTTGTAAATAAACAAAAGACACATTTTTTTTTCACGAAATGCTCCATTTCAATATCTAAAACGTGACAAATGAAAATGTTTGGCTTCGACATGCAAGAGGAAGATCAATTTGAAAATATAAATGCTAAAAAAAAAATTTAAAAATCACATTTGGCCTAATTTTGCTGTTGTTTGTTGTGGTTCATCCCATTTGGAGAAGCATGCAGAAGTAATCAGTCAATCATGCTCTTCAGTGATGATTCAATTAGAACGTTTTCACAGAAAGGCTTCTTTAAACAGGATCACCGTATGCCGGGTGGGATATTGAGGCAGAGCGCTGATTGCAATTACCGATGCTTTATGGACAAAATAATAAGAGATGATTTCTTAAGCAGCCGATGCGTCTATAAATAAAAATCACCATTGTTTAGCTTTTTGATCTCTTGGATTCAAGTGAGATTATGTAAGGGTCCCTAAACCGACTCTTGCGCAACCGTCATTTCTGCCAGCGCTGCCCTGATTAATTAATCAGAAACTACAAAGTGAATTATTAACCAATCTTACAATGTTGTCTTCTTTTTTTTTTTTTTTTTTTTAATGCAATGCACGTTTCACGCTTTTTAAATTATGACAAGTAGACATTGTGAAGGTCTTGTACGAGCAGTCCTGAATTTGCTGGTGATGTTTTATGCATAGCCGAGACCTGCGCGTTGGAGAGTGTTTACGTGTGGCATGGAGAGAACAGAATGTTCAGCCCTGCTGCCCACTCTTCATTTCATTCTCGGGTCCAAATCATTGCTCGTGTTGGTGTTCCTGAAGAGGTGACCGGGGTGGCCACTCCTGTTTTGCATGGCACCGGGGGGCTCGACCCCCCGCCCCCACCGACATGACATCCTGTCAATCTGCCATGCAAAGGCTGTAAAAAAAAAAGAGCAATATTTTATCAGACTGGCCGCTTCCAGACTTTCTGACTTGATCAAAGTCCACTCATTTCCTGAACTCTTTCCTTTTCACTCCTAAAATGTCTTGTTGCCGGGCAACATGAAGTTCTTGAGACGAGCTCTCAGCAGTGTTTTGCTCCCCTCTGCCAAAGATGAATGGTGTAAAGCTGCCAGGAAATCCACGGAACATATGTGACGACGTTCGAGCGTCTCTTCCATTGACAGTTTCAGCCCCCCCCCCCCCCCGCTTATCTGTGCTTCTCTTTCCTCTCTGTGAAGTGACACCCGGCATCCGTGTGTTTGTGTGCACTTTTACTCTTGCGAATGTGCTCGATATCCTGTCGCATGGCCATTTGGTGGCCCCGTGTATCGGTGCGTTTTTTTTTTTTTTTTTAGTGAGACAACATCCACTCTCCATAATCGCTTTTAAGACCTCGTCTCAAAAATGCTAATCTTAACTCTTTAACTCCACAAGTTGTACATGTACGTCTTTTTAAAATTAGGCCCCGCCTACCAAGGACGTACTTGTACGTCCAAGTCTTTTTTTTTTTTTTTTGCGTCATAGAGAGGAGGAGGGTCTGATGCAATCTGTGAATGGGAATAAGCCGTTTGCATTGTAAATCATGTCAAAAAAGCGACCAGTAGGTGGCAGTGGTGCCTCACGTGCTTGAAATGCATGCTTTTACGAAAAGCTCTTTTTCTCCATTTTTTTACCCAGGAATCGCCATTTTCATGAAACTTAGCCATTTTGTAATGCCGATTGCTGAAGAATGGAACAAGATAGAAAATATATATTTTTTCTATCCAAACTTTATTTTGGTAGGCTCCATGTTTATATAGCATTCGAACCGAATATTCTGTGGGACTTGCAACATCAAAATCCAGTAAAACGCTGGGATTGAGGGTGTTTCTCCAGTGAAAATGGCTGGGATTGAATGAGTTAAATTACATGGCAACCCTTTCCTGCACCCTGTAACCTGATAACATGATAAGCTGTCCACTGGAGTAACCGCTGTCCCTCAAAGGGTTCATTAAGCTTGTGGCCAAAGATCTGAAGTATCTTCTGAACACACGGTGTACCTAATAAAGTGTACCGTGAAAGCATCGAACCATGTTTCCTACGTCTTTTCGAGTTTGAGAAGAACATACATGTCAAGCTGCCCTCCCTCATCCACGAGTTGACTCAATGTGTGCGGAGATTGGTGGTGCGGGCGTACGCTGACAGAATTAGGCCCTGGGGATGTTTTCTTTAAGCTCTGCTCCGCCTTCGTGTTTAATATGAGCTGGCACCTACACATTCAATGCTGGACTGATTCGGGCTCCGCGGAGCCGGGGCTGGGAGGAACCAGGGGATGTGTAGCGCTTGGCGTTGGTGTTTGATGAACGCAGATAGGTTGAGACACGGAAGTCGTACCTGCAGCATCGCACCACGTTGATTCGTGCACCTGGTTTGGACCGCGCTCGGCTTCCACGAGAGGATGAATGTGTCACAATGTCCATTAGGGTTATTACTCCTCTGACATCCATGAAAGCAGTCAGAGTGTCCCATCATGTGTTGGCAGAGCATGAAACCCACACTGGCATGCACAGTCTAATGTGACACATCAGATTAGGCTACTCGAATTCCTCTCGCTTCTCTTGCCGCCATCCACTCTTGTGTTGACTGCGAACATGCCCAAACTTTTTTTCACCATCCTTCTGACCGGTGTAAGGGATGATGCAGACCAACTTTCTGAAGGGGTTGAGATTTGAGATCATTCGGTGAGTGCTTTTTGGGGTTCATTTCATGACAACCGTCACCTGGGATGGACCAGGTACTGTCTCTACTTTTCAAGACAATCGAAGGATTTTCTCTTGAGGAAGCGACGGATCAGAATCTTCATTTTTTTTTTTTTTTTGCGTAAGTGGCAACTTCAGCGCACAGTCAAGTATGTGCCGGTTAACAGAAGCTGACGACGTTTAGCGAAAGCTAATATGCGATCCAAGAAAAGGCAATGCAGCTCAGCTTACCTTGTGCCTTTGACATACATGCTAGTTTCCCTGCATGATCACGGATCTTTGCTCAACTTACCTGATCATTTGCTGTGAGGTATATTTAGAAAGAAGCGGATTAGGACAAAAACACTGAAAATGGCACTTTGGCATTTAAAAAAAAACCCTAAAAACAACCGAGGCATGGCTATGTGAGTCTTTTGGCCGCTACTTGGCGCCCCCCTGGGTATTCTTTTGACTTGTCCATTTTGCCTATCTTGTTGCTGCACTCCCAATTCCAGAAAAAGAACGATAGAGTCTTGTTCATTTAATTCTGGCATTTTATGTAATTCGGAAGTAGCAGAAAGTAGCATGCAAGCTAACCCCGTAAGAGCTATTCTTGTTTTATTCCTGCGCTATCCTCCAGTAACTCTGGTGAGAACCGCGTTACTGTTGTTGATGAATAAGTTTCCACCTCAAAGCCCCCCCC
>NW_017805034.1:1484444-1499540 GCF_001891065.2 Hippocampus comes
CCCCCGTAAATACCTGCAAGTTTAATGAAGTCTCCCGGTCCTTTTGGTGTCCCATTTATTCATGTTCCCCAACCCCAGCACAACAAACGGTACTTTGAAGAGCATCTTTTTTTTTTTTTGTCGGCTCAATGAAGTGTCCTTGGGATTTGGATTTGAGATCAAAAGAAAAGCAGTAGTTTCAATTTCAATTCAACTCACGAGGGCTGTTTGTCCCAGTAAAACGGAGCGTTGCCCAGGCTTTGTTCTAAGCCGTTGCTGGACTACGATTAGCCATGCTAGCTCGGGCCATGTGGCCCCATGCCGCTTGCCTGCAGTCGTCCGTTCTCGCCATGGAGGACTTTTCTTCCTGCATCAGCAAGCAAATGGCAAAATAACCATAGCCCTGTTTTATTTCTTGTTACAGTAGTGAATCCAGGCCAGCACAGATTGTCGTTAAAAATTCAAAAATGCACGTGTTGTAAGTGTAAAAATATAATACAAATAAAAACTGCACTTGTTTTGATAAAGCTGTTTTGATGTGAAATGGCGTTCATTTTTTGAAAACTGTTCTGATCGTCATAATTTTTTTGGAGCTTCTGGCAATTTTGTAATTGCAATGTTTTTCGACGGTGAATTTTCGATTTGATCAGCGTAAGCTGTCATCGTCAAAATTATTCCCCCAAAAAAACAATTCGATTAAAATGTGAACTACTGAACTCAATTTTATTTTGACATGCATCCAGACATGCAGTTCAGATTGTCGTCTTATTTTTTTTTTTTTTCCCCATAAGCCCTCCATTGACACTTGGCCAAGTTTATCAGATCACATTCTCTTTTGTGGACGTGAGAGTTACGCATCGTCAAACGGAAATGCATCTTTCCACATGCCCCTTTCTTACTAACCACCTCTCGGCTGTGCCCATCTAAAGGATGCCAAGTTTGTGGAGGAGAGGCGGAAGCAACTGCAGTGTTACCTTCGTATGGTCATGAACAAAGTCATCCAGACGTTGCCGGACTTCACGGCCTGTCCCACCAAGGAGACCCTGCTGTCTTTGCTGCCTTTCTGTCTGTAAGTGGACACACACGCACGCACACACGCACACACAACCCGCAATGTTGCCATGAACCAAATGTCCCGCTGTATCCCAACACATGCTCATCGTCACACATGCCACGTACGACTGTAGGAATGTTGACATCTCACTTTTAACGCTAAAACAAAAACCCTGATGCAGACTTGTCATGCAATCGCCTGTTCCTTGAGTTCGCTCGGATTTTACCCAAAGGCAATTCACTGTGATGAGTACAAAAGAAAACACAGTGCAGCTACGGTACTTTTTGTCAAAAGTCTCTTTCAACGTGTTGTACCTGCGCTTATTCGTCGAACTCGATCAGTTTCCCTTTGCGCTTCACTGGGCTACCTTTGTTCTTTGTTGTTGAAGTCGCCCGCGTCATCGTTTGTATTTTAATCTTTCCAGGGACAGCGGTTACTACAGTGGACAGTTTATCGTGTTATCAGGTTACAAGGTGCATGTAAGGGTTAAAATAAAGTGTCATGTTACTGCATCTATGGGTCCCTTGAAAGGTGCTTTAAAATCCAAAAGCTGTTATTGTCGTTATTATTCACAATTAACGACAGGCATTGGAAAAATGAACCCCACCGCCATGCTCGGATTTAAATTATTCAAACGCGATTTGTGCCACACACATTGGGCTTTTTAATCCCCCCCCCCCCCGAAATGTCATACAAGTGTTAAATGACAACAAAACGCTGTATTTACCACTTGAATTAAAAGTGATTATGTGTATGTTTCCCCTCATAGCCATTCACACCCCTGAAGTCCTTTTGAATGTTTCCAAAAAAAAAAAAAAAAGAGCCAAACAAAAGGCCAAATGCACCCAGTGGATCTGATCGATGCGTTGCTTTTTGTTGCTGAATATTTATCGGTTCGGTCTGACCTTCTTAGAAAACGCATCTTAGGACAAAACATCAGATAAAGAAGATGAACGTTTGAATATCTCGGGTTCAATTTCCCCTTGAATGCTCGCTGAACGAAAGGCATGTCAGGTCTCACACAAAACACCAAATGAACATTCAACTGGAATTTGTTAGATTTGTTCCTTTTGGGGGGGTTTTCCAAGCCACTCCGCCACAGTTCCTCTGTTCATTTGTGGCTCACAAATTAGTCTGAGGAGTGGGGGTGGGGGGAGAGAAGAGACCTGTAGGTTTTTAATTAAAATCAATGCATTGTTGTAAAAATATGAAAATTAAAATGAGAGATAGCGATTAAACCAAATGCATGACTCTATTATTATCTAATAGAATGGAAATGGGCCCAGAGGCCCCTCTCAACAGTCAAAGCACATTAGCTTATCCTAACGAGAGGCTCTGTGATTATATCGCCTTCATATCTAAAAGGCGAAATCAAAATGTTTCTTGGTTGCACACGTACCCGCAAAAATGTATTCGCGGTCGCCTAGCTGGGCTGCTATTGTAGCGTCCTATCATGGCAGTTGAAGCGCGTTTTGGAACAAATGAATAGCTTGGCGATCAGTGACGTGATTGGAGGCGGGTCCATTAGCATTAGCGTCTAGCTTTGTTGCGCTACCGATGGCCTCAAAGAGTTTCACAATGGGTGTGGGTCGCATGTACATTCGATGTTTCAAAGCTTCTTTTCTCGCCACGGTTTCTTCTTCTATTTATTGACCGTCTGGATGCTGCCCTCTCATGGGTAAGCCTTGCTACTGCAACAGAGGAGATTCACAATTGTGTCCAAATGCGTATGTGTGCAGATCGCTGAAGACATGTGGAACAAGCAACCTGCATAGGTGGTGAGGTTGAGTCTCAACGTCACCTGAGGCAAAGTTCAACTCAAAGAAATACACCGACAGATTTTCAAGAAAGCCTTGAGAAATTGCCCAAAAAGGAGCTTACTTTTCAAAAGGGGTGTACTCCTTCATTTGAAGCACTATACATCACAGGGCCAATTAATCACTGTAAACACAAGCGCAAACCATACAAGCATAAATCGGAGCGGCAAATTACACTTTTTGATTTATCATATCTTGGATAAAACATCGAAATATGCCGGCAGACTTTTGAACGGTATTTTTTTCTTGCCTTGAGGGTTCTCAAGCTTGTGCTGGTTGTCGTTGCATTTCGACACGATACTGACTTGAATACTGAGCAGGCTTTGCCAGGCTTTATTGAAATGTTATTCATTTGACTGCAGGGGAACATAATTAGAGCAAGCAGGTACACACGCACGCGTGATGTGTGCACGGGCACACACACACACACACACACACACACACACACACACGCGCGCGCGCGCGCACACAAGCCGCAATCTAATTGATTGTCTTGGCAGGAAGAGTTTGCAAATAGTACATGCCGGATAAACTATTTCATCTCCACTTTTTCTCTTTCTTGCCCATTCACACACACACACACACACACACACACACACACACACACACACACACACACACACACACATGCACACGCTTGCCTAATCTGGCACAATAAAAGGTTACATCCTTATTCTGGAGTCAAACTGCCCCCAAACTGCTCTTGACAGCAAAACAAAGGTCCCCCCAACACTTTGTTTTCCCCCGAGGCAGCAAGTCAATAAGGCGGGAACTAAGACTGAGAGAGGGAGTGTGTATTTTGTCTTCTGAATAAACCATAAACGCGTCGCTGTCGAGTTGCATACCAACCGCGAAGTAAAGCCGAGGAGAGGTTGCTGGTCCTGACAAGTGATGAAAACATGAGATAATGCATTGTTCAAAAATAAGGGTTATTCATCAATTCCCATTCTTAACTGTCATACGAATGAAAAAAATTGAATATTATTCATAATAATTTCATTTTAGCGGAAACCGATCACATGACCGAGAAGCGAGCCTTGACCCGCGTCGGGAATGATATACTGTCGACGGATGTAACAGAGAATTCGGTAATTTTTCAGAATAAAACATCTTTCGGATTCCGAAATGAATAAAAAAGAAGTAGTTTAAGTTATTTATTCTTTCTGTGCGGCCCGGTACCTAATGACCCACGGATCGGTACCGGTCCCCGGCCCGGGGGTTGGGGACCACTGGTCTAAGATATGCCGACGTTCCACATGACGGACAATTTAGAGTGTTCCATTAACCTGCCATGCGTGTTTTTGGAATGTGTGAGGAAACCGTAATACCCGGAGAAAACCCACGCAGGCAGGCCACAAGCTCCACACAGGGAGGCCACAGCCAGAATCGAACCCTGCACTTATACACTGTGAGGTCGACGCGCTAACCAGTCGCCCACCGGGCCGCTTATAATATAGTGCGCCCTGTCTATAAAAAGCGTTTTAAAATAGGGTATTCATTGAAGGGGCGCCTTATACTCTGAAGTGCCTTATAGTGCGGAAAATCCGGTAATACAAAACGTAACGTTTGGTACCTGGGGTGACATACCTGGGGTGACCTGTATAAAAGAAATAAATCAGTTCTGTTTTTTATTATTTTTTTCCTTGTGCGAATGGTAGTTAAAAGGCTACACAGATATGCACTGAAAATGACTTTCCGCTTTTCATTTTCCTTTGAATACGTGGACCTTCTTGTACGGTTGTTTGTTGCTGCCATTTCAACATTCACAGCGGTCCCTTTGCCAAAGCAGTACTTGAACTTCTGTTTGCGTCATCGCGCGCGGCAGGTGAAGAGGTGACCGCTCGGGCTGCCGTGTAGAGCGGTGAGCCAGGGCCCTGACAACGTGCTTCACTAACTCCCCGTCCTGGCTTTTCACTGCCGTCTTTTATCCTCAGTCATCTGACACTCGTTGGGGATCAAGGCTCACTTGTAGTCACAAACGACGACGGCGCTGATATCATCGCTGCGGCGAGGTTCTATTCGCCAAAGAGGAATTGGAAGTCTTAAGATCTCAGATATGTGTTGCGTCATTGACTGTCAAGTGATTTGAAGATTTACCTCGGTCGTCGCCTTGACTTGGGGAATTATTTTGGAAAAAAGCCAACAGCAGGGAATGGAGGCAATCAACTCACCTTCTCCTCTGATTCGATTGGGGTTGAAATTGATTGGTTGCTTCTCGGTGATGGTGTCCAAAAATTCACGTTGAGCTAATTGACGCACCCATCTCATCTTTGACATGCGGCTGATGTCAAAACTGTGATAAGCAGCTGCAATCAGCAAACATGAGCATGCCTGGCCAAGCTTCTAATGAAATGTCATTATCTCATCTATCATATGAACATGATGTGTTTCATGAAACAGTTGTTGAATCTCAAATGGAACCTCAGCAGATGTCCGTTTGAATTCTCTTTTCTCTTCGCATTTTAGGGATGCGCCCCAGACCGGCGACGGCGGCCCCAAGACTCCCCGCTCCAAAACTTCATCCCGCTTCCCAAGACTGGGCCGCGGCCAGCACCAGGAAGCCAGACCGGAACCCCAAAGTGGCGACCTTTAACACACCAAGACCGTTTATTTGTCTTTGACGTTTTCATGATGTCCAGGTCAGCAGCCCACCCGTGTCCAACCGCTGCCGTGAAGACTTTGAGGGCATCCGACATGACTTTATGGCCAACTGTCAGCCAAAGTGATGGCAGCGTATTTAAATATAGGAGATGCCAAGAGGCTGGACCAAATCACACCGTACCTCTTACCTCACTAAGAGACAAACTGAACTGCCACTCTTGAGATGCTGGCTTTTATTTCTTACTATGCTCCTTTCTGTAGTAAAAGTGTGTGTAGTCACAGTGCCTACAGTGTATATTACAGCTGTGTTGATAGCTGATCTATAGCAAGTGATTGATTCAGTCTGGGGACTCCGTCTGCTTTATGGTGCCATTACATTTGAGCTAATCACGTCTCCCAATCGGCCACAACGTTGGCCAAGTGCTTGGGCACTCACAGTTGGGACCTTCCTATGTGAAGTTTGTCTGCCTCCCCGTACTTGTTTCGTCTGGTTCGCGTGAACGGCTGTTTGTGTCTATGTGCCCTACGATTGGCCGGCGAAGGAAGACCGCGCCCCAGAAGTCAGCTGACTTGAGGCTCCAGCTCGCCCGTGACCCAAAATGAGGACAAGCAATGTAGACAATGAACAATCTCTGGTGTGGACCACCAGGTAATGTATTCTTCTTTGTGTTTCCTTCCCATGTTTTATGAGGGCGGGGCATTATGCATCATCATGTCCAACAATTATCATACTCAAGGATTTGGGTTGTACACCACTGACACAACACATAACGCATCATCAGAGCTTAGAATAGTTCCCATTGAATTGCAGGTTGATGCCACTACAGAAATGCCTTGTTTAAGGATTAGGGCTCATGTTTCCTAGCAGGATTTAACACAGCGGCGCATTGCAAATGAATGTCGTAACAAAGACTAAACACTTGAAATGAAGCAGAGCTGCTCATGAAGAGTGCAAGGAGAGCGTCTGCGAGCCACCAAGTGTGGATAATAGGGGGCTCATGCATATGCAGAGCTCTCCCCAAGATGGGTACCAGATTCCGGGACCACGAGGGCCGATCGTTTTCTGCAAATTCCACTCGTCAAAACTTGGAGCTGAGGGTCACTTGTGATTTTTCTTTTTTTTTAACCCTGGATGGAGGTGAAAAAACAAAACGAGCTGCTTCTTTGATGCAAAGTGTCACTTTTGGCTTCAAGAGACTTCACTTTGACTTGGTTGCTCAATAAAGACAAATCCTATTGGAATGAATGTTTTTTGTAATTTTTTTTTTTACCCCCCCCAAGCCCCCACACTTGACCATATTTGTCTTGAGCTAAAAGAAGAGCACATGATGTGTTTTCTACTTTCCAGAGAGTCAAACGGTAGAATTCATGACATTTTGAGTGACAGCATATTTCCAAAATAATTTACCACAGTCTTCTTCCGCCATGTCAAGGATTCATCACCTCTTGCCCCCAGCATTTAAAGGAGGAGCTGCTTCGATCGCCAGTGAAACAAATTTTTTGAAATGCTGCTCCAGCTTTTATGGGTGGTGCAAATAACATCGCTTAGTCTAGCCCACCCCTGCGCAGATTTACACCACGTATGAAAATAGAACCCGTCATCTGATAAAACCAAGTTGAGCTTACCATACCTACAGTGAAGCATGGTGGTAGCGGCGCTGTTTTTCTTAAGCTGGAACTCCGACATTAGTGGAGTTGGTCAGTGGATCGTGAATGGTCAAAATAAAAATCCTAAAAAAATAAAGTTTAAAATCATAGTGTGAGTGAAGATAATTGCAACTGAGTCATGCATGGAAGCTTTTTTAATCAGGATCTTTGGTTGTAAATCATACGAAAGGTTACGATATCAAAGAGAAAGCGCTTGCAGCATCATGGCACAAAATACAGTAAAGGTCACCTCAAACAAATCCTTCTTTGCATTTCTATAAATGATCACAATAAGTTTCTAAGTTTCCTTGCAAAGGGAGCTGCAAACCAGGCCCAAAATGAGCATGCTGCAAGGAGAACGTTTCCATTCATGTGAAAAATGTTTTGAAATGCCCGAAACAACAACGAGCAAAAATAGTTTTCAAAAATACTGTATAGCAATGAATGATCTTGGGCTGACTTGTAGCCAGTCACAAGAAGGAGTCATACCAACTCAACAATCCCAACTCCTTTCAACTCTGCTTTTCCTGTGCATTTGGGTCATTTCAGTGCACTGTGGCAATTAGCATTGTTAGCCTCTCCCACAGCGATTATTTCCACATGTAATTCCCTAATAAAGTGGCCTTAAGAATAGAAATGGCTCAGCCATCCCAGAAAAGCTGCTTGTCTTGAAGTGTTGTATGTACCGTACTTTAACTCACTATGAAAGAAGAGAAAAAAATGTTTTATTGCCTTCATTTGCCTGGAAATTTTCAGTTATTGATTCTATTTAGTTTTGCAGCCCTTTTTGACACTTGTTGCCATTTATGAAGTTGAACGTTTATTGTACTCAAATTCTTGCTGTTGAAATTTAGACTCTGGGATGCTAGTTTATGTGAATATGCCCCCCCCCTACTGGCCAGGTTTGGCTACTGCAATTAGGTGTGTGCACTCCTTACAAGGGTCAAGGGTCAAAAGCAAGATGGCCGCCTCAGGTCTGGTGTGCATGGACTCAATGGAACAATGGAGAGCACATTGAAGCAGGCCTCTCGGCAAGAAGTATTTTGTTTTTTTTTTAACTGCAAAATGTTGACATTTTTTAACCTCATTTTCAAGCTTTGAAGATCAGGATAGTTTGGAATATCCAGCCACCACCTGTAACCCGTTTCCTGATTTCCTTGCATGAACAAACAAATGGTGAGTGAATGCATTGAATCCCTCCCAAGAGTTGTGCCGAATGCCGACATTTGTATGAATGTATGCAGCTGAAACATTGAAATTCTGTGAAAATGGCAGAACGACTGGCTCTTGTACTGCTTGGTGCCCTAATAACTTAAAAGTCTCATCAGATGCGATACAGAACAGAAAGGCTAATGAAAGCCACCATGATTGTATCGAATTGTGACGTCACCTTTCAAATCTCTGATAGTTTTTTTGACATTGGAGTTGAGTCGGACAAAGCAAGTGAGGTTATACTCGTGAGTCTTTTCTGCGCATGTGGACTTAATGGCCACAACGTGTACCATACACTTGCGTTGCTATTAATGTTCATCCTGTACTCGCATGCAGTTCTGCTGCGCGTGAATACGTGTGTTCTGTACTGTATGTCACTTTCTGCATTCACCCATGAACAGGTACGCTGTCGTAGGCGCGTACGTTCAATACAGAAAGCAAGAGCGTGTGCGTCAGCGCTCGCGTTTGAACCCAATGCATGAATCTATAAAAATGGACGGATTCTGTAAATGACATCGCCGCCGCATCTGAGGCCCAGCGTGCATCTGCTTGCTTGCCTCTTCAGTCATTATTTATTCTTGACTGCTTCACAAAGCAGTCTCAGAGCTTTAATTTCAACCACGCTGCCTTTATGTTGGGTTTCTGTAGGAGTTCCGGGCGCCGAGAAAATGACATGTCAAGGCAAATTGATCAGTGGCTGCTGACCAGAAAATTGTGTTACAAGCTGGATTCAGGATGTTATTGGCCACTGGGCACTAGTGACGGCAATTTGACTTACAAGCCTCAATAGGTCTGACAGATTGACCATTTGCGGTTTAACAATTTTTGTTGACGTGAACAATTAAAAAATTGTCAATTCATAAAAAGTGTGCGTGCAAATTAATTCGTCGCACACAGACACGTCCGATCTTGGTGGCATCCCAACTTGTCATTTATCCCGATGCAGGTCTGCTCGCAGTTTCTGATGAATGTCCTTTGTGCACCTTGACTTGTCGCAGTCTTCTTCCGTCACTTCAAAGACAATCGGAATTTAAAGGGAATGATCATAGCTGCTTCAATTGTCAGTGAAACAAGTTTGCACCAGCATGTATGGGTTGTGCAAATACCATTACTTAGTCTAGCCCACCCCTGCGCAGATTCACACCACGCATGAAAATAGAACCCGTCGTCAGATAAAAACAAGTTGAGATTTTTGGGTCGAATTCCAACACGGCTCATCAACCCAAAAAAAAAATACCATACCGACAGCGAAGCATGGCGGTGGCGGCACTGTTTTTATGAAACTGGAACCGCGGCCTTTGTGGAGGTGGTCAGTAGATAGTGAGTGGTCTAAATAAAAATGTAAAAAAATAATAAAAGTTAAAACGATAGTGTGACTGAAAAAGATAATTGCAACTGACTCATGCATGGAAGCTTTTTTTAATCAGGATCTTAAGATGTCTGAGTTCAATAGGGTGTATTGATTAGCTATTATCCAAAAATGACACATAAAACTGGATCAGGAAAAGGTAGAACATGAACACAAGGTGATTTTTTTTTTTTTTTTCGCTGCATGTGACTTGAAACATGAGACTGATGTGATTTAAAATGTTGAACTCCCACCAGGCTTGGGGCAACAGATTTGCCATCTTGGATTGTTCTTGTCCATTCTTGTACCACTTTTTCCCTTCTCCTCGGGGACATCGAGCTTTAGCTTGGCTATTTTTCCAGAACCGAACGTAATGATCGAGCTCTTAGTGTTGCGAAGGGGAACATCAAAGAGACAGGGGCTCCTGGTTTAAACAAGGTCACCGTATAAGCAGCTTCTCTAGCCGAACAATGCACAACGCTGGCTTGCATCGTAAAGCGTCCTCATTATCATGATAAAAAAGCCCAGTGATGTCTCGGGGAGCCAATACAAATGTGGTGTACTGTCAAATCAAATTTTTGTATAGTTTTAGAAGAAAGATTTAACATTACATGCATATGTCATTTCATGTGCATTTCTATGAATTAGGTTTTGGATCCAATCAGCGAGTTAAGAAAAAAAAAAAAAGATATCCGACCACAATACGGAACATTTTATCGAGTCCATTAAAAAAAAAAAAAATAAATTAAATTACCGTATCGCCGAACCCTGCTATTCGCAGCGCATTGAGACCAGCCCGGCACACAAATAGCCAAAATAATGTCCATTGAAATGTATTTGAGGAATAAAGTAACAATTAAGCCCTGAAAATTCTCCCCCCCCCCCCCAAAAAAACATTCAATACACAGAAGTTTGATGCAGATTTATTTATTTATTTATTTATTTTGTAAGGAAACGGTTTTCTTTGCTTTAATGGGCCCCATTAAATTATTAGTTGGCCTGGATCTGGCCCCCGGAGCTCGGGTTTGACACCTGTGGTAGAGTTATTTGCTTGCCTTTGGGATCTTTTCCCACTCATTGGTGGTTTGAATGGTAATCTGTCAACTGCGGCTTGGTTCCAACCACCCGCAGATCTAAACAAGATGCGCTTAGCATTGGAAGATGGACGGATGGATGGATTGACACATTTCCTGACTGAGAAACGTATTTATTTCCAAGATCCCTGTCATCTCTGCCTCTGCATTTTTTTTTTTTTTATCTCAGATTGCACTTGATCCCCCCTGCTAAGGCGCTAGCCACACCTGCAGGTGTTCTCATCACGCTTGTGGTTTGATCAAAAGTGCGCCCTTGGGCTCCTGTGAGCGCCCGTGATCGTTTTGTGATGACACGCATGCAGGGAAAACACTTCAGTCGACGACCTGAAGGAAGCGATAAGTAAACAAAGTCAAATGAAAGGATGAAACATGGAAACGGTATCTTGGCCTCTGAATTGTCTCTGAACGATGCCGCGTCAAAGGGTAACTTAAGGTACGCGGTTGCCGTCGTCAGTTCACAAGAAATTAGCATCTTTGCTATCTAATGACGGCGATGTTGCTGCTGAGCCTTTCATTAATCCTCTGAATGTTGCAATTCTTTCAAGAGAAATCACACTGTTGAATTTAATCAACAGAATGCAAGATACTCAAAACATATCAATTTAGAACACGGGTGACAAACTCAAGGCACGCGGACCATATGCGGCCAACCAAATCCTTTTGTGGGGCCCACTGAAGAGTTTGTGTCAGCTCCATGTTTCTTTTTTACATGCATTCATTCTTTATCTCTCTCTTATTTTGTCAGAGAGTCTGCACTACAATTGAATAACTTGTATACCGTACTTAAATATTTGATTGCCACTATTTTTCCGTGACTTCTGATTTCCAAAATAAAAATTATTGACGCGGTAGGGACACAGGAAGGCCGTTCGTTAGGCAGTCAGTGAGTGTCGTTGAAATCTACATTGTGCAAGCTTTTCTGGGTCGATTTTCAAATCAAAATATTTTTTAAAAATCTAAAAAAAGAAATAAAGGATTAGACATTTTTTAAATGAGCAGAAAAAATAATTTTGGGGGCACAAATCCATCCAGGTTTACATGAATGTTAAGAGACATAATCACTATTTCAAATATGTCTGATAAAACATTTTAACTATAATAAAGCCTGGATCAAAATTCAGCCAAAAAAAAAAAAACGATTTCAGCAAAACGTATTTTAAATGTTATTTAGGAATGACTTTTACGACGGATACATTTTCTTTCAGGACGCCTATCCATTGACACAACGAGGGCATGTTTCTGTGTTTTATTCATGAAAACAGAAAATGTCCTTTCATTCTTGAACGGCTCAAGTGTGTCATATTAACTACCCGTGACCGAAATGAGTGTGACACCCCTGGTTTAGAATCGAAGGGGTGCCATTCTTATCATCCACACATTTTGCTTTTTTTTTTTTTAACCACAGGCGATGTGAACTTTACTTGAAGCAACAGGAAGGAGCTGGCGATCAATCTGGAGTAAATTGAAAAAAAAAAAAAAAGATGAAAGAGTTGGGGGGCCGGGGTGGGGGGGGGACTCAAACAATCAATTTTCCAGTGAAGCATATCGAAATTCCGCAGCAGGAGAGCTGGTGCGCTTTGTGTTTCAGTCCTCGTTGGTAAGCAGGAAATAAATGTGCAAATGGCCAAAAAAAAAAAAAAGATTCATCATGTCAAAAAAAAAAAAAAAATGCGGATGCATCCACTGTCGATACACATGCATGTGGCGTTTTCACCAGTCGTAATAATTTTGTTGCATCGTCTATATTTTTCTGAAACTGCAGATTCTACACGTCACTGCTTGCAAATTGGTTGGATTGAGGTGAATTAAAAAAAAGAAAAAAATAAACGTCACGATGTTCTTTCAGTCATTTATTGAACAGAACAAAGAAGCACCCAAATTCAAAATGCAAGGAGCATTCATCCACATTCACTTTTACTATCTTTTTAAATAGTTTTCTACTTTCCAATCGTGTGCTGTTTTTTTCTTTGTTGTTATTTTATTAAAAATGTAACCAAAAAAAAAAAAACATGGAATTTTTTGGGGGGATGGCCGAATCGCATTTTCAATTCATTTCAGTGTTGAAAATTGATTTGAAATGCAAGTAACAACGAGTCACAACATTGGTGAGGAACAAATATGAAAATCACAGTGTACCGCCGTTGCAATCATTGATACAAAACTGGGAGGAAAAAAAGATGTCGAAAGCTCCAAAAATGATTGGCGGTGACAAAAGGAGGAGAAAAAGAAGCACGGGTGTTGTGAATGATTGGAAAGTAATTTGGCAGGTCAAAACGCAAGGTTGCTGTCATGCCACCTCGACACGTGGACCGCAACAAGTGGCCATTACAAGTCAATAAGAAGCCCTCTGCCGTCATTCAAGAGGCAACAGAGGAAATTGTCCTCCTCAAGTGTCTGTGTTAAGTCCAGACACATTTTTCTTCCACCTTTTGATTAAAAAAAAAAAAAAAGTCTTAATTCACTGAATGAATGGATCAATCATGAGTGTGGGATTGGAAAAAAAAAATACACATTGACCAACTGTTGCGTTTGATGCCGGTTCGAATTCTGGACTTGGATATACAAAAACCACTGCTCTGTATTCAATGTAAAATATGTCAATTTTATTTTATTTTTTTGAAGATAGAATGATGTGCCTTTCATGTCGAGTCGCCACTACTCAGTTCAATGAACACAAAGTGATACCATAGATGGGTTGGACAAAATCGCGGCGGAAGACCTCGACTCTGCTTCTTTTCGCGTGCGATCAGAGCGCGTTGGCGTCTCGTGTTAGCGTCGTCTGACGCAGAGCCATTTGATCCCCTGGCTTGTCAGCCGCTACCTGCCGTGCGATTGCAGCTCAAACGCTTCAAAATAGGGAGTTCAAAGGCTTTTGTCAAAGGATCCTTTTTACACTTGTTGCCTTTCTGTCAGAAAGAAATCTTTTTACGTTCAGTCTTTCCGCCGGTTGGAGTTACATGAACAGTGGCCCGGACTCATCCGGACAGGCATGATTTGAACTCATGCAGTGATTAAGAGGAGACGCGGGGAGCTGGAATGGGATTGTAATTGGACTCTAAATCATGGGAAGAGGATGTTTTACAGGAAGAACTGATGACCCTTTAACTCATTCACTACCAGTCAATTCTCGACCCCATTTTTTTTTTCTACCCTAAGTCTTGGAAAAATTGAAAAAAAAAGTATCTGGGGTTGAACGTGCGGAGTGTGAAAAGACATTAATATGTCTTTGGGATTGAATGAGTTTGAATAGAGGTGGTGGTGTGCAGTGCGGTTAAAAAAAATGATTAAAAAATCGGATGGCAGTGAAGCGGCAGGACTTGCCACCCCGGCAAAATTGTGAGTGTTGATTTAAAGGGGACGTACAACTGAAAATTGACTTTTTAAAAAACATTTTTTTAAAACTGAATAGTTGGGTCTCTGGAGTGTGAAAAATGAAACTGAACTTATCTTGCCTATTTGTGTATTGATCTAAATCGTAATCGGTAATAACATGCACAGTATATTTTTCAGATACGGATTTTACTTTTTGCTTTTAAACCCGAACATTTGGACCCGGTCGGGGTAGGTCTGTGCCAAATCAACCAACAAATGTCAAAATTTGAACCAAGCCGCTTTTGATTTTTATTTATCTTGGTGTACATGTTCATCATGATGGCACAACACAAAATCTCAAATTTTAGGTCATTCGTAGCAGGGGTCAGGTCGCTACAGCCTGCCGAATGTTGACATTTGTTGGGTAAAAAGGGGCGTGGCTTATGTACAAGAGCAACAGACAATCATTCACACCATGATTGAGGACCGAACCGACGCGGCCTGTGCGCGAATACACAAGAAAGTGACTTCCGATGGGAGCGTTTGACTCTCAAGGTTACAATGCATTTTCTGACCGTCTGCTGAACGATCCGGTAAATAAAAGGACGCTGGACGAGAGGATAAATAAAAGTCGTTGAGGAACCGGGGGATGAGCAGGAGAGGAAACGGTGTTGAGGAGGGAGCGATACGCGCGGCTCCCTCTGCCGAATATGTCCTAGCGGATCCATCTCGTACGCTTCCAGTGAAGGTTGCCTTCATCCGTTTTTCAAGTTGGTCCTTGATGTGACGTGACGAGAGACGTTTGGGGGAGGCGGTGGGGGGCGTTGAAAGGGGTGGCTGATAAAACGGTCATTGGCGGTGAACATGAAGGTTGATGCCATCCTTAGCGGACTGCATACATATTACTGTCAAACAGGTGCATTTCATGAATGCATAAGGGCGCGTTGCCGCAGATGTCAAAAGACGCCTTTCATTTTTCAAAACCTTAACGTTTGATGGGATTTCACCAAGTCCTTGCTGAAATGATTTGGG
>NW_017805034.1:1499601-1514238 GCF_001891065.2 Hippocampus comes
ATAATACCGAGTCAAAAGAAGACTCAAAAGTAACACTGGCTTCATCCTGCACTCAGTGACATGCATGTTAGATTTCAAATTGTCCATGGAAGTGAATGCTTGTTTGCCGAAACCTTGATTGGCCGGCAATCAGTTCAGAGCGTCACTTGCCTTTTTCTTGATGTCAGCCGGCCGTGATGGGCTCCAGCCACTTGTTACCCTGAACCGGATAAGCAGTATAATTGACTAAGTCCAGTCTCAAAATACTCAGACTTGCATATCGCTACTTTGAAGGTAACCTGATAACCTGTCCGCTGTACTCACCGCTGTCCCTGAAGGGGTTAGAAATCGCTGTACTACTTTTGTGCGATGCAAGAAGGTGACAGAAGCGCTGAGTCATAGGTGCGATCCTCGTGATTTGGTGCCTGGGAAGATGTCATAATAAGCTGTTGATTCTCACACCCTTGAGAACTGTAGATTTGCCTCCTCGCCAGCACAAGGCTTCCCTTGTATGCAGCAGGCGTCTTGGGTTCTCTGCGTGTGTGTACTTTGGCTATTTGTATGTATGATTTGAGTTCCAGGCGAGGGTGTGAATTTTATTGTCTGTTCATGTGGACAAATGGTATGTGTGAGCGTGTCTGTGTTGTCGCTAATTACCTTTCTTCACAGTGGCGCCTGCTGCTATTTGTGAGGTGCAACATGGCGCTGTCTCAGGTCAGACACAATGCGCCGCCTCGTCACTGTAGGTTTTCCACCGTTATTCAATTTTGGACAACGCCCGCTTGCGGGGTTCCATTTTGAGCGGGTTGCGACTGTTTTTTCATGACAAGTGACATTCTCATAAGTAACATTGCGGGTGACAAATATTTTGGGCTGTTCCGAGCAAAATACGTCTGGCGATCATCAGTGAATCGCCGAATGCTTTGGTTCGTCGCTGATGTTGGGCTTTGGAGTATAAGGCGCACCTTCGAAGAATGGCCTCTTTTATAACTGTTTTTATATATAGGGCGCATCGCTTTATAAGGCGCATCGAATTGAAGTGACAATAGTGGCTGCGGTTGCACTATGCATCCACTAGATGGAGCTACGCTAAAGAGAATACAATACAATACAAAACAATACAGCTTTATTTATATCAAGTCATATCGGGCGCATTGTCGAAATTGAGATGCTTTTAGGTGCACCTTATAGTGCAGAAAATACGGTAGACATGTTTCCAGGAACCTTGGGTTGCTTCAGGCCATGTCTGTGAATTGTCGTTTCCCCGAAGCTCCCGAGATTCCCTCTGGCTGGCTACTGTTGTCGCTACTGGAGCCCAACCGCTTGATTGTGTGTTTGTGTATAGAACAGAAAATAAAACAAAAAAAAATGGAATGAAGTGCGAGTGGGAGAACGACAGGGAATAAGTGATTTTGTTACTAATGATCCTGGCAGCTTCCACGCCTCTGCTGAGTTGCGCGCGTTTTGTAGCGGGAGCAATTAAAATGTGCCGAGGGTATCTCCTGTTTGTGTGATCTGCTGGATGATCGCCGTTACTCCATCTTTCACGGGACATCTGGACTGCAACATGGTGCTTGGGCTAACTGAGGCAGACACGTGCGGTCAAAGACAATTTGTTAATAGACATGTCAACAGGGAAAAAGCCATTTTAGTCGACGTACGGTGGCGGGCTCCAATTACAATATGTGAGACAATATATTACATGTTTGCTTCCTCTAATATAAATGTGTGTGTGTGTGTGTGTGTACATATGTGTGTGTATATATATATATTATATATACACACACACACACAATTAGTTCAATAATACACTGAGCCTGATTATTTTGCTGCTTAAAAAAATGATTTCCTGAAATAATAAAAAGCTAATTTACATAACATCATCGGTACATGAAATATCACCAAAATATCAATCCCGTGGCACGGGATTTTCCAATGTCGTGCAGCCCAAATTAATGGTGCATTTGCATACTTTTCCTATTTATGTTGACATCAATCGTATGAACAAAATCTAATATAGTGGAGTTCGTAAAACAGACTCGGTCAGCGTTTGAGTCAGTCATGATCGCTGAGAGTCGATCACATTGAGAGAAAAGGAAAGTCATGTCGAGAGAGAAAAGAAAAAAACATTTTTTTTATTTTGAGAGATCATTTTGTTTTGTGAGAGAAACCAGTAGGTTTTTTTTCTTCTTTTTTTTTTTTTTTTTACATTAGAGAGGGAGGTCTATTTCTGTGGTGTCTGGGGGGGAAAAAAATCCATCGGTACTGATAAGAAATTGTAGGAATGACTTTTAATACAGCTCCAGTTTGAATTAAAACTAGTTCATCTTTCAGTATTTTGTGGATGGCTGATTTGAAATTTCATTGGATGGGAGGAGGGGGCGGGGTCACAGAACATTTTCTCCAAGTCTGACATGATGTAACTCACTGCAGTTCTCCGGTCCGTGTAGCCTTGTGTGGGTCAGCCGAGAGATGATTTGACAACAACAGAGAATGAATGATGCAACAAACAAGAAATAAAAACACGCACACAAGAAAATATAAAATATAAATAAAATACTTGAAATTTATATTGCAATTCCGTATCCATTTTTTAAAAAATCCGTATTGCAGTCCTTCCAATTTGATTCTTCGCATTTTCGAACACGATGAGGATGCATTGATGTTATTTTTCCCTTCATGACTATTTATGTCGCATTATTGAGTTATCGCCATCCAGCCAACGAATCCTGTGGTGCAAACACCGCCATCATTCTTCCGAATCATACCACAGTGGGGCATTTTGAGCTGGTCCGGCACATAATCATTAGTTTTATCTGCCTTTTGCTTATTTTTCAGTGGGTCTGAGGTAGCTTAAGAATCTAAGCTTGGAGAGAAATAATGAACAGAAGCACCATAAAACACACACACACACACACACACACACACACACACACACGCACACAAGCTGCATTTAAAAGTAGTTTACGGTTATGACTGAAGAGAACGGCACTTTGCAGCCACTATCCAAGAATCACTTGGTAGGATTATAAAGTGTGAGTAGTAAGGTGTTTTTTTTTTGTTTTGTTTTTTTTAAATTATAGTGTCTTTATTCAAGAAGACACACGTTGATTGAAATCGAAGGAGACAGTCATGGGCCGTACCGTAGAGTCAGTAAAAGTCTTTTAGATGCTTGTCCTTTCGGATTGTTTGTGAGGTTCTGCTACACATTTTTAGGGCATTTCCCACCAGAGTGAAATGACCTTTTGGTATGTGAAAAAACGGTGTTGTCACAATGTAGATGCAGGTCCCCCCCCAAGCTGCTTTGGCTTGACATCCTCCAAGATGTTTGTGTTCACATTTATTTTCTTTAAACATCTGGGCATCAGAGGTTGGGCAGCGGGCAGGTGAGTGGAGTGGGGATTTTTTTTTTTTTTTTTAATAACCAAATAGAGTATAGAAACTTATCGTTCCTGTTTTTATTTATTTTTTTGGCGATAAACTATTGACCTGTGATCGGGGGATCAAAAGATAATGACAGTTGTATGGTAATAGAACTGGTTTGTGTCCCCGGTTGTTAGTCACAGTCACTTATTGGTGTAAACACTCGATGCAGGAGTTATACGGGATATAAAATCGCAGCCACTAAATGTAGAATATCCATTTTTGAAAGTGCTGGTCCTCACTCAGGTTTCATACACTAGGCAAGACACAACTCTGAAAAGTAGGCTGGCTTCACTTCCGTTGTCAACTTAGTCCATTTGTGTACGGCATAACAGTTAAATGCAGCTTCACCATATTTGCTTTGAACTCTGTGCTCCACTAATTGACCCAAGTCTTCAGACCTCAGACCCCCCTACTGGGTTTATATTCAGTCAGCATTTCTCAGAACCAGTTTGCGATTTATAGACCAGTAGCGCAATTTTCAAATCTATTCTAAAGCTGACTGGGAGCCAGTGTGACACCTTTGAGACCGGAGTAATATGTTCTATTCTCTTTGTTCCGTTCAGGACCCGTGCTGCGGCTGTTTGATGCTCTTTTGAGGGAGCCCGGTCAGGAGATCAACAATATAAATGAAGTCTACTAGAGATAAAAGCATGGATACGTTTCCCCTGCTCTGACTGGAACATGCGACCCTTCAGTCTGGAGATGCCTTTCAGCAGGTAAGAGACTTATTTTAGTGATTGATTTGATATCATTGCTGAAGGTCAGGTCAGAGTCTAACGGCACCACGTGATTTCAGCCCCGGTCTTTGGTTTCTGAGGTGGTGGCTTCTCACAGCAATCTTTTTGTTATTGCCCCCCCCAAAATGAACAATGACCTCCCTTTCTTTTTGGATTAGCCGAGGAAAGTTTTAGGTTCATCCAGTTGTTAGACAGTGACAAAAAACATGATGCATTCAGGTTGTAATGCTCAAAATCATGTTGATAAATTCTGAAATCTGCATTCCTTGGACTGTGTCAGTCAGGCCCGTGCGTGCGTATGTGTGTGAGATGCTCCCCGAGGGGATCACTGAATGTGTTGACAGTGACATAGCAAAACTTCACATTGCTCAACACCATTTAAAAAAAGGAACCCTTTTACAGTTATTGAATCAGATTTTTCCTTCGACTCGCCGTTCCTATTTTCAGTTGTACTTCAGCTAAAATTTGTTTTTTTAAATGACTATTGCGCAATCTATAAGGAACTGTATGCCATGAGAGGACTTCGCACACTGTGGATCTTATGCGCCGTTTCCCTAGGGTGACGCAAATGCACATGAATGCACAAGAGTCAGCAGTCCGAACTTTATGGTCAAACGGCCTCCAGGCCCACTGGGACCTCTCCCGGGAAAGACGGCCAATCCTTACATCTGAGTTTGTGTGCGCCTCACAAGAACTGCATTCACATCAGCCAGATGTGTTAATGTGGCGGTCGGAGTAGCCGCGAAATTTTTCACTGGATTTATTCCGTAGAAAGATACATTAGACTCACTTTTGTTTTGTTGAATATTTAAGTACGTCCAGAATTGGGATATAAACACTCCGGGTGACGACGCTCCTTAAACTCCACTCGTGCATTGGAAGGGCCAAGTACACCTACATGGGGCTCGACCCACGTGGTCCCCCCCACCCCCCTGAGATGAAGCTTGCACGCTCGGCTCTGTCAGCCACTCCACGGCTCATTACAGTGAAGCCACAGTGCACATTGCTGCCAAGGAACTCGGGGAAGCTGTGTTTATCTCCAGAAGATTGAGACAGATTGAATATGTAAAGTAAGAAGCGAGTGGAATCCCATCACGCTGATTGCTTTAGACCAGCTGAGAGTCTGAGATTGATTCTAACAGTTGTTGTAGAGGGACAGCAGTGGGTGTGGCTGCGGGTGTATGTGTGTGGTCCCAATTCATATGCAATACAACCGCGATTCTCATGGCCCCCTAATGCAGACCATTACGTGGCAGCGCTGCGGATGGGTTGCAGGTGCGGTTTGTAATCGTGGTTGCAGCCAAGAGAGCGCTTCATTTTTAATGACACGACTCAAGGTGACCAATCGTTATGAGGCACGCTTGTTGGAAGCATTGTTTCACATTGCAGGCGTTCCAAGGCTGATTTTTAAACGTGAAAGACTTTTCCTGAGAGCGAGAACCTTGTCATTTTTTTTTTTTAATTTTTTAAATGATACTTTGAACTGGTTAGCATGTCGGCCTCATAGTGCAGAGAGGTGCAGGGTTCGATTCCAGCTCCGGCCTTCCTGTGTGGAGTTGGCATGTTCTGCGTGGGTTTTCTCCGGGTATTCCGGTTTCTTCCCTCATTCCAAAAACATGTGGCAGGTTAATAGAATGCTCTGAATTGTCCGTAGGTGTGAGTGTGAATGCGGATGGTTGTTTGTCTATGTGTGCCCTGCGATTGGCTGTTCAGGGTGTCCCCCGCTGAATGCCCGAAGACAGCTGGGATGGACTCTAGCGTTCCTTGTGTGGATAAAGCAGATCACAAAATGGATGGATGGATGGATGGATGGATGGGTACTTTGAACTACTTTGCTTGAAATGCTTGAAGAAATATGGCTCAAAGATTCTGCATTGTAACTTGCAAACATTTTCATATACATGAAACTTTTTTTTACGTTGTCATGTTACAACCACCAACGCAAATTTTTGTTGTTCATATTAACCAGAACAGTGATCCATTAATTGCAAAGTGGGGAAAAAAAAGTCACTAAATCAGAGTAACAATCATTCACATTCACAACTATGGACAATTTGGAGTCTTCAGTGAACCTAACATGCATTTTTTTTTCTTTTGAAATTTGGGAGGGGGCCGGAATACCCGGGGAAAGCATTCGCAAGGACTATGTGAAGCTCATGCTGGTGGTGAATAGTCCAGTTGATTTTCTCAGACGTGAGCGGCATCCAAAATGTTCTCTCTGACGACAATATGCTATGACCTGTTCTGACCCCAATGCGGAAATTCTGATTCGGTGTTCATTTTCAAAGGCCGATTCAGAAATCAGTTTGAGTCACCACCGATTTGTGCAGCCGAAGCAACTACGTGGAGATATTCAGCAAACTAAAGCCTGTTAATCCTACCGATTACTTAATATTGTTCCTGGCTTTGCAAACACTGAATAGAAAGTAATCAGACGATGGCACAGAAAAACAAAACTATGATTATAACATATATATTTATATATTTTTAAAGATGGAT
Organism: Hippocampus comes; assembly: GCF_001891065.2. NCBI lineage: Eukaryota > Metazoa > Chordata > Actinopteri > Syngnathiformes > Syngnathidae > Hippocampus > Hippocampus comes. Next base: position 1,506,243 of record NW_017805034.1, read on the forward strand.
AGATTCTTTATCCACAAGGGTAATTCACTACTCGTCCTACTTTCTTGAGTGAGGAAGCGCAAGATTCCCTCATCCATTCAAATACAGTCAACAGCAACGCACAGCGACTAATGAGAAATTTGTCTCACCGAGGGAAGGGTTGGGAGTTAAGCAGATCTGCTGGCCTAATTAGAGGAATTTAATTTCTCACAGATTCACGTGACCCAAACTTTAATCATGCATTTTGAAGGTGCATGGGGGGGAGAAGCGAAGGAGAAAGACAGAGAAGAGAATATCATGCATTTCCCTTTTTTTCTTGAATAAACAGCATTCCCGTGTAAAAACCAGAGAAAGGGAGATGCTCCGGAGTGCAAATACAAAAAGCTTGGATATTGAAACAGCTCCGTTGGACAGCGGGACAAATATTTGCATTGCCAGGTTGAAGTACCGTAATTGAGAAGCTGAATGAAGTTTGTATTAAAATGTCAACAGGAGTTGCAGCCTGTCTAACGTAACATGATAACCGCTAGTCTTGGTGGGTCTCTTTTTTTGTTTTTTTTTCGACTGAAATCAACCGCTTGTACGACACGTACAGTAAATAATCCTGTAATTAGTGCCTGTCTGCCAACAAACGTGACCCTGCGCACATCAGGCACACGTGTGAGAACGAGGCCTGCTGAGTGTGATTCAATCTGTCCAAATATTTTACACCGCACACGATGGCGAGGACTGCCTAAGAGAATGAAATGGCAGGTGCAAATATTTTCATTTGAAAAGACGATACGTATTCAGCTGTCGATATAAAAGTGACTCGTCATTTCTTGCACGTGTTCTAATAGTTGATATCTTATGTAGTTTTTTTTTTCATTATTGAAGGAGGTCTGCGCTCGACTTGGTGCCGTCTAGTTTTTATGGTCAACATGGCACTGCTAAAACAATAAATGCAATGCCCCCCCCCCCCCAGACTTTAGCATAGTACAATATACTAAAAATGCGGAGGCCAATGTGTTCCTGGCAGCTCTTTCATTCGTGCCACTCCAAAGACAAATGGCTTCAATAAGAATCCCAAATCTATCCGTCTGTTTGAGTATGGGAAAACACCGCTTAATTCCTGACTCACTTGCCTCAGGTTTGTACGGTCTGCACCAAAAGGCAAGAAATAGCTTTGACAAAGTACAGCATAATAACCCCCATCAAAGATTCCAATGTTAAGAGGCTGGATGTACCGACGCCGTGACCAGGGCTATCGACAATCGCAAAACGGAACGTTAGGGAACGAGATTGTGCATTTTCCAGCCAATGAATCGGTGCTCTAAACAAAGTGTAATATGCGGCTTCGGAACTCGGAATCCTCCGTGCCATGACATTAACGCATTTGGATACCAAACGAGAGCACTTATGAGGATTTAGGAGTAGGCGCTCGACCAGCTTTTGGAACATTGTGAGTCAGCTACATTACTGAGGCTAAAATTCCATCTGTCTTGCCGAATCGGAGTTGAGATGCAACTGTCAGAATGCGTTGAGGCAGCAAGACAAGGTTTCGATGTGACAAAGTTAGTGTGAAAGTGTTAGCTTGTTAACTCAAAGCATCCTCTTCCAAAAATCAACCTTTTGGTGTGTCGGGTTGCAATCCTTGTGTCATCTGCCGTACGATGCTAACTACTATATTGGCCTGAATATAAGACGGTGTTTTTTGCATTGAAATAAGACTGAAAAAGTGGGGGTCGTCTTATATTCGGGGTCTAGACATTATACCCATTCACGACGCTAGATGGCGCCAGATATCATTGAAGCAAATGCTGAACTTGACTCCCCAGGCCAAAGTGAACCCCTGTCACGAAGAATAAAAATAAAAATAGCAGTAGCACGAAGAAGAAAAATAAAAATAGCGACTCTTGTGATGATAAAGTGCATCGGGAAACTGTAGTGACCGCCATTCCTGAAAGGTTTAAAATATCATTCATTCTTGCATTCGGGGAATCTGTTTTTGTAATGTCAATTAGCCCTCAGTATAACTTCCAAAAAAGTGAAAAGTGCAAGAGATTGTGCAATTTACTCATTCCCTGCCATTGACGACGATTGATTGTCAAAGATTCATTTCGACTGCGCTGACTATGAATGAGTTATGAAGGTGACGTTTTCACTGGCGTGTGAGCGTAGCAGTGCACCGCTCTAATACACATCTGTGAAGTTCAGAGTCTTTAATTGAGTTGGTAATTGTAGTTTTCAAGAAATGTGCTGTTTGAACAAAAGGGTCAGATCTCTCTTGGTAATTTGTTTGCTTACCAGAGCGGAGAAAATATCCTGCACGTCATCATGCAGCCAATTCAATCGCTGGATTAGTGTTTGAGCAGTGTTGGCTAGTTCTGATTTATGTGTGGGTTAGATGGTGGATGGCAGTGTGGGTGGAGTATGATTGGTGTGTGTGGGTGATGCAGGCGGTGGCAGGGGCTGTCTAAAATAAAACAATGTGTCTGAAAGAGGGGAAAAAGGTAGCACTCACTCTTAACTGCGAGCGTGAACATTTCTCCATTTCTGCTTATGTGGCAGGACGCAAAACAGAAGGATTTGGTTCGAATTAGTCAAGGATTACACATCTATTTTGGCATCTTTTGTCCAGTCAAATGCGTTGCATTCAAAAATGAAGTGTGCCCAAGTGTGGTGCGGCATACTTTGTGAAAAGATGGAAAATGAATACGTTAAAAAATAAATAAATAAATAAGAGAGAGAAGCAAACAGCTTGCTCAGAGATAATTCGGGCAAATGCATTCAGGATTTTTGATGTTACTGTTAAAAAAAAAAAATACATATGTGTGTGTGTGTGTGTGTGTGTGTGTATATATATATATACATAAATTTTATTTTATTTTTCCCAGTGCCGCAACAGCAATGTTAGAACTGCTCAGAGCACCTGTTTTGCATCCTTCAAAACCCCTTTGAGGGGCCAGTTTCCATAGAAACAAGCACCGGGAGTGTGAATAGTGGTGGAAAAAAAAAATGTTTATAGAAAGAAAATTCTGCAATGGTCACAGAAGCAACTCGAAACTGACAATGGTCATAAAGTTGGAATTGATTGAAAATGAACTCATAAAGATATGGCATCGCTGGTTTTCGAGTCCAACAAGATTATTTTAAAAGCAAACTCAATGAACTGAACAACTGGGCATAAATGATGGAACCCTTCGAATTTTATTGAGGCAATCGATGCAATCAAACAATTTCTGTGTATCTCTGAGACAGCCTGCTCTCCAGGTTCGATGGTGGCCCTCTCTCGACTGCATGCCCTAGCTCCTTTCACAGAATTGTGATTTTGATCAAGGTGGGACATTCTTTACTCGTTTTAGCTTTGTGTTTTGGGCCATTATCCTGTCCGAGGACCCGCGACTAACTGAGACCAAACTTTCTGACACGGCGGATCAAATTTTGCTTTGATAGTACTGTGGACAGATTCAAGACACCTTGTGCCAGATGCAGCAGAACAGTCCCAAAATATATGAACAGTGGTGTTCTTTTTTGTAAATGTACGATGGTGGCAGTAATTGTTCCTACCGTTCAATTAAGGAAACAATACGCCATGAAGTGTCACTGAGATTTTCCAAAATGCATGCTAACAGGTAAAAAGGGGAGAAAAGATGAGGCAAAACTGGAACTTTTTGCCATGGCACATTAGCTCTATATTCACAGAGGAAAATTAGAAAGCATTCCAAGAAAAGAACACTGTCCTTCCTGTGAAACATTGAGGAGGCTTTGTTATGATCTGGGGCTGCTTTGCTCCATCAGGCACAGGTTGTCTCAAAACTGAAATGTCGAGACTGTCAAGGCATTCATGAGCAAAATGTGCTTCGCAGTGTCACAAAGCTCAGCCTTAGTTGCAGGTCACGGTTTCTCCAACAAAATTGCCCAAAACACATCGCTAAAAAAACCCAAGAATAGCAATGAACAAAATATTGAACAAATATAATCAGTAATTTATTGCACAACAAAAATGTTAAATCGTTTTGAAAACACCATCTTGACTTCGGGGAGCTATACTTGACACAAATACATATTGGGAAGACATTTTGCCTACTTGTTGCTTAACTTTGTGTCCTTGAGAAAATCTCTCAAAACTTTTTCCCCCACCTCGATTTTACTTCGGTGTCTTCCCTTCCTTGACCACATCCACACCTCTTTGCTCCCTCATCTACCCACTTTGTGTCCCTTGTTCCGTCATTTTTCACTCGTCTCCCACTCACGATAACATCTGTCTGCGCATTGATGAATCAGTCCACCTGTCATGGATCAAAGTGCACAAAGCACCGATACAAGTCCCGATCATTTGTTCACCTGTCAAAGTCAGCACTCCCACCATATCCTCCCACTTTTGTCCTGTCCTCTGCTGCCCTTGACGGCAAGCCCGAGAGTAAGAAAGAAAGTCAACCACGGATGTGTATAAATGGTGGAGTCAATGGGCAGAGATGCGTCCATCTCATTCATCACCATCGCCTTAACTTGAAAATACTTCGAGGCCTTACAGAACAGTCATACAATCCGGTTTTAACTGTGCAACTATAAAATAAATCTACCATCAAAATCCGTGTGTTTCCACAACGGAACGCAACAATCGCCGGCTAAGCTTTCACTCTTCTCCTCCCAACGCATGCAAACATTTTTGTCGTCTTTGAATTCCAAGATCCCGCGTGCCGTCAAACCCGCCGTTACGTAATGTAACGTGAATATTTGGCAGGAAGCCGCAGTTCCCAATGAACATAAGGAGGATCGGTGATTCTGAGTTGCGATGTTTCGGTTGGTGATTTACCACCAGTGTATTCCCTCCTCTTGTTGTCACGTTCAGAAGCGGTCCCTGAACGATGAAACGTGAACGCAGGGCGGTTTTGTGTGTTTGATAGTATTGTTTTTCTGGCAAAACTAAATTCACCTTAGCGCACATGCTCTCTCTCTTGCACTCGCTCTCTCTGTCACTCCCTCTCAAAACACACAACATTAAGTAAACAGGTAATCCACAGCGGGCATTGAAGTTAAATGCAATATATGGTTGAGCTTTAGCGTTCTAGGCGTGAGATACAAATCCAATTCATTTTTTATAATACAATACATCCTGCTTTACATAGCGCTTTCACAACAGCTGCAGCTGTGACAAAACCGCTAACATAAAGTAAAATAATAAACACAATACATAACATAAAACAAGTACAGTCGAGCAATCCGAACCACTTTTCCCCTCACGCGCTTTGTCGTTTGAAGCGGTTCGAGATGAAAGAGAAGAAAATCAAAGTGTCCTTTCACCAGTGGATCAGACACGTCATGCTCAAAATGCGCATATGTCTGCTACACGCTGAATTTGAAAGTAAACAAGAAGCTGTAGTTTTTGTTTGATTGGTTGTTTCCTCGACTCCAGATTTCAAATCTTTTGTGTGACGCCTGTCCTGGAGCATGTCTGACACACCTTGTATACTTTTGATATAATGGGGAGTGGGCATAGTTGCAATTTATCAGGTGCAGTGAGGTGAAGCTGTTGAGGATGAGCCGAGCGTTTGGCACTCAGGCGGACAAGACCACCATTTGGCACTGGGATGACAATCATCCAGTGTGACGATGAGATAAATGACGGTGGCGAATGGGCTCAACGGGATGGAAAGTTGTGGAATTTCAGGGAAGGAGAAGCAAGGTGAAGATAGATGGCTGGGATTGGAAGGTTGCTCGGTAGGGTTGCCGTAAAGAGCCCCGGACCCTCGTCAGGTGTGCCAAACAGAGCAGAACAGTTGGCGCAGCCGTTTTTGAGCCGGGCTCAGCACAGCTTGGCGCTCTGCTGATGTAACCTGCTGCCACTTGGACCAGTGCGAGACGGGATAAAGGAGAGATTGCGTCAAGGGATTGTGCGCGCAAAGGAAAAAGAGCCGGCAAGCAGAAACAAAGCCGATAGACCGTTTGTTGAAATCATTAAATAATTGTGCGTTTCGATGCGGGGGCTTTACCCCTAAAACTAGGAATCTTTGTACCATTATGTGTTTGCCTTTGTGAAAAGCCAGGCCCATCGTCCAACAAATGAAAAATCCAATTTGATCAAAATGGTGTATGGAGTGCGCTTTTTAGCGCTTTTTCTTTATCATACATTCATGAAGCCATATTCACTTACCAACGTATCAGATTGGCACATTCACACGGCGGATATACCAACAGAAAGCTTTTCCTTTTCCTTTTTATTTCAAAATGACTTACTTTAATCTCCAGGATCTTGCACCATACCCTGGCCAATTGCAGAACCAAGAATATTTGTTTTGTTTTGTTTGTTCCGCCCCTTTCGTAGTTGCGTCACACGTATGGAGACATGAAGGTCATCCCAAGGGTACTATCGACAATATGCTGTGACCCGTTCTGTCTCATATCCCCCCACAAAATTCACAATTTGAGTCACCGCCGACTCGCATAGCCAGCCCGAGTCTCGAAGCATCGATTCAAGAAGAAAAACCTCCCCTTGTGGAATTGCCAGTTCACACTCAGGGTCAAATGCTAGCGTGTTTATTCATACAAGGCGCATTATTAGCAGCGCAGAGACTGCGTGTGTTTCCAGGCACGCCGGTGACGCAGGTGTTCAAACGAACTGCGTTGAGTGAACACGATATGCAAACGTCGCCGTTGTTGGTTGGTACACAGCCTGAATCACCGCGGTCAGTTTTTCACTCTCAAGCCACATGGCAAATGGACAATTTTTTTCCCATCGGCTTGGATCAGCCGCTCAACACACTTTAGCCACATCTGTAAACGCAATGCAAACAACTTTCTTGCATCCTGATTGGCTGCGAGGACGATCGGGAAGAGTTTTCAGCTTGATGTGGTTGAGAGTCTGCAAACCGAAGTCCTCATTGTAGGAAGCGTGCAAAAAAAAAAAAAAGATTTAACAAGTGATAAAGAAATGTGCCGCTGTATTTTCAACTTAGCACTACTCGAGAGAGTATTATGTCATATCTGTGGCTACACGATTGCTCCCAACGGTAAAAATAAGAAAAGGAGAGCAAGAGAGAAGATGCGAAAAATCTTGACAGAAGTTTCTTCCTGCGAGAACTTTTTTTTTTTTGTCCGGCTCTTGAATTATTGAAAAGGTGAACTTGGGTATTGCTGCAATTTTTATTTTTTTTGGGGTGGTGGGATTATGCTAGTGGAGGAGAAAGATTAGAATGAAGGCAATCGATGTTTTTTTTTTTTTTCTTTTTTCAGCGGCATTGCCAAAAGCTGTGTAGAAATTATCGGTGCAGATATATGCAGTCTCAACCAAACTTGGCTGCTCTTTAAATGAGCACCTTTCTGGAGCCGTCTTCTCTCCTGCTTATTATGAAGGAGGAAGAAGGCGATATTAGGTCACCTGTTGATGAACAATTCAAAGATTGTTTTTTTTTTTTTTTTTTATGGGCCTTTCGTAATAGCTGTATTTTGGTTAGCTGTGTTACACCCTGATAGCGCAGACAACCGCTGGGACAAAAAAGACAAATATGAACACAAATGTTTTGTGGCAATTTTTCTCTCCATTTCATTTCATTTTGATTTGCATGTCTGTCTGTCACTGCCATGACTATTCCAGATGACCTATTTGATGCTGTTTTTGCACCGCACATTACTGGCCCGAATCGCTTTGGTTGAGCTCGTCAGGTGGAACTGGAAAGTTGTAAATAGTTGACAGTGTTAGCAGAAAACCTTCTGGCTTTGAACAGAAAGCAAAAAATAATAATAATAATGGCAGGAAAAGCCTAATGGAACATCTAAAATGCATTTGCAATTAATCAGAGAGTTGTTGGTTGTTGTGCAAGGGTCAATCGCTTGTTGTCCGTGTGTGTGTTGCCGACTATTTTTATTTTATTTTTTACACTTGTGTGTAGTTTAGTCGTGTTTGGTCACGTCGCTCTTTGTGTGGCGAGCGTAACATGTTCGGACTTTAAAATATTTTTCCAATTAGACCAGTTCATGTTTGAATTTTTTTGCGGATGTATTTTTTTTTTTCCCATCCGTCCGTCCATCCATTTTC
>NW_017805034.1:1514639-1541796 GCF_001891065.2 Hippocampus comes
CTCCATTTTTTAATGTTCATGCATTTTCCTCCTGCAAGTGAGTTACTGTACTGAAATATTCCGGCACGGATCTGTTAATGAGTGAGAGCAGTGTAACTTGCCTCCTTCGCTGGCCCGTTTCAGCTCCATGCAGCACATTCCCTTCCGTAATTACCCACTTGTGACCATCCCTAATTGGCTTACTACACTGGTTCCATCAGTGAGCGTATCGTGATGAAGAGCGCCACGACAAAGTTAAGACGACGACAGCAAGAGTTAGGAGGACTCCCGGCATCACTCATCGGTTTAGTAAACGACAACAAAGTACTTGTGGCATTCGAAGCCACCTTCTTGCACGTACAAACGCTTAATGATGCGCATTAAAGCGCAATTTTATTAAGGGATGTGTAGAATGTTAGCCGTGCCTCTGATTTATTCATTGGGGACTGAAGCTGTACAATAAATATGGAAATAACTCTTGGCCTTTTCAAACCATAGCCCTTGGGATCGCCCGAGCAGAATATGAATTACGATCCAGAGGGTGTTGATGTCGGGTTTTTTTTTTTTTTTTTGAAAATGGGATCATGATATCCTAATAGAGGGTTCCCTCCATGCAGAAATAATCACTGATAGCAGACAGTTGGAATTAATTGTTGGCTTCATTCCATTTCATAAACGCGCAGAAATTTGGCATTCATTTGCTACCACCTTCCCTTACAATTTATGTGTAGCTTGGTGATATCATATTTAAAATGGATTTATTTTTTCGTTCACATTTTTTTCTTTTCTTTTTGCTTATCCAGCTGTTCTTACCACTGCTGATTGCTGATTTCTTTTTAGCCTCACCCTACTCATTGGCATACCTCAGGGTTCCGCTTTAAGGCCATTTTCTTTCTTCAATACTTTTATATGTTATTTAAATTGCTACTGACAGTGAGATTCTTTGAGTTATCTCCTCTTTGAATGGACCTTCACTGCTGATTAATAAATGTGAGCCAATGTTGGTTCCGATCATCATCAGTGACATAAACGTTGCATTTTGTAATGGCTGTGACAGAAGTCTTTTCATTTAAAAAAAAAAACTGCAGAAAAAAAAAATAAAACACTGCATACATTTTCTCATTCTTGATGCCTACCAATAAAGAAAAATAGCATTTGGTAGTTTTCTGGAGAAAAGTTTAGATTGATGAAAGAATTTACATACGAGAATTATTCGGCCTTGGTGGAAATGTCCACTGAAGGCCATTCAAGTCTTTCCAAGAACATTGTGATATTTTTATGCAAAAATGTCATTGCTAGTCATGAGGGGAACCTCTTGGCGTGTGATTTTTGGCCTTGTCATGTCTGAGAAAAGAGTTGTGATGACATCTTCAGGGTACATTGAAGACAAGTGCAGTTTTTTAAAAAATGTCAGTGGACTCCCAAGGTATTTGCAAATAAAACACAGTGCTACTTTGACTTCGAAGTTTCCCAATTTCAGAGGTATGGAATATATGTGCTAAATTTGCTCTGTTACATTTACTCAACATGGCTTTTGGGTAAATTGCACTTGCCAAAATAGTTTTAATGAATGAATATTTTTACTTGAAGTAACTTTGTTAAAAAGAAGCAGTACTTGAATTTGGGAAAACCAAGCTACACTGCGCTTCCTATTTTGATTTATTTTGGTTTGTCAGAGAGCCTTCCGCCTCGGGCGATGTCACATGACTCGATATCACCACTCAAAAGGACGCAGGCAGTCACATGACTGCACACGTCGTCTCTGCGGACTCGCGCACATGTAACGTTTTCAAAAGTGACTCATTTACATGAAGCATGGCTGAAACAACAACGGAAAGAAAAGCGAGCAACTCGCAGTCACAAGAGGCGCAACACCCCGGGCCCCACGTTCAATCGATGTTTACCTTCGGCACGATGAAGTACATCAGTCATGTGCCGCGCTGTTTTGTAATCGCTGCCTGGTGAGCCGGTTCTGCCGTTTCACAAGTGTAAACAAAGAACATTCACCCAGGGCCATTTCTTGTGGCATAATTTGCTATGATTTATGCTATTTTATGAAGAAAAACATTTCTAAAATTTCTGACATGAATGAGCCATATCTTAATTTTACTGTAATTAGGCCCCAAATTTACTGGTCCAGCCCGCTTGAGAGAAAAGTTGGTTGAATATGTGTGCCTCAAGCATTTTGTGGGATTGGCCCACCCATTGCAATCAGTATTCTTTTCCTGGAGGACTACTTTTTTACTTTTACTTGAGCCATACTAATGTAAAATAACAGTACTCTTTAATCATTCATCTTTCCATCATCATAATCAGTTTAAAGTTCTGAGCCATTGACGGGTCCATTTAAAAAAAAAAAAAAAATTTGTGAGCTCAAATTTTGGTCATGAACGCACTCGAGATACACCGCTGCTCAAGAGAAGTGGAAAATAAAAATGCAATAATGAAGTTCATATGATGCCCTTGCATGTGGGGATGGAATGAGTGCGGCGTGTCCTGCGGGAGCGTTGCTTTGCATGTACTGTACATCAAAGCTATGATGCGCAGATTGGCATCCAGGCGGGTTTGGTTGCCGTGTGTTCTATATGCAGTCTTTGGAAACAACAAGTTCCCATGCGAGCGGTCCCGCATGATGCAAAACTATAGAATCGGATGAAGCGCACGTTGTTCTGAGTTCCTTGGCTTTCTGGCAGCTGAGACGTTGTGCTTCGATTGACACCGCATGATTCTAGCTCACAAAGCGATCATTAAAGTCTCTTTTTGGACCATATTTTCTCAAGCTTTGATGGACTCAAACGGCGGTTCGTTTGAAGGAGGCCTTTGTGCAGACGCTTGTGGAAGGGTGCGGGAAGACATCCATTGATTTAAGAGTTTTACTTACATATTCCAATGCTTCACATTCACGCTTGGTTTTCACATTTTATTTTATTTTTTTCGTATCTATTAAAAAAATTGTTCTACGGTTGATTCTGTACAGTCACTCGTCGTAAATAAATCGCAAAAGGACAAAGCGCAACTACTTTGTCGACGTTTGGTGATTAGCTTATCGTGAGCAGTAGGCAAGCTCGGTTATATGTTTGACAAACGTAAACGTGCCCTTTGATTCTGTTTTGTTGACCATGCTGATGCGCTTTTATGTTGTATTATGTACAGTTTGTTGTGCGACTGTTAGTAAAAGGGTGTGTTTACTTCCTTTATTTGTGGTGAGCGCTTCTAGGGAGAGGAAAAGGCCATAACATTTTCAGTGGTCGACGTGAGCATAAGTAGAGATGTCAAAATACATTTTGGTGACTATGGATCACGTTTTTCAGCTATCAGGCGACATTTATTTTCCTACATTACGGATTAGACTGGAACTGGTGCGTCACAGGACGGCAAGTGCAGAGGGACATATTACATTAGCGTCGGCAACTAAAGAGCCATTTGAACCCGTTTCATAAAAGAAACCACGGAAGCCACACACCCTGTGGACATCTAAAATGAAGATGGAATATCTTTTCCTTTCATTCTTTTAATTTCTGCTGCAGACCCCCGTTGAACCGAGTGGCCCATTCCAAGCGATGAGGCCATTGCATTCGCCGTCAAATCGGCAAATAACTATTTGTAAAATTGAGTTAGAATGACAGAACGGAATCAAAAGCAATGGTTCAGTATTAATCCAATGAGTTCTGGCTTGATGATGCATCTCGAAGGAGCAACGAGGCATCTTCACAAATAGCTCCATTTTGCCACATGCAATGCTTTTTCGGCATCGACGTACTCAATAAGGCAATCTGGGTATCGAATTTGTAAATGTCTATGATAATACTTGCCAGTATTTGTCGCAAAGGTCGCCATTCAAGACAATCGACTCGGAACGGCAGTGCCACGCGACTACATCAAAATAGAGGACATAGATTAAATAAATTACAGTACAGAGCACCTGCAAAAGGAAAATGGAGGAATGAAGCATGTTGAAATCTCTTTCAAAGCTCCCCATCTCCAGAAATAGTCACAAATCCAACTGTTGCCCCCAGCTGGGACCGTTTTTGTCGGAACATGCGATTTGAGCTGGGCTGCGTCTGTGATCATCTCCAGAATGTCGCGACTCCTCATGCTCTTAAGAATTGAGTACAAATTAAATACAGCGGACAATAAAATCCGGACGAATGATTCACTTTTGATTTTCTTGTGAAAAGCTTTTAGCAGAGAAGAGGTGGCTCCTTAACAGCAAAAGTGTCGATGGATATAAGAACCCTGCTCGAGATAGATTGTATTGGATGGATCAGTGCTGGGTGTCATCACCATTACTCATCTTGGAAACGCAAAGAACAAAAAAAAAAGGAATAAAACATGCAAAGACTGCAAGTGGATTCAATCAGGTCATTTTTTTCATCAGAGCAAAACCGATCATTGAAATGCCAATTTAATCGACAATTTTCAGTTGGGGACTTAATTAGTTTATTCGTAAACCAAAAAATAATAAATAAAATTCATTTTTGGAATGTCTAAAATATAGCAACGATTAGGATTTTTATTTATTTTTTTAATTTATTAGTAACCCAAAAAAAATTAAAATACATTTTCGGAATGTAAAAAATATAGCAACGATCAAGAATATTTTTTTTAGTTTATTAGTAACCCCCAAAAAAATTAAAATACATTTTCAGAATGTATAAAATATAGCAATGATCAAGAATATTTTTTTTAGTTTATTAGTAAGCCCCAAAAAAATTAAAATACATTTTCAGAATGTATAAAATATAGCAATGATCAAGAATATTTTTTTTAGTTTATTAGTAAACGAAAAAAAATTCTAATACATTTTCGGAACATATAAAAATATACGATCAAGAATAATATAAATTTTTCATATCTGCCTGAAATCATGTTTTTTTGGGGGGGTTCAGTCAAGAAAGCAAGTCCTCAAGATAAAAATCAAATACTGCTGAGCCTTTTGTTTACCATCTTTATGTTGCGACGCAGCGTTTTCCCCACATTTCCTCTTCTGAGTGGCTTGCAGGGTTAGCCATTGGCGAGTGTGTGCAAAAAGCAGAGACCATGTTTTGCATGGGGGGAGAAGCACCCCTGAAGAAATTAAAAGCATTTCACCTTTCACCCAGAAGTCAGATGTGAATTGCACATAAACCCCCTTCATCCCTTAACCGCCATCAATGACTAAAGACCGCTGAGGGGGTATCTGTGGCCAAGTTGCGGCGACATACAGTATCCCGCTCCGGCAATTGCGCCGCATTTCATCATGCGCGGCGCCTCGTTGGTGTCAGTTGCAAGTCGACGAGCAGATAGATCTTCAGCGGGCCGCAATGGGAATTGTTGGAGGATTGGTCACGGGTGCATTGTTGATTCCTTGACTTGTCAATGAAGCGAGCATGACGGGCAGCTAAGGGTGGAGGATTTACTGCGGCGATCCTCCTCTCACTCCATCAATTGATGGCAAAATGTGATTTTTATTTCTTTATTTTTGCTGCTCACGGGTTGGTTGGCGAAGGAAACCGGGCGAGAGCCCAATACTGCATCTCTAAACAAAGCAAAACATTCGATTTTAATTTAAATCCTTCCTTGCAGCAGATTCACACTTTTTCAATTCTGTGTCCATGGCTAAATTTCCAAAGCCCTGCACTCAAGATTGTATTGCTGCTCAGTCAGAATAACAGTCTTTTGAACCTGTGCGGTCTTTGGCTCTGAATGTCAAGGCCATAATTACTTTGGCCCAGGATCACTTTCTCCTCTGCTATTGTTACCAATGTTGATATTGAGAGCAGCAAAAATTTAAAAAGGGGGGTGAAGAAAGCCGCAGTTTCGCTTGCGGCCGTTCCTCAGCGACATCAACGTTGAGAGTTGTTGAGTTAAAAAAAATAATAAAATAAAATAAAAAAGCAATGCTGGCAATGAAAAGCATCATCTCTTGAGCACAGGTATTTTTTCTTTTTTAACTGGATACGACTTTATACGGTACCACTTGAACTATTGTACCATAGCTGTAGGAAAATAACACAATAAAGAGACGTGATAAGACAGTTAAACATCATAGTGAGCAAAGCATAAATGGATTGCAACGGCTGCCTTCGCTCACCAAAGGCGACCCGCAAGCATTTCCGTCGCTCAGTCGACATTTAGCTTTGGTAGCACAGACCTGGGTGAGCAGCTGATGCTGGATTTCCGAGCATGCGTAGCTGCATTTTGGAAATTGTTGTGAAGAAGGGTCTGTTGATTCCCGCAATCTTATCGTCATCACATTCGGGATGAGTTGCTTCGCTAATGGACATCAACATAGAACCCCCCCCCAAAAAAAAAGCAAATAAGTTGCCAAGAAAATGTGGTCGATATCCAGTTCGGACAAAATGGCGAGAGAGGAAAAAAAAGAAAAAAAAAAGTTGATTGATCATTTCGGAAACTGGAAAAAATGTCATTTAACATTCAGATTTTTGCAGCATACTAAGATTTTGATTTTTTTAAATATATATAATTATGCAAGGGCAAATTTAAGTCATAATATTATATCTGGTCTTTTTTGATTCCCATTAAAATTTTGAATTATGACAAATGAAGAGATTGCTTCTTCCTTGCGCTTTTCAGGTCTGATTCGAATGAATAACCCATAAATTGTTGCATGCAAAACGATGTTGGCCGTCATTGACAATTGATCACTTCTCTCTTCGCTGGCAAATGCAACTCACTGCACGTTATAAAAATAGACTATCAAATAGTACACGAAAGCTAAGCAACGGCAAATAAAATGACATTATTTCATAAATTAAGTTCATCAAATATTTGCCTTAGATTTGATCCCGCTCGAATTATGAGTGTGTTGAGTAAGGTTCCGCAAATGCGTGCGTTTAATTTCTAAGACCCTGACTGTGGATGGTATGATAAACGATGACTTCTCAATTTACAGAAACGGTGACATATTGTGACAACCTAGCAACCCCACTGAAAAATTACCGGCTTGGCACCTGCTCGTTGTTATTCCACCACCATGTGTGCACTGTAACATGAAAATATGAGAATATGATTCTCCATCTCTTCGCTTCCAGACTTTGCTACAACATGTCTGCTGTCGGTGTTGAAATCTCCGATTGAGTGTCAGCTGGGTTACAATTCACAGGTTAACCCGATAACCTGACAACAACCCTCCCGGGACTTTCTGTCACAATCAATTACGCCCACCTGAGGCTATGTGTTTGTACGCGGAGGCAAGGGAGATAATGTGCAAAAAGTGCTGTGACATAGATCTTGCGCTGGAAGGGAAGAGCCTGATGAAGGTTCGCACGGAATATTACGTGTGCCCGTTGCTGTCTGGAAGCGCGGATGAATGTGCCTACAGAAAACACACAAGGGGACACGTCTCGGTGGAGCGAGAGGGAAAAAAATTACACTGTGAGAAAGCTAATGTGATTTCCTCCCGGTGCTTTTGAAGCACATCATCCAGCCACGTGTTTGACATGCGACGGGTTATACTCGGCGACGTTCTTGTGTCACATCTATCCCATCAAAAGGGTTGTGTGCCGAAGACTGATAAGGAGCACTTCAGATCGCCTTTGACGTTGGGAAAAAAAATGTCAAAGGCGTTAGAAGAAGCATCGTGAAGAAAGCTATGCTAACCTTCAACCGTTAACCTCAGATCGGATCAAAAAGTAACCTACGGGTGCTACTTTTTGCGCGGGCTGAAAGCTCATAATGTCCTCATTCGTTAGGTGGCGATTGGCGTCGCATATGAATCACCGTCGACATCATTCAGGAATCCGCGGAAGCACAACGGAGGAGTTTGATCGGATGGCTGTCATTGTTGGGTTCCTGCTCATTGATGCCGTGTCTCTATTTACATTTGAAAAAGTCGTTTCTTGAAAATATATGTCTGGTTATTCAGTTGAGTGTGCCGTACTCTTCATACTGACCCTTGGCTGTCAAATATTCGCTGCTTTATGTGCGATGATTTTCGCTGTCACTTTCCCACTGGTCCGTGTCTTTGGATGATGTAGTGAGAGGTCACGGTTGGTTTGCGCTGAAACTCAGGGCGGCAAAAAAAGTGAAAGAACCTTTCTATCTACGTGTCTATGCGGATATACAGTACTGGAAAAAAAAAAAAAAAAAAACAAGATATGGGAATTGTCACTGCGGTTTCTTGTTGACATTGGTAATCAATTTCTTTTTTTAAAAGTGGAATTTCAGAGCGCCATGATTAAGTATCATCTCATCACCGTGTCTAGATCAACGTTTAACGGACCTTCAAATGACGCATCGCAATTTCAATTCAATTTGCCTCACCTATTTATGCCGTGCTTCGAGTTAATGATGCTGTCAACCGGTTTGTGTTTGGAATGTTTCAATCTGAAGTCACGTTTTCATTTTCGGATTCATCCGTTTTAATTAAAGGCTACGATGAAGTCTGCGGTAAAGAAATGTGGTCATCTTCTTTTGGTGGTGTGTACTGTATGTGCGTTTGATTTTTTTTTTTTTTTGTCCGTGTCTGCCAGTCTGCATTAGCACATGCGCACGCTTGGCAGGAATTGACAACATCCCCCTACAAGTCTGTCAGTAGGTGGTTTAGCAGGCCCGTGACAACACAAAACAAATGCTTCCCCCTCCTCCTTTTTTTCCCCCACAGTGAGAGAATTAGAAAATGACACTGACATATTTTGTTTTATTTTTTTTTTCAGCAGCTGAGACTGAGGTTTTCGCCATGAATCAAAGCATGATCAGATTTGTATTTCATAACTCTGTTGTATAAAAAAAATGACAATGTCACTGTTCAACCCACGTACGTCTTTTTTTTTTCCCAGAGCGTGGCATAAATGTACGCGCGTCTAGTAGAATATTGTACTGTAATTATTCTGAGTGAATCCGGCCTTTATGAAGATTTGAAAAAAAAAAAAAAAGATGCATCGTAATCTTCCGGAGTTGAATCATGGTGGGGAATATTTATTGCTTTCGATTCGCGCTCATGTGCAAAATGATGAGTGCATAAAATCAGCTTGCTTATGGCTTTTATGTACAGCCAATAAGGAGCGCATATCATCTTGTAGCATGCATATAAATGAGTCCAACACCTTAAAACGCATTTATTTTGGTGCTCCGTGAATCTATGTGTCAAACTCGTAAATGCACCGAATTTAGAACTTGATTACGCCGCTAAGCGTAAATGTGCACCTCATCCGTTCGTTTGGCCTCATAGAGAAGATTGTTTTGTTCAGGACTTGTAATTAAAACACAACCACGCTTTCTAGGTACATGAGAAAGGCTCTTATGCTTTGACTGTCTGCGGCAGCGTGTTTAACCCATTTGTGCTGCAAAAATGATAACCTGATAACATGATGAGTTGCCCACTGTACGTGTCTTATTATTCTCATGAATCATGTTGCATCACGGCAGCCCTTTCCGCGGCGGCGCGTCTCATTTCCAGACTCCGCGAAATCTCATGTTTATCTTGGTTAGCTACACTTGTCTTTGCATTAGTCCCAAAGAAACTGAAGCCCCTCCCCCTGCCCCCCACCAGTGTTTCTCCTCAACTCATCTTTCAAGAAGCTTTGAAGAATTTCCATCTGTGTCTTATTATTCTCATGAATCACGTTGTATCACGGCAGCCCTTTCCGCGGCAGCGCGTCTCATTTCCAGACTCCGCGAAATCTCATGTTTATCTTGGTTAGCTACACTTGTCTTTGCATTCGTCCCATAGAAAGTGTTTTCCCCGCAGTCATTTGCATGACACGTACGGGGAAGGCTCGTCTCACGCTACCGCCGCCTGCTGAGGATTGCCTCTGTGTCTCGTGCTCCCTTCTTCCAACACATCTTGCCATATGTCTGTGAATGAATTAGTGCACGCGCGGTAACGTCGGTGTCGCTCGTACGACACAAACGGAAGGCGAGTGCACGCCCACTTTGCTCCTCTTTTGCCTCTGAGGTAATCTAAAAATGAATTCCGTGTATAATAATGCCAATCTAAGATGGAATGAGTGCGGCGTGTCCTGCGGGAGCGTTGCTTTGCATGTACTGTACATCAAAGCTATGATGCGCAGATTGGCATCCAGGCGGGTTTGGTTCCCGTGTGTTCTATATGCAGTCTTTGGAAACAACAAGTTCCCATGCGAGCGGTCCCGCATGATGCAAAACTATAGAATCGGATGAAGCGCACGTTGTTCTGAGTTCCTTGGCTTTCTGGCAGCTGAGACGTTGTGCTTCGATTGACACCGCATGATTCTAGCTCACAAAGCGATCATTAAAGTCTCTTTTTGGACCATATTTTCTCAAGCTTTGATGGACTCAAACGGCGGTTCGTTTGAAGGAGGCCTTTGTGCAGACGCTTGTGGAAGGGTGCGGGAAGACATCCATTGATTTAAGAGTTTTACTTACATATTCCAATGCTTCACATTCACGCTTGGTTTTCACATTTTATTTTATTTTTTTCGTATCTATTAAAAAAATTGTTCTACGGTTGATTCTGTACAGTCACTCGTCGTAAATAAATCGCAAAAGGACAAAGCGCAACTACTTTGTCGACGTTTGGTGATTAGCTTATCGTGAGCAGTAGGCAAGCTCGGTTATATGTTTGACAAACGTAAACGTGCCCTTTGATTCTGTTTTGTTGACCATGCTGATGCGCTTTTATGTTGTATTATGTACAGTTTGTTGTGCGACTGTTAGTAAAAGGGTGTGTTTACTTCCTTTATTTGTGGTGAGCGCTTCTAGGGAGAGGAAAAGGCCATAACATTTTCAGTGGTCGACGTGAGCATAAGTAGAGATGTCAAAATACATTTTGGTGACTATGGATCACGTTTTTCAGCTATCAGGCGACATTTATTTTCCTACATTACGGATTAGACTGGAACTGGTGCGTCACAGGACGGCAAGTGCAGAGGGACATATTACATTAGCGTCGGCAACTAAAGAGCCATTTGAACCCGTTTCATAAAAGAAACCACGGAAGCCACACACCCTGTGGACATCTAAAATGAAGATGGAATATCTTTTCCTTTCATTCTTTTAATTTCTGCTGCAGACCCCCGTTGAACCGAGTGGCCCATTCCAAGCGATGAGGCCATTGCATTCGCCGTCAAATCGGCAAATAACTATTTGTAAAATTGAGTTAGAATGACAGAACGGAATCAAAAGCAATGGTTCAGTATTAATCCAATGAGTTCTGGCTTGATGATGCATCTCGAAGGAGCAACGAGGCATCTTCACAAATAGCTCCATTTTGCCACATGCAATGCTTTTTCGGCATCGACGTACTCAATAAGGCAATCTGGGTATCGAATTTGTAAATGTCTATGATAATACTTGCCAGTATTTGTCGCAAAGGTCGCCATTCAAGACAATCGACTCGGAACGGCAGTGCCACGCGACTACATCAAAATAGAGGACATAGATTAAATAAATTACAGTACAGAGCACCTGCAAAAGGAAAATGGAGGAATGAAGCATGTTGAAATCTCTTTCAAAGCTCCCCATCTCCAGAAATAGTCACAAATCCAACTGTTGCCCCCAGCTGGGACCGTTTTTGTCGGAACATGCGATTTGAGCTGGGCTGCGTCTGTGATCATCTCCAGAATGTCGCGACTCCTCATGCTCTTAAGAATTGAGTACAAATTAAATACAGCGGACAATAAAATCCGGACGAATGATTCACTTTTGATTTTCTTGTGAAAAGCTTTTAGCAGAGAAGAGGTGGCTCCTTAACAGCAAAAGTGTCGATGGATATAAGAACCCTGCTCGAGATAGATTGTATTGGATGGATCAGTGCTGGGTGTCATCACCATTACTCATCTTGGAAACGCAAAGAACAAAAAAAAAAGGAATAAAACATGCAAAGACTGCAAGTGGATTCAATCAGGTCATTTTTTTTCATCAGAGCAAAACCGATCATTGAAATGCCAATTTAATCGACAATTTTCAGTTGGGGACTTAATTAGTTTATTCGTAAACCAAAAAATAATCATTAAAATTCATTTTTGGAATGTCTAAAATATAGCAACGATTAGGATTTTTATTTATTTTTTTAATTTATTAGTAACCCAAAAAAAATTAAAATACATTTTCGGAATGTAAAAAATATAGCAACGATCAAGAATATTTTTTTTAGTTTATTAGTAACCCCCAAAAAAATTAAAATACATTTTCAGAATGTATAAAATATAGCAATGATCAAGAATATTTTTTTTAGTTTATGAGTAAACAAAAAAAAATTCTAATACATTTTCGGAACATATAAAAATATAGTAACGATCAAGAATAATATAAATTTTTCATATCTGCCTGAAATCATGTTTTTTTGGGGGGGTTCAGTCAAGAAAGCAAGTCCTCAAGATAAAAATCAAATACTGCTGAGCCTTTTGTTTACCATCTTTATGTTGCGACGCAGCGTTTTCCCCACATTTCCTCTTCTGAGTGGCTTGCAGGGTTAGCCATTGGCGAGTGTGTGCAAAAAGCAGAGACCATGTTTTGCATGGGGGGAGAAGCACCCCTGAAGAAATTAAAAGCATTTCACCTTTCACCCAGAAGTCAGATGTGAATTGCACATAAATCCCCTTCATCCCTTAACCGCCATCAATGACTAAAGACCGCTGATGGGGTATCTGTGGCCAAGTTGCGGCGACATACAGTATCCCGCTCCGGCAATTGCGCCGCATTTCATCATGCGCGGCGCCTCGTCGGTGTCAGTTGCAAGTCGACGAGCAGATAGATCTTCAGCGGGCCGCAATGGGAATTGTTGGAGGATTGGTCACGGGTGCATTGTTGATTCCTTGACTTGTCAATGAAGCGAGCATGACGGGCAGCTAAGGGTGGAGGATTTACTGCGGCGATCCTCCTCTCACTCCATCAATTGATGGCAAAATGTGATTTTTATTTCTTTATTTTTGCTGCTCACGGGTTGGTTGGCGAAGGAAACCGGGCGAGAGCCCAATACTGCATCTCTAAACAAAGCAAAACATTCGATTTTAATTTAAATCCTTCCTTGCAGCAGATTCACACTTTTTCAATTCTGTGTCCATGGCTAAATTTCCAAAGCCCTGCACTCAAGATTGTATTGCTGCTCAGTCAGAATAACAGTCTTTTGAACCTGTGCGGTCTTTGGCTCTGAATGTCAAGGCCATAATTACTTTGGCCCAGGATCACTTTCTCCTCTGCTATTGTTACCAATGTTGATATTGAGAGCAGCAAAAATTTAAAAAGGGGGGTGAAGAAAGCCGCAGTTTCGCTTGCGGCCGTTCCTCAGCGACATCAACGTTGAGAGTTGTTGAGTTAAAAAAAATAATAAAATAAAATAAAAAAGCAATGCTGGCAATGAAAAGCATCATCTCTTGAGCACAGGTATTTTTTCTTTTTTAACTGGATACGACTTTATACGGTACCACTTGAACTATTGTACCATAGCTGTAGGAAAATAACACAATAAAGAGACGTGATAAGACAGTTAAACATCATAGTGAGCAAAGCATAAATGGATTGCAACGGCTGCCTTCGCTCACCAAAGGCGACCCGCAAGCATTTCCGTCGCTCAGTCGACATTTAGCTTTGGTAGCACAGACCTGGGTGAGCAGCTGATGCTGGATTTCCGAGCATGCGTAGCTGCATTTTGGAAATTGTTGTGAAGAAGGGTCTGTTGATTCCCGCAATCTTATCGTCATCACATTCGGGATGAGTTGCTTCGCTAATGGACATCAACATAGAACCCCCCCCCAAAAAAAAAGCAAATAAGTTGCCAAGAAAATGTGGTCGATATCCAGTTCGGACAAAATGGCGAGAGAGGAAAAAAAAGAAAAAAAAAAGTTGATTGATCATTTCGGAAACTGGAAAAAATGTCATTTAACATTCAGATTTTTGCAGCATACTAAGATTTTGATTTTTTTAAATATATATAATTATGCAAGGGCAAATTTAAGTCATAATATTATATCTGGTCTTTTTTGATTCCCATTAAAATTTTGAATTATGACAAATGAAGAGATTGCTTCTTCCTTGCGCTTTTCAGGTCTGATTCGAATGAATAACCCATAAATTGTTGCATGCAAAACGATGTTGGCCGTCATTGACAATTGATCACTTCTCTCTTCGCTGGCAAATGCAACTCACTGCACGTTATAAAAATAGACTATCAAATAGTACACGAAAGCTAAGCAACGGCAAATAAAATGACATTATTTCATAAATTAAGTTCATCAAATATTTGCCTTAGATTTGATCCCGCTCGAATTATGAGTGTGTTGAGTAAGGTTCCGCAAATGCGTGCGTTTAATTTCTAAGACCCTGACTGTGGATGGTATGATAAACGATGACTTCTCAATTTAAAAAAAAAGCAAATAAGTTGCCAAGAAAATGTGGTCGATATCCAGTTCGGACAAAATGGCGAGAGAGGAAAAAAAAGAAAAAAAAAAGTTGATTGATCATTTCGGAAACTGGAAAAAATGTCATTTAACATTCAGATTTTTGCAGCATACTAAGATTTTGATTTTTTTAAATATATATAATTATGCAAGGGCAAATTTAAGTCATAATATTATATCTGGTCTTTTTTGATTCCCATTAAAATTTTGAATTATGACAAATGAAGAGATTGCTTCTTCCTTGCGCTTTTCAGGTCTGATTCGAATGAATAACCCATAAATTGTTGCATGCAAAACGATGTTGGCCGTCATTGACAATTGATCACTTCTCTCTTCGCTGGCAAATGCAACTCACTGCACGTTATAAAAATAGACTATCAAATAGTACACGAAAGCTAAGCAACGGCAAATAAAATGACATTATTTCATAAATTAAGTTCATCAAATATTTGCCTTAGATTTGATCCCGCTCGAATTATGAGTGTGTTGAGTAAGGTTCCGCAAATGCGTGCGTTTAATTTCTAAGACCCTGACTGTGGATGGTATGATCAACAATGACTACTCAATTTACAGAAACGGTGACATATTGTGACAACCTAGCAACCCCACTGAAAAATTACCGGCTTGGCACCTGCTCGTTGTTATTCCACCACCATGTGTGCACTGTAACATGAAAATATGAGAATATGATTCTCCATCTCTTCGCTTCCAGACTTTGCTACAACATGTCTGCTGTCGGTGTTGAAATCTCCGATTGAGTGTCAGCTGGGTTACAATTCACAGGTTAACCCGATAACCTGACAACAACCCTCCCGGGACTTTCTGTCACAATCAATTACGCCCACCTGAGGCTATGTGTTTGTACGCGGAGGCAAGGGAGATAATGTGCAAAAAGTGCTGTGACATAGATCTTGCGCTGGAAGGGAAGAGCCTGATGAAGGTTCGCACGGAATATTACGTGTGCCCGTTGCTGTCTGGAAGCGCGGATGAATGTGCCTACAGAAAACACACAAGGGGACACGTCTCGGTGGAGCGAGAGGGAAAAAAATTACACTGTGAGAAAGCTAATGTGATTTCCTCCCGGTGCTTTTGAAGCACATCATCCAGCCACGTGTTTGACATGCGACGAATTATACTCGGCGACGTTCTTGTGTCACATCTATCCCATCAAAAGGGTTGTGTGCCGAAGACTGATAAGGAGCACTTCAGATCGCCTTTGACGTTGGGAAAAAAAATGTCAAAGGCGTTAGAAGAAGCATCGTGAAGAAAGCTATGCTAACCTTCAACCGTTAACCTCAGATCGGATCAAAAAGTAACCTACGGGTGCTACTTTTTGCGCGGGCTGAAAGCTCATAATGTCCTCATTCGTTAGGTGGCGATTGGCGTCGCATATGAATCACCGTCGACATCATTCAGGAATCCGCGGAAGCACAACGGAGGAGTTTGATCGGATGGCTGTCATTGTTGGGTTCCTGCTCATTGATGCCGTGTCTCTATTTACATTTGAAAAAGTCGTTTCTTGAAAATATATGTCTGGTTATTTAGTTGAGTGTGCCGTACTCTTCATACTGACCCTTGGCTGTCAAATATTCGCTGCTTTATGTGCGATGATTTTCGCTGTCACTTTCCCACTGGTCCGTGTCTTTGGATGATGTAGTGAGAGGTCACGGTTGGTTTGCGCTGAAACTCAGGGCGGCAAAAAAAGTGAAAGAACCTTTCTATCTACGTTTCTATGGGGATATACAGTACTGGTAAAAAAAAAAAAAAAAACAAGATATGGGAATTGTCACTGCGGTTTCTTGTTGACATTGGTAATCAATTTCTTTTTTTAAAAGTGGAATTTCAGAGCGCCATGATTAAGTATCATCTCATCACCGTGTCTAGATCAACGTTTAACGGACCTTCAAATGACGCATCGCAATTTCAATTCAATTTGCCTCACCTATTTATGCCGTGCTTCGAGTTAATGATGCTGTCAACCGGTTTGTGTTTGGAATGTTTCAATCTGAAGTCACGTTTTCATTTTCGGATTCATCCGTTTTAATTAAAGGCTACGATGAAGTCTGCGGTAAAGAAATGTGGTCATCTTCTTTTGGTGGTGTGTACTGTATGTGCGTTTGATTTTTTTTTTTTTTTGTCCGTGTCTGCCAGTCTGCATTAGCACATGCGCACGCTTGGCAGGAATTGACAACATCCCCCTACAAGTCTGTCAGTAGGTGGTTTAGCAGGCCCGTGACAACACAAAACAAATGCTTCCCCCTCCTCCTTTTTTTCCCCCACAGTGAGAGAATTAGAAAATGACACTGACATATTTTGTTTTATTTTTTTTTCAGCAGCTGAGAATGAGGTTTTCGCCATGAATCAAAGCATGATCAGATTTGTATTTCATAACTCTGTTGTATAAAAAAAATGACAATGTCACTGTTCAACCCACGTACGTCTTTTTTTTTTCCCAGAGCGTGGCATAAATGTACGCGCGTCTAGTAGAATATTGTACTGTAATTATTCTGAGTGAATCTTTATGAAGATTTGAAAAAAAAAAAAAAAGATGCATCGTAATCTTCCGGAGTTGAATCATGGTGGGGAATATTTATTGCTTTCGATTCGCGCTCATGTGCAAAATGATGAGTGCATAAAATCAGCTTGCTTATGGCTTTTATGTACAGCCAATAAGGAGCGCATATCATCTTGTAGCATGCATATAAATGAGTCCAACACCTTAAAACGCATTTATTTTGGTGCTCCGTGAATCTATGTGTCAAACTCGTAAATGCACCGAATTTAGAACTTGATTACGCCGCTAAGCGTAAATGTGCACCTCATCCGTTCGTTTGGCCTCATAGAGAAGATTGTTTTGTTCAGGACTTGTAATTAAAACACAACCACGCTTTCTAGGTACATGAGAAAGGCTCTTATGCTTTGACTGTCTGCGGCAGCGTGTTTAACCCATTTGTGCTGCAAAAATGATAACCTGATAACATGATGAGTTGCCCACTGTAGTAACCGCTGTCCCTGAAAGGGTTAAAAGTTGTGTGTAAAACTGTTTGAATGCCTTTATGAGCCATTCAGAGCTCAAGACAGACACAAAGGATAACTAATAGGCCCCGCCCATTCAGTCCTGTACCACTACGAGTTTAAACACAACAACCAATCCTCCATTAAGCATCTCCAGTTGGTCCAGAATGCTGCTGCTCGCCTCTTGAAGTCGACAAAAAGCACTTATCTGGACTTGAGAATGCCGACCGTATCGAGCCAGCTCGAGACACCGAAGATAATATCTTCAATTCAGAAAATGGTCGCTCTCTTCCAGTCGTAAAAAGTCATCACTCACAGACCTGCGATCAATAAGAATCCCAACACCGACCAACACATCACGCTGGTCCCTCAGTACTGCAACAGTTTTAATATTAGACTTCTCTCATAGAGATAAGGAACTTTGATACGAGACGTACCCATTGAGAATGACTAATCTAATCGGAGGTTCTCTCTGTGTGTGTGCGTGTGTGTGTGTGTGTGAACAAGAGCGAGCGAGAGCGAGATCTGCATTATTAGAGTATTAAAGCATTCCAATCTAAAATGGCTTTCACCAGCCTAAAATTATGTTGGTGCACATTGCCATGGCGACAGATGTGCGTGTGTGTCTATAAGTGTGTGTGTGTGTGCGTGTGTGTGCGCGCGCGCATGAGAAGCAGAAACGATCCACCCCTTGCTGCATCCTGCATCTGAACATTTCTAAACAAACTCTCTTGTGTCACTGGCGATCAATAAGCTGTATTCTGTACGTCTTCAGCGACGTAATGACCGCGTGGTACATCAAAATCAGAACCATCTTTTCAGTCTGGACACAAAGGGTGAATCAACAAATCAATTTTGGGTTTTTTTTTCGGGGGGGGTGGTATTTCAATTATAGTACTTGCGTAATTTAGCCATTTGCTGCAAATACGTACTGTCTCTCCAACCTCTTGACTCCGGTGCCATGTAACTTCGTGTTGGATCGAACAAGTATATTCATAATTCATAATTGGACAAATACAACAAAAGAGTCTGTGTGCGCGTGAGGTCAGCCGGTCTTTGTTTTGTCCCTCATTAAAAGTGACAAAGCCGCACTCATTAAAAGTTGTGCCGTCATGGTCGTCTTTGCTTCCGTGTCCTTTCTTGTGTTCTCCTTTACTCGCAATGTTTACACAGTCACTTATGTTCTTGTCTGTGTAGATAATGTCAAGACAGATGCTGTCTAGACAGCAGAAAGCTTGAGAGCGGTTATCGGTCGTTCAGTGACATCAAACGCGAACTGTTGGAGCAGTGAAAATTGCGAGCCGTCTGTCTTTCAAAGGAGAAAAAAACACACACACACAAAAAAACAGCACTTAATGTTACCTGAAGACTGTATCAGTCCCACAGTTTGAGAATTCACTTTGACATAATGCACTTCAGAATCATCCTTAGTGATCCATGTCAAGTCTAGAAAAAGAACCGATCCCAAAACCGAACGTGAGATGGCCACTTTACTCCTCAAAAGATACCAAAAAAAAATCCTGCTTCTACTCACTCGGAGCTCAAGCGTTTACCAGCAGACTGCTGACAAAAGGCAGACTGGTTTCCCGGAAAATACTGTCGAGTCGCTGATAGGGAATTGACTCTACTCGCAGTGGGCGGATCGATCCAAATGTTGAAAATACCGATACCAAATCACGTTCAATACCGTAGTTTCAGCTTAATCCGTGTATGCGATGCGGCGATTTTGTCAAACAGGCGACGTACTTGCTACTTTTGTCTCACACCCGAGCAGGCAAATTGCCCCAACCAATCATCAGTAAGCCATTTCAGAGTAATATGTTTGAAACGATTAAAGGGCCGTTATGATTTAAACCATATAAAGAAGTCAGCAGTTGATTCAACTATTGTTTCAGTTATTATCATGAGGGGTTTGATAAGAAGAAAAATGCTGAGAATATATCTGTTATTTATTACATATGAGAATAAAACATTTTGGTCGACGTTTTCGAAAGGATCATGGAAGGTGACAGGTTTGAGCTGCTTTCGCCGGGCCACATAAAATGATGTGGCGGGCCAGATCTGGCCGCCGGGGCCTCGAGTTTGACACCTGAGTATTCAAGTATTTTGGGATGATAGTGTATTTACGGTTTAAGCTTAACCTGACCAATTATACCCATATTGAGGAGGGTGTCAATGACTTGAATTTTTTTTGTTGTTGTGTCCATTTGAAGATTTTTGAACACTTTTCTGGTGTTGTTCTTAACTCCAACAAAAAGTGGGTCGTGAAAATGCATCACGGGTCTCAGGGTGACAACAGTTGAGAAGCACTGTACTTGACCTTTGGTAACATTCATCATGAACAGAAACCCATCTTCGTTTCTGTTTTCTGAATATTCAGTGCAAATTTGAAGAAGATTGGTGAGCGCTGCTGTCCAACACTGACAAGAAACCTCCGTAGACCGAGGCCAAATCCTATTATGTTCTTCTCAGGGACTCCAACTACCAAACTCGAAGACATACTATAGTATTCGAACTACAGAAATGGCCAGAGAATAACTTTCCGCAATTGTCGTGACGATGAGGATTCCGAACGAGGTTCATGCCCGGGAGCGATTTAGAAGAAAGACGAGCGCGTTCTCCAAATGAGACACAAATATCACATAAGCCTGTTGTGATGGCTCTTGTTGCAATCTCTAACGCCTCATTTCAAATCACACCAACGATCCGGTTCTATATTAAGGTCGAGCATATGGAGGCAGCGGGAGTAGAACGAGGTCTCTCATTATCAGTGGATCTGACTGCACTTTTACCCCGGCTACTGGCAAAGCTCATTAAAAGTGGCCAACAATGAAAGCTTGTTCCGCCCCCCTCCGTTACACCAAACCAGTACTCGCAGATTCCACTGTCAGAGTTCCTCCTCGCGTGTTGCTACAATTACAATGCCAGCTCATTTCACATCTCACTCTCCCTGTACAGGGACCACATAGTCATCGCCTATATACCGTACGGTGCATGACGTGGCATGACATCTGTCATTCACCATACACAAACTGGCACTTGAATACACTCGGGCTGTATGATATTGCGGAAAAAAAACAACACATGCAATCTGCGAGATTGTTGTTGAATATTGCATTATCGGTATTACTGCGATATTTAACCCTTTGAGGGACAGCGGTTACTACAGTGGGCAGCTTGTCATGTTATAAGTTTACAGGGTGCATGAAAGGGTTAGCATGTTGCTAAATAAATCGCATTTTTTATGATTGAATGATTTTTTTTTTCATGCAGCAAAATAAGCGGGCTCGGTGTATTCTTAGCTTATTAATTGGACTGACATGCGATGTTTTAATAGATAGTAGAGATCATTTTTGTATTTTGTTGGATGTATGTTATTTTGTATTAGTAATGCCCCTATACTGTTTAAATCAGGGTTTTTTCAAATCAAATTTTGCCACGTTTTAGTTACCGTTTCTCTTGGAGGGCCATTATGACAGAAACTATATGAAGAAGTCAAGAATAACACTTTATTCATTTTTTTTATTGAAGATATTGTAATGAGGGGTTTGGCAACAAGAGAATGCTTCCGATATGTCTCGTAATTTTGGCACAGATTTTAGCAAGCATCATGGAAGTTGATTTGCTTTCGCGGGCCACATAAAACGATGCGACGGGCCAGATCCGGCCCCTGGGCCTCGAGTTTGACACCTGTGGTTGAAATAAAGCTGAGTTGATCGTGTTTGCCTATTGGATGGTGATGTGCGTTCAACCACAACAGGTAACAGTAAGGATGCACGTAGTCTGCTTGGCTTTTTACGAAGCCGTTCACTTCATGTTCTTGTCATCCTAATTCTTATTGAGGCTGGTTATTCACTAAAAAAAAAAAAGCCAAAGAAAAAGTCATCATGTTGAGCCTTTGATGTCTGCTGAACTGAGGTCTCATGCTGCAGGCTTAGCGGGATCTGGAACCTCTCGCTACCTCGCCGCACTGATCCGATGACAATTCAGCGAGGTGAGGTTCATGCCTGGTGAGGTACTGACTTTCGAATCCGATTTTCACATTTGTGAGCGTGGCAGCCTGACATTGAAAACTGCGGGGTGGAAAAAAATAACATCAGCATTCTTCTCGTATTTGGCCATGAGGACCATTACATTGCCAGCAGTGATGAGATGTCTTTATTTATTCATTAGGCTACTCATTAAATTACTAAGGGGTGAGCATTAAAAAAAATGAATTTTAATAAGCCAGTCCTTGCGGGTGATTGAGGAGGGTGTCAATGACTTGAATTTTTTTTGTTGTTGTGTCCATTTGAAGATTTTTGAACACTTTTCTGGTGGTGTTCTTAACTCCAGCAAAAAGTGGGTCGTGAAAATGCATCACAGGTCTCAGGGTGACAACAGTTGAGAAGCACTGTACTTAACCTTTGGTAATATTCAGAATGAACACAACCCCATCTTCGTTTCTGTTTTCTGAATATTCAGTGCAAATTTGAAGAAGATTGGTGAGCGCTGCTGTCCAACACTGACAAGAAACCTCCGTAGACCGAGGCCAAATCCTATTATGTTCTTCTCAGGGACTCCAACTACCAAACTCGAAGACATACTATAGTATTCGAACTACAGAAATGGCCAGAGAATAACTTTCCGCAATTGTCGTGACGATGAGGATTCCGAACGAGGTTCATGCCCGGGAGCGATTTAGAAGAAAGACGAGCGCGTTCTCCAAATGAGACACAAATATCACATAAGCCTGTTGTGATGGCTCTTGTTGCAATCTCTAACGCCTCATTTCAAATCACACCAACGATCCGGTTCTATATTAAGGTCGAGCATATGGAGGCAGCGGGAGTAGAACGAGGTCTCTCATTATCAGTGGATCTGACTGCACTTTTACCCCGGCTACTGGCAAAGCTCATTAAAAGTGGCCAACAATGAAAGCTTGTTCCGCCCCCCTCCGTTACACCAAACCAGTACTCGCAGATTCCACTGTCAGAGTTCCTCCTCGCGTGTTGCTACAATTACAATGCCAGCTCATTTCACATCTCACTCTCCCTGTACAGGGACCACATAGTCATCGCCTATATACCGTACGGTGCATGACGTGGCATGACATCTGTCATTCACCATACACAAACTGGCACTTGAATACACTCGGGCTGTATGATATTGCGGAAAAAAAACAACACATGCAATCTGCGAGATTGTTGTTGAATATTGCATTATCGGTATTACTGCGATATTTAACCCTTTGAGGGACAGCGGTTACTACAGTGGGCAGCTTGTCATGTTATAAGTTTACAGGGTGCATGAAAGGGTTAGCATGTTGCTAAATAAATCGCATTTTTTATGATTGAATGATTTTTTTTTTCATGCAGCAAAATAAGCGGGCTCGGTGTATTCTTAGCTTATTAATTGGACTGACATGCGATGTTTTAATAGATAGTAGAGATCATTTTTGTATTTTGTTGGATGTATGTTATTTTGTATTAGTAATGCCCCTATACTGTTTAAATCAGGGTTTTTTCAAATCAAATTTTGCCACGTTTTAGTTACCGTTTCTCTTGGAGGGCCATTATGACAGAAACTATATGAAGAAGTCAAGAATAACACTTTATTCATTTTTTTTATTGAAGATATTGTAATGAGGGGTTTGGCAACAAGAGAATGCTTCCGATATGTCTCGTAATTTTGGCACAGATTTTAGCAAGCATCATGGAAGTTGATTTGCTTTCGCGGGCCACATAAAACGATGCGACGGGCCAGATCCGGCCCCTGGGCCTCGAGTTTGACACCTGTGGTTGAAATAAAGCTGAGTTGATCGTGTTTGCCTATTGGATGGTGATGTGGGTTCAACCACAACAGGTAACAGTAAGGATGCACGTAGTCTGCTTGGCTTTTTACGAAGCCGTTCACTTCATGTTCTTGTCATCCTAATTCTTATTGAGGCTGGTTATTCACTAAAAAAAAAAAAGCCAAAGAAAAAGTCATCATGTTGAGCCTTTGATGTCTGCTGAACTGAGGTCTCATGCTGCAGGCTTAGCGGGATCTGGAACCTCTCGCTACCTCGCCGCACTGATCCGATGACAATTCAGCGAGGTGAGGTTCATGCCTGGTGAGGTACTGACTTTCGAATCCGATTTTCACATTTGTGAGCGTGGCAGCCTGACATTGAAAACTGCGGGGTGGAAAAAAATAACATCAGCATTCTTCTCGTATTTGGCCATGAGGACCATTACATTGCCAGCAGTGATGAGATGTCTTTATTTATTCATTAGGCTACTCATTAAATTACTAAGGGGTGAGCATTAAAAAAAATGAATTTTAATAAGCCAGTCCTTGCGGGTGGACAGTACCAGGCGGTTTGAAGCAGATTTTTAAATTATGACGAAGGTCTTTTGTTTATTTATTTTAATTCAGATCACATTTCAATGACCATTTTTACGGAGAGACGTAGCCTACGTAATTTCTTCCATGTTTGTTTTTTATTTGGAGCAAAATCTTACCATCAACGTGCCGCAGGATAGAATGGGAACCTGCAGTGCGGTTATTTATTTTGTTTTATTTTTTTTTTAGCTGCAGTTTGATGCAATTTCAGTGACTGAAACGTTACATTGTAAAATATACAGTATGTCAAATCTGACAAAAACATCATAGTATACAAACAATAGGTAAAAAAAAACAAATGACTGCATCAGTTTTTTTTTATTACATGCTATATATATATATAAAATTATAATTTTCCGTGGTTGACCGGTTAGCACGTCGGGCTCACAGTGCAGATGTACAGGGTCAGATTCTGGCGGCCCTGCCCTTGCTGTGTGCAGTTTGCATGTTCTCCCCATGCCTGCGTGGGTTTTCTCCGGATACTCCGGTTTCCTCCCACATTCCAAAACCACGAATGGCAAGTTAATGGCACACTCTAAATCGTCCCTTGGTGTGGTTGTGAGCGCGACTGGTTGTTGGTCTGCGGCAGGGGTGTCAAACTCATTTTAGTCGCCGGCCAATTTGGAGTTACGTCTTCCCTCGGAGGGCCGTTATGACCGCGAAACCACAAAATTATCACTTGTACAGAACAAATGAAAAGATTACGAGTTTTGAGATCAGTCATGTCAATGATAATAGTTTGTTCAAGTGAGTTCAAACAGGGTAACAAAATAATTCCAAAATGTCAACGTTATTTATTACACATGACAATTTGACATTTCGGTACAGATTTTAGTCATGTATGTGTGTCCTGCGATTGGTTGGCAACCAGTTCAGGGTGTACTCGCTTACTTCCCGAAGATGGATTGGGATTGGCTCTAGCACACCCCGCAACCCTTGTCAGGAAAAGCGGATCAGAAAATGGATGGATGGATGAAGCCAATTTGGTGTTTGCCGAGGTTGGTGCATGTTATTTTCTATGTAACTGCCTCCATCCAGCCTCAGCCATATTGATTAGACACAGTGATCCGTCTTTGTAGTGGAGTCTAAGCAGACAGCTGGAGACACTGTTGAGCAAAAAAATAAATAAATAAATAAGCCATCACCACCCCCCACCGCTCCCGGAAAGTAGGATATGATGCAGATCAAATAGAAAGCACTTAAATATTTTACAAATGGGGTCAAATATTGTCCCATTTAGACATTTGACCAAGATAAAAATACCCCTCGATTCCATTCCTGAAATTTGACGACTCTTCCTCAAGTGAACCATAATACACAGAAATTAAAATGTTTTAGAAAAGTAATTATTTTGTGCATGTTCGTGTCCACTGAGGCTGTTATGAGTCAAATGACACCCTTGCCTAGTAAAATGGATTTTAAGCTGATTAATGTGTTTTAACTCAAGCAAAAATATGAGAATGGTGGAAACAGCAAAATTTTACCATCGGTGTGTGTATATTTTCAATGCGACAATGTTCCAGAACTGTCTGTCTTCCCGACACATTTGCACATCTTTCCAAAAAAACACGCCCCTGATTGTTTTTGATGGGTCATGGCGGAGCAATCTTCAAACCATGACTGAGTAAAAGAGCATAAAAATCAATCGACATTCTTAACCTGGAGAGCAGACGTCACAGAGTGTCTTCACGCACGCCATTTTGAATGGATTAAACCTTCTTCCTCATCTATCACTAAAGGCTCCGCAGCGGTGTAGTTGATCTTTTTAGCATCCAATAAAAACTTCAACGTATAGCGTGAAAGATAAACAGACCATCAAAAATTCGCGCAAAATTTTTTAAGCGATTGACCATTTGGACCATTCACAATGCCTGAAAAAAAAAAAAAAATACGATTTGTCACATCCAAAAAGTGTTATGAGAGAGCAGCATCAGCCAATTGTTACGGTGTGCAGCAATGACCCAGAAGCAAGAAAATACACAATTGAAAGGAGTTTTGTCATGGGTGACGCAGCATGACTCCTTCTTGTGACTGCGTGATGATTTCCGAATGGCAAGTTAATGGCACACTCTAAATCATCCCGAGGTGTGAGCGTGAGCGCAGATGGTTGTTCATGTATGTGTGTCCTGCGATTGGTTGGCAACCAGTTCAGGGTGTACTCGCTTACTTCCCGAAGATGGATTGGGATTGGCTCTAGCACACCCCGCAACCCTTGTCAGGAAAAGCGGATCAGAAAATGGATGGATGGATGAAGCCAATTTGGTGTTTGCCGAGGTTGGTGCATGTTATTTTCTATGTAACTGCCTCCATCCAGCCTCAGCCATATTGATTAGACACAGTGATCCGTCTTTGTAGTGGAGTCTAAGCAGACAGCTGGAGACACTGGTGAGCAAAAGCAGACAGCTGGAGACACTGTTGAGCAAAAAAATAAATAAATAAAAAAGCCATCACCACCCCCCACCGCTCCCGGAAAGTAGGATATGATGCAGATCAAATAGAAAGCACTTAAATATTTTACAAATGGGGTCAAATATTGTCCCATTTAGACATTTGACCAAGATAAAAATACCCCTCGATTCCATTCCTGAAATTTGACGACTCTTCCTCAAGTGAACCATAATACACAGAAATTAAAATGTTTTAGAAAAGTAATTATTTTGTGCATGTTCGTGTCCACTGAGGCTGTTATGAGTCAAATGACACCCTTGCCTAGTAAAATGGATTTTAAGCTGATTAATGTGTTTTAACTCAAGCAAAAATATGAGAATGGTGGAAACAGCAAAATTTTACCATCGGTGTGTGTATATTTTCAATGCGACAATGTTCCAGAACTGTCTGTCTTCCCGACACATTTGCACATCTTTCCAAAAAAACACGCCCCTGATTGTTTTTGATGGGTCATGGCGGAGCAATCTTCAAACCATGACTGAGTAAAAGAGCATAAAAATCAATCGACATTCTTAACCTGGAGAGCAGACGTCACAGAGTGTCTTCACGCACGCCATTTTGAATGGATTAAACCTTCTTCCTCATCTATCACTAAAGGCTCCGCAGCGGTGTAGTTGATCTTTTTAGCATCCAATAAAAACTTCAACGTATAGCGTGAAAGATAAACAGACCATCAAAAATTCGCGCAAAATTTTTTAAGCGATTGACCATTTGGACCATTCACAATGCCTGAAAAAAAGAAAAATACGATTCATCACATCCAAAAAGTGTTATGAGAGAGAAGCATCAGCCACTTGTTACGGTGTAGAGCAATGACCCAGAAGCAAGAAAATACACAATTGAAAGGAGTTTTGTCATGGGTGACGCAGCATGACTCCTTCTTGTGACTGCGTGATGATTTCGTTAATTTGGCGGACGCGTCGCCTCCGTTAGTCGATCAGCTTGGGGCAAATATCAAATTTGCCCTTGTTTTTGCGAGCGCTAACCTAGATTATTTCTTAATATTGGATGGAAAAAATGATCATTTTGGG
>NW_017805034.1:1541887-1626559 GCF_001891065.2 Hippocampus comes
CTTTCAGTCTCTAAGATACTCGCCGCTCGCACACGGAAAAATAAGTTGAGCGGCATGCCGAGAGTAGAATTTGAGGCGCAAATGATGAGAAATTTTCCTTTTTATGAGAAATTTTCCTTTTTGCTTTGAGGAACAAGCGGTCTGGAAAAGCGAGGGTTGCATCAATCTGCATACATCAGCGAATGTAACCACGAGCTTGCCGCAATAAAGCCATTCATCCTCTCTTTGTCAAGACGCTCTGTCAACTCACCGTTCTCCGGCCTGGCAAGAATGTAAAATTATTACATTATTCATTCTATTTATTATGGTGTCGATTGAACCGCGATGGAGCCACTTTGTGTTTTTCATCTCGCGCACACTGAGACACTCTCACATATGCTAATTCCAAGAAACACTTCAACGGTTATTCTTCCCCTGATAGATTTATGCAGTCAATTCAAACACAGTGGGAATTAGTGAAGCCCCTGCAGCAAAGCAGTTCAAAACTTGGCAAAAATGAATCCAAGATATAAAATTCCACTTCGCGACTCCAGAACCTTCGGACTTGGTTTCGAGCTTCGGAAGAGCCACAGAGAGAGAGCAGAAAGAGGCAAAATGACGGACAATCGAATGCGAAAGAGACAAAGCAGTTGCAGCGGTGATAAGAGAGGTGATTACTATGCCGCCTGAAGATATGCGGCATACGGTAGGCAATGGAGCAGCTTCTCTTGGATGAAAATTGCAGATATGTCTGGAATGTACAGTGGAATGTACACTGGCAAATTTGCATGAGGGCAAATTGCCCCAGCAGTTAAAGTCATCCCAGGTCATCCTTTGCTGTGTTTTGCATAGGAAGCACGTTAGCCCCAAGAGAATCTCATTGTGAATGAGACTGTCCTGTGCAAAATCTTTGTTACAAAAAAAAAATAAAAAATAAATCATAACATGATAGGCGGCGGCTGATTGAACACTCGAAATTGAGGTGTGAATGTGAGCGCAGATGGTTATTCGTCTCTGTGTGCCCTGCGATTGGCTGGCAACCGGTTCAAGGGTGCCCCCCGCCACAATGGAGCAGCTTCTCTTGGATGAAAACTGCAGATATGTCTGGAATGTACAATGGCAAATTTGCATGAGGGCAATTGCCCCAGCAGTTAAAGTCATTCCAGGTCATCCTTTGCTGTGTTTTGCATAGGAAGCACGTTAGCCCCAAGAGAATGTCATTGTGAATGAGACTGACGTGTGCAAAATCTTTGTTCCAAAAAAAATAAAAAATAAATCAGAACATGATAGGTGGCGGCTGATTGAACACTCGAAATTGAGGTGTGAATGTGAGCGCAGATGGTTATTCGTCTCTGTGTGCCCTGCGATTGGCTGGCAACCGGTTCAAGGGTGCCCCCCGCCTACTACCCAAAAACGGCTGGCATAGGCTCCGGCACGCCCGCGACCCTTGTGAAGATAAATGGAAATTAGAAAATGGATGAATGGAGGATGAAATAAAGTATCATTGCCCTTTTATTTTTTGTTTTTGTCAATGTTCCCAAGCATACAGTGTTCTGCAGGGGGGTAATTGTTTAATTTTATTGACAAATGACACTTTTTATCGCTGTGGCAGACATTTGGGGATGGGGGCATGAAATATTTTCTTATTCCGTCATTGTGAATGAGACTGACGTGTGCAAAATCTTTGTTCCAAAAAAAATAAAAAATAAATCAGAACATGATAGGTGGCGGCTGATTGAACACTCGAAATTGAGGTGTGAGTGTGAGCGCAGATGGTTATTTGTCTCTGTGTGGCCCTGCGATTGGCTGGCAACTGGTTCAGGGTGCCCCCCGCCTACTACCCAAAGACGGCTGGGATAGGCTCCGGCACGCCCGCGACCCTTGTGAAGATAAATGGAAATTAGAAAATGGATGAATGGATGGATGAAATAAAGTATCATTGCCCTTTTTTTTTTGTTTGTTTTTGTCAATGTTCACAATGTTTTGTCAATGGGGGTAGTTGTTTAATTTTATTGACAAATGACACTTTTTATCTCTGTGGCAGATATTTGGGGATGGGGGCATGAAATATTTTCTTATTCCTGGTCATAGCAGAAGATAATTGAGAAGCTCCGCCCTCAAGGTAGTTTGAAACTATGCTCCCGGCAGCCTGAAATGTAGTGCGCTCTGAGATTTTTTTTTTTTTCGTTTCTATTCATCGGTGCCAATATTTTCCTGGCCCGTCATGTTTCTCACATTCTGCCGAGGCTTTCTTTCGGGTTGAAGCATGGACGTCAGGCAGGTTCGGGGCATGTTTGTGGCCCCGCAGTGTTCAATGAAGCCTGCTAAAGAGTCGGTCGGCAACGGCGCGGGAGTGAAAGGGGCGGGCGTGTTTGATAACATGAGTTTTCTGTCAATAAACGAATAACTATTACATCTCTGATACCAAAACATGCAAAACAGCCTGTTATTCGCATCCACGCTGCATAGTGTGCTCCCATTGCCAGAAAATTCTCTCAGACTCTCGCATTCCCCCTCCTTCTCTCCCTCTTCTGCTTTCGCACAGTAAGTGTGAGGTGCAGGGAAATACCATCCTTGATCCCACACTGGACTAAGTTTTGATCGGCCATATTACATCTACTCTTAAGTTTACAGGTTTAGTCGTCCAAGCCCAGTTGGTCTACCGTTTTCTCATCTGCACTGCGACTGCCCTGGCAAGCGTTTTGACCAGATTGGAAAATCTGGCCAGGCATCCACGGTAATGTTGTCTCACCACAATGCGGTATTGCCCACGGTGGCCCGGAACTGGACCGCCGCTGCCGTCAGGACCTTAGTGTCAGTGCAGCCGCGGAACACATTGTGCTTGAGGGGCCCCTCTCCAGATTCCAGTTCATCCGTGACTCTGTTGGTGGAACGGTCAGGCGTCCCGTTACGTTTGTCCACTTTGCGTCCGCTTTTATTTCATATGTGAGTTATGCTGCAGTTGGAAGTCTCTGAATGTGCTCGGTATGTTTATTTTTGATAGCTTGCTTCCAGCTGAAGCTTCCCCACGCCGCAGTCAACCAGCATCCAAACGAGGCAGACACGGAGAGAATAACAAAACGTGAACTCAAATCTTTTTCGTTTCATACAATTCGCCATCCAGCCCACCGTGTATTGTTTTTTTTTTTTTTTTTTTGTCCCATCCTTCCTTCCTCTTCTCACATTCTTTTTCACTCCTCACCAAGTCACCTCTCCCTCATCCATCCATCCATCCTCCCCTCCCTCGCCCTTCTATCTACAGTAGTTGCCTTGGTAACAATACAAAGAGATTTTCTCCACAGCGCTGTCACCGTGGAAACGGTTGGCTTTCCTCCAGGCGTTTTTTTTTTTTTTTTTTTTGGGGACGTGCACCGCCTTTCGGTCCACTCCAGCCTGCTGCTGGTGGCCGCTGTGCGGTCAAGGCCGTGGATGCCACTCTTAAGTACAACTGCTTCAGAAAAGATGCAGACACTCCACCGTGATTGGTCCATAGTTGTCGGAGAGTATCTTAACTTAAAATGCTCCATTGCTTTGTTTCAAGCCTTTGTCTGCAGCGGTTATCAAAGAATCAACTGGCATGCTTTGATCAATTGTTTTCTTTTGCTGTTTCACCCTGCGCAAACCAATTGAAAATCACTGATGCAACTTAAGGGGAAAAAAAAAACACAGCTTGGAGTCAAAACTGCGCGTCGACTATTATTTTTCATCTTCCCACGCTTACTGGTGATTTTTGATCTGCGCTAGTAAAAGGAGACCATTTTAAGTCCCATTTTTCCATCTCAGTTGATGGTTTAAAACATCCCGTCACACGTAAACTCTTGAAATTGTCATTTTAAATTGACATCGGTAAACACTTTGGGAAAATGTAAATTCTTTCAAATAACATGTCACATCAACATAAGAAAAAAGAAATATATACAGTATATAATGCCAGAAAATATTGATTGGTGTCAAAGTCAAGGCCCGGGGGCCAGTTCTGGCCTGCCACACCATTTTATATGGCCCGCGAAAGCAAATCAAGCATTTCAAGTTCCATGATGCTTGCTGAACTCTGAACCAAAATTTCAAATTGTCATATGTAATCCGCAATAGCAGTCATTAGTCTTGCCTTCTGATTTTAAAACGAGTTATTCATCAATTTGTTGTAATAAGTGGAGGGGATTAAACATTTATATGTTTTCCCAAAATTCATAACGGCCCTCCAAGGGAAACCGTAACTACAATGTGGCTCGCGACAAAAACAAGTTTGACACCCCTCATCTTGATGATGATTTGGAAATTTAAAAAAAAAAAAAAGGGGTCTGAGACCCCATCAAGAGCTCTCGTAATTGCTTGCCACACCCTTGCTGGTGCAACACTGATACTGGGGAGAGATCACAGCGGCAACATGGGATGTGACATTTTCACTGATGATGACAGCGTGTGAAATCCACTCCAGCAGTGGGATTGCATTTTGCATTTTGGCAGGATTTTATGGGAGCAAAGGCCAAAATTGGGCACCAATCCATTGTTTACACACGTAAAATTCTAGTTTTGGCTCCAGTATTGGGTGATCTTTGCTTCATAGGAACATCTCGGTTCGAAAACAAAATATCAGCAAGAAGAGATGCCATTATTCTGGAATATGCATTTTTTTCTTCAGAAACATAAGCATTCATACAAAAAAAAAATTATATTCATAGCCGATGCTGTTCCACTCCAGTCCCGTAGGTGGTGCTACTTTTTTATCTTTTTCTTTGGCTTAGTAAATATAATTCAGTCGCTTCAGTGTAATACTGCACAATCTGTGAAACACGCATGACCAAATAGAGACAAGATCACCGTCTTGCCTCTTCATGTTGGAACAAAATGGAAGGATGGGTTTAAAATAAATCAGCTGGAGGATTTAAGTGAGCATTCCCCCCCCCCCCCATTTCTTGGTGACAGCGAGAATGCCTAATTTCACCAAGATAATGTGTTTTTGCTCCTGTTTGTGTCCATTTTTTGACAACGCAAGAGTCCAAAGTCACACTGACTTTTCAACCGTGAAATACTTCCTCTTCCCCTAGGAATGTTTTCTCTCTTCATCAAGTGACCTTTTCCACTGATTTGCCTTGTTACTCAGCAGCAGGTGGTCGACTGTTGACCGGCCACAGCTGATGAAGGCCATGTTATTTGGATCAAGAGGCAGCGCTGACTGTAATATTTGTCAACGTCCCATTGTTCCTTTCCTGATATTTTGCTTTTCGCTATGTTAGGTTGAACGCGGTCAGTTAGCACGTTTGTTCCAGTGCGTCGATGTCGTCTCGATCCCTTGTGACAGTGAACACAACTGACGTCTCATAGTTATCAATTCATTCTATTATTTTGACAGCTGGTGTATGAGTGTTTACGTTCAGCGTAGTGTAGCGTGTGTGTGTGTGTGTGTGCGCGTGTGTGCGGTCCTTTTTAAAATTAGTTTGGCCCGTTAGTGATCCGTTTCCTGTTCGAGAGGACGAAGGGAGACCTGCTGATGAACCATCTGGCATCCAGGTGGATCTCAGCCTTAGTTTCCCCGTTTGCATGTGTGTATTTATCCGTCTGTGTCTCCCACTCTTATTAAGTTCGTCTTCACTCTTGCCCCCGAGGCAGCTTTCCGACCCCTGAAGGCAACACACTTGACTCCCCTCATACAGATGACCCTGTTCAGCGGGAAGTAAGAAATCTCTCTTTTGTCATTGGCCATCACTCGTCTCCCAGCACGGGTCCCCAACCTCTGGGCCGTGGCCACAGAGAAAGCAGCTCATATATGTCCATTTTTAGCGTGGTCTGGCAAATCCACAGAGATTTTTTTCGGGGGGGGGGGGGTTGTGGCACTTGGATTTGGGCATGGCTGTCCTCACTGTGCAGAGGTGCAGGGTTCGATTCCGGCTCCGGCTTTCCTGTGTGGAGTATGCATGTTCTCCCTGTGCCTGTGTGGGTTTTCTCCGGGTATTCCAATTTCCTCCCACATTCCATAAACATGCACGACAGGTTAAATTGTCCCTTGGTGTGATTGTGAGTGCGGATGGTTGTTCATCTCTGTGTGCCCTGCGATTGGCTGGCAACCGGTTCAGGGTGTCCCCCGCCGACAGCCGGGATAGGCTCCAGCACGCCCCGCGACCCTTGTGAGGATAAGTGGGTCGGAAAATGGATGGATGGATTTGGGCGTCACTTTGGCCTGCCGTCACCGTCGGACGAGAGGCGAGGTGCAACTAGCTAGCTGCCAGTTAATGGCAGGATGTTTCTTAGTGTTATCCGGCCATCCATTATTACTATCTATCTATCTTATTTATTTAATGCTGCTTGTTCTCAACAGTGTCAGAGCTGACAGTGACTGAGGGGTGTGGAACACCATGGACTGACCATCAAAGAATCATCGTTTTAGTATTAAAATGTCAATACAGTGTCAGAAAACTGAGCATTCTTCTGCTTAAATATTAGATTTTGCACATGACCTTTTCCCACTCTAGAAAATGTTTCATTCACTTTTTTTTATCCCTTTTAACTCTGAGAGCCTTCTTTGTCCGCGCCTTTTTTTTTTCCTTGTCTAATTTGAAATCAGCAAATTCCTCTTTCAGCAATTGCCTGATTTTCAGTGACTGATGTTTTTAAAAAGAAAAAAAAAAGTTTCATTTTATGCCATTCATTATAGTACAGTTAACTTACTCTTATTCTGTAGACTACTTGACTCAAATTGCTATTCTCATCTTTTATCCATTCGTGTGCAAGTCCCATTTCAGTATTAAATAATTGCTTTGCGCAAGATTTGGGATCCAAAACAGCAATGCAGGCTGTAACACAAACGAGCAGAACTTGCAAATAAAACGAAATTGCTCTGTGGAATAAATAAAACTGCGATCCAAACAGGACGAGGAATGAGACCGTATATTCCGACTGTTAGAACAAAGCGCTCCTTTGGATGTGCGGTTCAAACAAACTGTGGTACGAGACGACAAAGTGTGTCCCCGCGTCACTGTGAAGGTTTCCCCTCTTGGCTGTACATCACTTTTCCTTCACAGATAAGAAGCGTCTGACTCCTCCTCGTCTGGAGCTACTACGGAAATGGTTCATTTTTGCAAATCCTGATATGGGGGCCCTGGGCCATGAAAATATCACGTGGTGTGTGTGTGTGTGTGTGTGTGTGTGTGTGTGTGTGTGTGTGTGTGTGTGTGTGTGTGTGTGTGTGTGTGTGTGAGAAGTCGGGTGCCATCTCACTTTAAAATTCATGTGTGGCGCTGTAAAATGTAATTCCTCAGCAGTCATGGAAATATTTTGCTATTTTACGATTACAGAATGAAATGATTAACTCGGAGGAGGAGGGGCATGACACACACACACACACACACACACACACACACACACACACACTGAGACATTTTGAGGGGAGGTTGTGCCGGTGTAGATGACGAAACGAGAGGACCACTCCATAATCCAGAATTTTTTGGGGAGGTCGAACAGATCTTGATTTCAGTCCTGTGTATTATTTCCTCATTGCCAAAAGTACTGGCAATGTGCGTAAATAGCATCAATGCACAATGTGCAAATGCATGTGTCCACTGTGACGCTTTTCTTGGCCCTGAAGGTACAATTGGAGTACAGTTAAGATAGCTTTTAGTATTTTCTTCCTCTCTCTCTCCTTTTTTTTTAATACCTTGCATGGTTCACTTCAAGGTAAGAGTAAAACAATTTATAACCAAAACAGTGGCTGCGATTGAGCGTGGCGGGGATGTTCTCGGTTAGGTTCAAAGATAGTTCAACTCTCGCTGGCTATTGGATTTGCTCGCATGGCGCAAAGCAACACGGGAAAACGTGAGAGAGAGGACCTGCACTTCAAATACTGTATTGGAACACTTCCAATGTCGTGTTCAATGTTTTGCTCTGTCGTGTCCAATTTAGCAGGGCTTTGCGCAATATTTTTGTCAACGGCTGTACCTGAATTAAATACAGCAAGATTTGCGAATATAATGATAGATTCACTTCAAGATATTCTACTGAACATTATGTAATTACTTTGAGGAAGAGGACCGTGACAATGCAGAAAATTGGAAGGATCTAAAAGGGGAGTCCACGCACGCGAACTGACAATCAGGCCTAATCCGCCCCTCCCTGTCGTTTTCCGCTGCGAGTCAGAACTCCTTCAAAACATGTTCGATATTTCTGATCAAAGCGAATCCTCGTGTAATCAACACCAAGGTTGGCAGAGACACGAACTTGGGGATTGCGACATGAAACGGAATGAGAGCCAATTAGGAATCGCACCGTTGCCTCGCGCAGACAGAGCCGCAACTGGTTGTGTCGAGTGTTCGTGTAGATCCAGTTACCGACCAATTTGATTCTTATGAGGGCCAAAGGCTGAATTTTAATTAATTACTTTGGTTACTTTCAAATGTCAAATAAGATGTACATAAATACATTTGTATATGTGATGGGCAGTGTTAGTGTGATGCAGTGCAGTTCGTCTCCACTTCAGCAAAAACAACAACCATGCAAAATGAACACGGTTTGTTTTCCTGATTCGGCTCTATTTCTGTGAAAGAGATAAATCTCGTGCGACATAAGTGCAGTCCGCTCAGACCAGGTGTTAGTAATTTTGCAGACAAGCGCATGCCGGCAAATCTGAGAGAGGGAGGGCTTCGCTGCTGTGCGAGTGGTCACGGCCAAATTTAATCATGGCCAATCAAAACTGCTGCGCTCACTGTCTTTGAATGCAGCGTGCTAGTCGCGCGTTAGATTCTCGACATGGCCAAGTGCAGATCTGCATCGTGAATTGGGCAGTTGGAGACCCCTACCCGGTCGTTCATGTCTCTGGTGAAGTTGTAAAGTCAAAGGAACAAAAAAAAGGCAAATAGAAATCATTTTTGCAGAAGTCATCTTTTTATTGCCACGTAAGAAAGTCGGATATAGAACAATAATAATATATTGTTGGATGACAAATCAACAACAAAAAGATCCCCCCCCCACCCCTGTAAAAAGGAAAACAAACAAAAAAAAAAAGTTCATTCTTAGCAACACTATGGTAATATATTTTGTGACTAAACATCTGCTATGTCTTTTTGTAACAATAGTCGAGTTGTACCAAAATACATCTTTCTCATAACTTCATTTCACAGAATTCAAAGTCAGTAAATGGTAAGAGGACAACAGGGCATCACGGTGCATATTCCAAGCTACTGTGCAAACAATAGCGGGAGATGGGCTTCTACCATAGAAAATATGCTCGACTAGCCACGTGGAAATGCAGTTTCAGGGCCATTTGTATTCATATACACATATGCATAAATACCACAAACCGGTCTGGACATAAAAAAAATATATATATCAAATTGAATCTTGTATATCTTTGTTTCGAGTACACGGTGAGCACGCAAAATGAGCTAATCAGTTCGTTCTTGGGGAAAAAAAAAAAAAAGATTAGCTTGCTAGTGGATCGTAATCGTCCCACAAATAGCTTATCGATTCTGCTGCAGTCAGGGGAAATCCCTCGACTCTGGAAAAGGCAG
This sequence comes from Hippocampus comes, assembly GCF_001891065.2. Taxonomy (NCBI): domain Eukaryota; kingdom Metazoa; phylum Chordata; class Actinopteri; order Syngnathiformes; family Syngnathidae; genus Hippocampus; species Hippocampus comes. The sequence goes on from NW_017805034.1 coordinate 1,551,367, forward strand.
GGGGGTCAATAACTGGTGTTTTTTTTGGGGGGGGGCAGCTCTGTTACTGCATATACTCACAGAAATTAAATGTAGCATTTTTGTTCGCTGACAATCCGTATTAAGAACATCGCAGGAGCAACCCCCCCCCGCCAAAATCTTTTTTTTTTTGTCGTGCTAAAGCTAAAAGTGAAAACGATTCACATACTGTACAGACGGATGCGATACAAACCTGTAAACATTGTTGACAACTCGCCCCGCCCCCCTCCATCTGATGTTATGGGGCTGGGGGAGGATTTAATTTTTGATCATAAAATAAGATCTGCTTACTAACATTGTTTGAGCCCTTAGGAGTCACCACTGTCCAGACTTTATAATTTGCTTTCTATCATAAAACTGCTGCTGTTTTTTTTTTGTTTTTTAAATGGGTGATTATGTGAGTGGGAGTGAGGAACGGGGGTACCTCTTCACTAGGAAATTAATATATACAGACTACAAACAAGTTAAATTACAAAGGAATAAGAAAAAAAAACGACACTATGAGAATAGTGAAACTATTTTGAGAATAAACCAAAACCTACAATAAATATGAAAACGTTGCTATTCTGAAGTGTCTCATTTTTATCATAAAAACGCTTTGAATTCAGATTTGAATTCTGTGAGAGCAAATCCAATTATCGTGAATTACAATAAATTATGAAATGATAATATGAGGAAAAAAAAAAGAATATCAAAAAAAAATTTTGAGATTCTATGAGAGGAAATAATCACAGTCAACACTCACTTCATAATGTTACAACAATAAAGCATAATTATTTGAAAAAATAAGACGATTTTCATGACGTTTACTATTCACTTGGATCATTTTTGCTACGTTTTTGTGTTCAGCGTGGTCCTTATACTCCTTTTTTCCCCCCCTTTTTTTTTTTAAATCGCGTCTACGATTGATGGTGCTGCATTGGTGCACCTCACGCATGTCAACAGTCATGTCCGATTCCCAAAATTCCTTCTGGAGCCGAGTGTCTTTGCACCTCCAGCAATATCAATTATTCAACGCTTCCTCCCTATGGAGAGTTGACACCGTGTCCCTTTTTCAGTCTTGTGTTGCCATTGTGGAGTTGCAGCACGGCCTCTTGTCAGTATGAAGGTTTTGGTGGTTCAAGATCACAATGAGAGCTCCGAACCCCCAAACAAACAAAGTTTCCCTTTCTGCTGGGTGAATTGAAGATCCGTAGTGTGGATGTTTCGCACCGTGGGTTTTCTCCTGCTCCACACAATAACAAAGCTCGTTTCAGCGTGACGTGTCTGATGGGAATTGTGTTTTGTGTATTTTAATATCGCTCTTCAAGCAAGAACAAAGTTGGATCGCAAAGCATTTTTTTTTTCTGTAATCTCTGAATAAATCCTGCCCCAACACCGAGTGACACGGCCAAACGCAACTCAACTGAACAAATCGAGAAATATATGCAGTCGCATGCAGTTTGTTTGTTCTTTGTCTCATCATGATAGACAGTGATGGTGAATACCGACTACTCCTGGTGAGCAGATTGCGTCGTAAACCTGTCTTTTTATGATTTTTTTTTTTTTGTCTGACCGACTGCCTGATTGGAGAATTTCCAAAATGACTTCCCGCTGAACCTTTTCATCTGTAGCCATGTGACCCTCTCAATTGTGACCTGTCGGCGCAACCAATTCCAGCTGTCGTTTTCTTTTTTTTTTTCTTCTCATAGTAAGAGATGTATTATTTTATTTATTTATGTTTCAATCACTTGTTTCCACCGCTCTACCCGCTTCACTCATATTCAAGTGGCCGCTTCTGCCAAACTGGATGAGCTTTCACGGTGAAGCAACGGAAGTTGGCAAGCGGATTCATATTTCCACATTTCTGGCGAGCCGGATTAGGTTTGGTTGAGATCACATCAAAAACAAACATTGGCCTTCTGTTATGTTATTTCTCACAAAATCTTGAAGAGAAAATCTGAGACGGTACAGAAAATGTGATTAAAATGACTTCTGTTAGTCAAAGGTAGGAGAATGCCAGCTGTAAAAATCTCATGTGGATTTTGTAAACTGTTACACAAAAGTTTGGGCTCGTGCTAATTTTGACATTTGAGTTTTCTGCTTTTGTGCGCATGTGTGATAAATATCCAAACTTGTCATGTATCATAGTAAACCATGCACGACCAGCACATCTATAATTTTAAAAAAATAGTGTTGTTTAACTGTCGTCCCTCGGAATGCTCGGAAAAAAAAAAAGTGTTATAGTTGAAGCGTTTTGATTATGGGGTCGAGATGATATTGGTGGATGTTGAAAGCAAATAGGGCTCTATCATTCCAAAAAAAAAATGCAAATGGCTGAGAGAGGCACTCAAATGATCTGACCTAATTTTTTTTTCCAGTCATGGGTTTTATTTTTGTGTTTGGGTCAAATAACCCAGATAGGATCCCCTGAATCTCCCCAAGTAGGATGGAAGGTTTTATGTGGAGTACAAGTGATGAAATCAAACTGGGTTTCCTCAATCATTCCACAAAAAAAAAAAATTAAAAAGAACCCCCAACTATTTCCTGACTAATTATCTTGACTCTTTGTCTCGCTAAAGTATGGAGTTAGAGATATTTTATTTTGAAAGGGAGGGTTATAGTATCTCTTGAAATCGTTCAGAGAATAGATACTGCAAAATTATGTCCAGTCCGAGTTTAGTGAAGGCCCCATTCTGACCACTTCGAATAAACTTGGTACTTCATTCCACTTGAGATTTAATTCAATATGTAACAAAGATATACAGATCACATAAGCAAACAAACGAAACAAAGCAGTAAAGGAGTTCTAAAAGCCAAGTGACTGACATTTCTACAGTATGCTCGCTGTTGGCCCCGGTCTTATACCTTCATGTGTTTGTGAATCCTTGTATGTGCACTTGAGTGTGATTATGGAAGAAAGATGCTGCAGCAGCATCCAGATGACTGCTTTGACTGTCCCACCTCTGGGCTAGCCGTCCACATGCAGATGAGGGCTGAATGGCAACCTACTCCTTGATCCCAACATGATCCGAGCTGGAGCTTTGTTTGAGAAGGGTGACCTTCAGCTGCGAAGCTTACGAAGAGGCTTCTAAACGGCCTCAATACAAAACCTGCTCTGAATACAGTCCAAAGCCCAGAGCCCTTTCTCATGTCAGTTCTGAACCTGTCGAGAGATTCTCGTGGCGAGACACTGGAATGTTGTTGAATTCAACCGTGTTTGTGTAACAGACACTGTGACACTCGTAACGTGGCAACGGTCCGAGTGTCGTCATCGGATCCCTTGTATTGCTTCCTTGGCAGGATTCCGTTTCCTGTGCAAGGCTTGTTTAGCTGTAAGATACAACTTGAAAGATACGCTTCATTGTTACTGTTACGGTTGCCGATGTCACCAACTTAACCACTAACGTTTGACAGACATCAGCCGTCCATTCAGTGATCTCAGGAATGGACTCTTTATATGGGAAAAAGTGACCGACCGGACTTGATGTCACTATCGCATCACAAACGTGTAGAAATCTTTTACCAGTGCCAACAACCTTTAGCTTCATGACACAAACAAACAGACCCGCAGCTCTTGGCCGACTCTGGTGACGGTGTCTCTTCTCGGAAATTACTTTCACATGCATTCTTTACACTTGATCCTCATATCCTTGCTCACACAGTCACTTCTGTCTTGCTGTTGGTCACAAAGTAGGGCTGTGTGGGAAGGAAATGTTGGCTGTGGCTGTGGCCTCTGGAACCGTGAAGCTGGTTGGGCTCCAGCACCGTACACTGAGGCCTCTTGTGCCCGTAGGTCTTCCTTCGGCCCACTGTCTCTGTCCCATCCCAGCCCCTTAACCCCATACCCACTGTATGCCCAGACGAGATGGTATTAGAACTGTACGCCAACGGTCGACCCATCGTTGCAAAGCTGGATCCGATGGGGGTCTCGGCGACCCTGGATATTCCGAGGGATGTGCCCCCTGGCATAGTACCCCCCATGTGTGCCAAGGAGGTAGTCCCCAGTCCTAGAGGCTTGCTACTGTGGCTGTGAAGGTGAGTGAGGGCACTGTGGGAGCCGTGGGCGACGTGGCCGTGGTTGCTCTTAGGTTTCTGGCCATTTGGCTTTAACGACGTGACTCCAATGCTGCGTCGGTCTGTTGGGAGGGTTGACACGGAGGAGATTCTGGGCATCTCGGTAACATAGGTTGCCACTGGCTCTGGGGTCAGTGGCCCCAATGAGGTCATCGGAGTCATAGAAGTCATCGGGGCAAGGGAGGTCATGGGCGTCATTGCAGTCATGGGTGTCATCGATGTCATAGCAGTCATGGAGGACATATGGTTCATGGAGTGGGAAGCCATGGGGTTCGAAGCAATCTGGTTGGTGGTCATCGATGACATGCTGGCCATGGAAGGTCGGGAATTGCCCATGGGTTGGAGCGGAAGACCGCCTTTTGTCGGTAGCTCCACCATCAGCCTGCGCTTGTTGTACAGATCACCGTTGTATTTGGCGGCTGTCAGGAGATGGAGACAAAACAATCGGACAAATTAGGGATACTCTCCTACTCCATCAAAAGTTGAAAAGTTATTTTTTTTTATTGTATGAATTTTAATTCAGTTAACTGTACACAGCACAAAACAGTTTGTAAAATCATCATTCATTCGCGGTACCGTATATCCTAATTAGTCGCTAATACAGCTTGCTGCCATGTTTACTGAACCAGTCACTAGTTAACCTTCACATCTGTAAACTAGACTACACACACACACACACACACTGCTACGCCAAATGGAATACAGCAGCCGTCAATCCTGAAAGAATGAAGCCATATTGCTTCTACCCAATAGTATGAAGTAAGTCTCCCAAGTGAGAATGAGATTCCACTTCTGATGTGAAAGATGCGGCGCTGGATGGTCTTTTGATGGCAACGAAATACACGTTGGAGAACGAGTGGATCAGGAGGTGCCGCAGACGCGGTTGCTCATTGGCGAGCAACATACACAGGGGCAATCCTCAAATTAATTTGCGCTGCTTTGTGTGCATGATCAAAAGTGTGCTGTTTTGGTCTGCTGTCTCAGCGGCTTAATTTCCCAGTGCTGGCATACTCCCCTTGCATTTTAGAGAGAATGCCCCACAAGCATCAGCAGGGCTTAGAGTGGAAGCACAGATCCTCCCTCGGGCAGATCAGCTGAGCTTCCACCTTCTGGCTTGTTAAAAATGCTCGGCACGGCGTTGGTTTTTAATGTCACCTGTATGGCGTGTCCCATTTCTAACTGTAAAGCACTCCTCATCCCGGAAGGTCTCTGTACATATGCATCTTCCTTATGTATGCTCTTTGCGGAAGGTGTGGAATAACATGCCAGTGTGCACCTTGTTTGTTGTTTCAGATCGAGCCCTTGAAGATTTTTGCAATGCATTATGGCTTTGTTTTTCTTTGTGTCCTCCTCGTTGTCAAATGTCTTTCTGTTTTCCGGCTACTGAGTATACACATAATACATCTTGTCGACCCCATCGTGGACTTACCATATTGCCATAAAAGTTAAATATAGTTCCTGTATATTTTTCCAAACCAAACAAATGACTACCAGTCTAGCCACACACAAATTCAAGGCCCTAGCCAAGATTTGAACACAGCACGCTTGACCGTTAAACAGACAGGCTTCGAGGTTTCAATAAAATAAATGAATTTTATGATCGTCCCAACATTTTTTTAATACATATTTCGGGGTGAAGAACAATGCACAATGAGATATTTTTGCGCAGATAAGAAAATATCATCACACGGCACAGGAAGCGTTGCTCTCATTTACCACCGTCTTGCCAAAAATGTTCGCTATAATTATGACTTGACTATTCTTTACAGTATTCGCAATGGACTCATAACTAGCGCATTCTGACTTAGGGTTAAATTGCTACCATAGGAAGGGTGTGGCAACCAGGTGGCTATTACATTTGAGTTTATTTCCACGTAAAAGCTGCATCTGCGCAATTTCACTTTTGCTAACAATACAAGAGAGGGCATTTTCGCTCTTAATTTTTGCCAGTAAATAATGCACGAGTCTTACTGAGAACAATCGTGTGAACGCAGGAGGCGGGCAGGTACCAAGTAGAAGTCATAAAGTTTTTGGTGCCGATCCAAATGAGGATTAAGTCTGTCTCGGTATTATGAAGTTCCATTTACAGCTCTTGCTTTCATGCTCCACGTTTACTCCTCTCTTTCGGTCACCGTTGCTGAGCTAGTGTGTCTTATCAGTATGAAATGTTTTCTATCGTATCCACGTTCACAGTGCAGTCATTACTCTTCCGCCCTTGTTGCCTCTGTACCCTTGGAGATAAAGTTAACCCACTCGGCGAGTTTTCACGACTACTGCAGCTATAAATCGACTTTATCACGGTGAGAGTGGAGGAGAGACAAGCGAGCGGTCCTGTGAAGCGATGGAGAGGTTAGCGGGTGAGAATCGGGAAATGGGGGGGGGGGGCAGTGTCTCACTCTCACCCACTGAGACGCTGCTCGAATGGCTGCCCGCAGGGGGATCAAACTTGCTCAGACGACAGGTGAATCAATTGGGCGGCAGTCAGCGCAACGGTGCACACATCCAGGGGTGTACATGATAGGAAACAGAATATGTCGCCGTTCCGCACAGCGGGTACAACATGCCTCTGTCCATAAAAGGTCGGTGTCGTGCTGAGACTCAAACAATATGCATTAGGGAGGGGCAAAAAAAAAAAGATGAATAACCCCACTGTTGACATCAGCGTCGATAATTTGAAAAATGACAGCTGCAAGCAGTGATAAACGGTTATTCGCACCCTCTCTTTCATGGCCAATTCCCCAAAATGATCATCCAACTCAGATGCCATGCAAGGCCAAATGGAGAAAACATTTGGCAATGTTGCGCCATCCATTTGTAAAGGATACCTGCTTCGGATTGGCACTCGTTTTGGATGAGCTGTGGAATGAGCCTGAATGGCCGATTTCCTGTTCGGTTCTCAGCATGGATCCTGTTTACGCGTCCTGTCACGATAGAATTGCACATCAAATTTTTTTTTTTTTGTCAAACTGGCTGTTTTTCTGAGCTGACTTTCCAATCGGTATGAGTGCACCGCTGCAAAACATTGTATCCTTATTAAAACTGAAGAAAGTAAAGAAATATAGGTCAACTTACGACAAAAAAAACTTTAAAGACATGTTCCCCACTGGCATCGCACCGCACACCCTCGTGCAGCCTGCCTCACTATTTCAGAAGGCCTTCTTCCTAGACTCTGTCTTGAACATGTGCAGTTGACCTGTTTTTTATTTTCTTTTTTTTTGGGGGGGGGGATTTTTGTTCGGATTTCACTCTTCACGTTCGAAATAAATATTTTGAATTTGCTGACTGGCACTACAAGTTATCCAATAAGTTCACAAGGTGTCATCTGGTTTGCAATGTAACCCATCGTCGCCATAGTCTCTCACTAGATCCCCTTTAAAAACAAATGGAGAAAAAAAATAACCCATGTCTGTCAATCACCGAGCATGGCTTTTCCATGCTGATATCTTCTCGTGCTGCTGCATAAACTAGTTCATTGCGCACCATTTGTAACCTCGAGGACATCCTGTAATATTTTGTTTTGTTTTTGTCTGTCGGAATTGTTTCCCCTCATGAAGTCATGTGTGTGTTAATTGTCATCCTGTCAAGAACCCTCTGAGATCCTGCCTTTTGAATATCGGACTTGGGCCATTGAACAGCTATGGCTTTCTTGTTGTCGAGTAATTAGCCCCACAGGAAGCATTAGTGGACATTATATCTGGAGAGAGGAAAAAAGAAAAAAAAAGACTTATTTGTGACACGATGTTAATCCTGTTTTGATTAGTAAAACGCCAAGGAGAGTTGTAGTGCATCCGGAATAAACAAATGCTCAGACTTTTAATTACAGCCGCTTTGCTCTCTGGATAATGTTAAAAAAAAAAAAAAAAAAATTAAAATCTGACATTGCACCACGAGTCGGTGTGTAAGGCTTGATGGGCTTGAAGGCGGCCGCTCGAGCGGATGCATCAAGATTTGAAAGTACATAATTGGTGATTAGTACTTGCAGGGGGCACCTTACTCCATCAAGCCAGCTACCTTTTGTAGTTCAGTGTGTGTGTGTGTGTGTGTGTGTGTGTGTGTGTGTGTGTGTGTGTGTGTGTGTGTGCGCGTGCGCGCGCGCGCGCGCGCGCGCCTGTGCCTGTGTGTTTTTTACCAAGCCTGATGCTGTTCAGGATTCAATGAAGCAGCCTTATAGAGATACAAAGGGGGAGGAAGTGAGATGACTATTGATTGACAAGAGTGCTGCTGATCAGCTGTACAACTGGCAAAATGGCAGAAACAATTAAAGAAAAAGGGGATGATTTGGGGTGTTTTGCTGCTGTGATCTTAGAAATTGATGCTTTTCTTTCGGAGAGAACAAGCATTGACAATACCAGAGGTAAATAAGACTCCGTCATTTTGCTCAAGATATGCTCAACCAGTGACATCTCATAACCCCACCCCCTTTCTCCCAGCCCGTTCCGCCGAGTGTATCCAGATTCACTTTGCCAAATAGAATCAGCTTCCCGGTTTCTCCACAGGAACCTCTTTTGAATTCCACCTGTCAAGCGCAACTCTGTCAAACAATTGTAACTCAGGTGATGGTAGACAGGCATCGCGCTGCCATTGCAGGCGTAGAAACAGATATGAACCACTATAAAGAAGCAAGGCTGGAGATTAGCTGCCTGATGATTCTTCAAGCGGTGATACGGATCATGATGGATTGAAGGGCGGGCACAGCGGTGGATTGGAGATGGTGGGGGTAACGGAAAAGGGTGGGGGAGAAGAGAGAGAGAGAGAGAGAGAGATAAAAGCAGGGGAAGAAAGATTAGGGAAGAGAAGAATCGAGGGGAGAGGGTGCGATGCAGATGATAAAGCTAATATACTGAAAAGGAGACGAAGGAATGGTGGGTGGTAAAGGGCAGTTGGGAAAGGTGAGAGGAAATGAAAGTTACAAGGAGAGAGTAATAATGCAGTGGGAGGGGCTCGAGCTTGCAGGACTGTTTGACTGCGAGGCTGCCCGGCAGGTGTTCTTGTCAAATGTGAATAGCAGACTGTATGTGGTGTTGTAAAGCAAAACGCGCATATCAAAATCATAATGTATACTCAACTTTATCAATAGAGCGCTGGGGGAAAAAAAAAAAAAAAAACAACCACCACCGCATACAAAGTGCTGCACATGGAGTAAAAATCTGACTTGCAAAAACAAACGCAGGTGAAATGCAGAGTCGAAAGCCAAAGCTAAATTTTGCTAACTCCAACCAGTTCCAGCAGTGTCAGATAATACATTGTACGACATCATTATTTCTAATGAAACAACGGCTCAGGCTTCTTAATGCGATTTAAAGCCATTGCCTCACTTTCAAGATAAGTGAGTGATTAGAATAAGAATAAGGCTGAAAAGCGGTCAAACCAGGTGAGGGGATGAGAGTGGGAGAAAAGGTGAGAGAGAGCGAGACGGAGCAGTCGGTGGAAGGTGGAGAAAGTCAGGAAAAGGACAGACAAATGGCGGAGAGAAGATCTGAATGTCAAAATGGATAAAAGATCTGCTTGACGGCATATGAAAACTTGGATCTGATTTACGTCAGGTTGCAGTCAAACTTTTGCTGTCTGAATGAATCCCCATCAGTGGAAGGTTTCGACTGGACTTCAGTCTCACATCTTCCAAATATTTGCTTACTTGTTGATCACTATTTATTTTTTATTTTAAGAGTGACGCTGTGTATGAGCTGAATAAAGTGTTGTTGCGCCAAGTAGCATCAAAAAACTTTCAAACAAAGGCAAACCAATAACGTGCCGGGCAAACAGAATTCGAATCCGCTACCAATTGGTATGCTAGCGCTGTGAATTTGGTGGCGCGTGTGAAGCTGTCACACAGCTTGATAAACAGCCTCTTTCTGTCTTACAGCGTGTCAGCTTTGGTGCCACAATCAATAACATCTGTCATAATCTGTGCGCGAATCTGCTACATCTTGTTCACGTTGTTCCCGCTCGCCCACCCCTGGCCATCGAGGTCAGGGTCCCGAAACGTATCGGAATCTTGATTGAAATGATAACGCGGGCCTTTTTTTTTTTTTTTTTCAAAGACAACATCTGCCCGTTCTATCAAAGATTGCCAACCGGGAATTCAGTATGACAGATGATGATCCCCAAGCAAACAACATCTTGGAGGACCGTTAACACTACAGCGACAATGTTGCCTGATAAAACCGTGACAAAACAAACCTTTGGAATGATAAGAAGGAAAAAAAAGGTGTTACAGTGATTGGCACTCACCCACAGCCTTCAAGGAGGCATATTTGTTGAAATCCTTGTTTTGCTGCTGCATGTGTAGTTGCCGTAGCTGCTGTTGCTGCTGTTGCTGTTGCTGTTGCTGTTGCTGCTGTTGCTGTTGCTGTTGCTGTTGTTGTTGTTGCTGTTGCTGTTGCTGTTGCTGCTGCTGTTGCTGCTGCTGCTGATGTTCATAGACATGAGCCAACTGGCTGAGGGCGGGATACGGGTGCTGTTGGACCACGTTTGACACAGGCCCCACGTTGTTGATCTGAGCACCCTCTGTGGACAAGGACACAATAATAAACATTAGCTTAGCATTCGCTTGGTACGACAGTTGAGTGCACAGCAAATGTGATTTCTTGGTCATTTGCCACAAATACATTGACAGCAGAGTGGAAATTGAATTTCCCCTCGTCACTCAACTTCGAAACGGTCCGTAACGCTTGAAATTGTGTTGAGCACGTGTCAAACTCAAGGCCCGGGGGCCAGATCTGGCCCGCCACATCATTTTAGGTGGCCCGCGAAAGCACATCAAACATGTCAACTTCCATGATGCGTGCTAAAATCTCAACCAAAATTTTAAATTCGCATATGTAATAAATAAAAGATAAGCATTTTCTAGTGACCAAACCCCATCATTACAGTAACTTAAACAATAGTTGAAAAAACCATTATTATTGATTTTTTTTATGTGGTTTCAGTCATTACGGCCCTCCAAGGGAAACGGTAACCAAAATGTGGCCAGATGGCAAAAATGAGTTTGACACCCCTGGTGTAGAGTCTTAAATCTCAACCTAGCTTGCGTGTTTTTTGTCAGAATAGCAAGGAACCATCGCATTCGAGTAATTGCCGGAATAAGTTTCCACTGCGCATGCAAATACAATTGTGCTTGGCCATGGCTTACCTCTTTCAAGCGTGCTAGGAGAAGGAAAGTGTACATAATTTAAGCTGAACACAAGCCATACCCGACACTAATTTATAAGTGGACACAAGCACAGAAAAAGATTGTTTGCACTGTATTTATTCCCCTGGGTTTTTTTTGTTTTGTTTTGTTTTTTTGTCTGACAGCATGCAAGCCAACAATATTGATCGTCTCCGCCTTTTTCATCTGTCGTTCAAGACGACGCATTGTTGAGCCGTGAGAAAAGATCTCCAAAACACGCGCACACACACACATTCGCCCACAATATGTTGTGAGTTTCTGTTCATTATGGGAATGAAAATTCAAGCTTTGATTTTTTTTTTTTTTTTTTTTTCTGGATGTGATTAAATATTGACACGCAGACTTATCTTAAGAACGTGTGCCAATTTGGGGTGTTTTTGGGCAGGTGGGACGGGGAACGAAGTTCAAAGCCCTTCTTTTGAAGCATTTAATTGAATTTGTCATACGTTAACATTGACTGCAGCCTTGTTTGGGGTCAAGCAACTCCTTAACTTTTCACAGGAGCCCAAATGGGCAGCAGTGGCGAAACCTTTTTCTTTGCACATTATGGATTTTATGGAGCTGAAGTGCCCCTTACTAAAATTCCATATCCGACCAGAGCCCCAGTGCATCTCCTTGCTTAGCCTTATTTTCAGGCTCTCCACCATCAGCTGATTTGAATCTTTGAAGGTCAAGGCAATGGCAGCAAAGAATTTCAAAGCCTTTCAAAACTCAATGTAAATCAGACTTGAAAATGGAAAGCGGTGTGATGACCGGTAGGTTTGCATCGTTACAGACTAACAAATTGAAGATTTTGTTGTTGTTTTTTTTATCTTTTACGCCACATTTTCAAGATCCATGTGACAACTGCGTGTTTATTCTTTTTTAATCAAAAAAATTACTACATGTAGATACAGTAAATACCACTTGCATCCTACAATATATTTTAGTAAAAATCCAGAATCTACTCTAACCAGCAATCTGGTCAAACAGTTGAACTATCTATAATTTTGTTTTAATTTATTTTTTATTTTTTAAATAAATGCCACCTTTGTTATCATTTCCTTAATAAGCAATGCCATTTCGATTTAAATAAATCCCAGATACCGGACAGAACAATGTAATACACACACACACACACATACAGTATATAGTAGATATATATATAAAATATTTTAAAAAAATTTCTTTAGCCATTAAGTACAAAAGTCACGCAGAGCTCTGTTTTTCCATGTTAACAATGCCCTGGAAACAAGAGTAAAATGGCAAAAACATGAGCGCTGATATCATCATCATCATCTCAGTCTAGTAGCGCAAGCTCGCTTTGAACCGAAATGTTGGTGGGTGCCTTGTGGCAGTGGACTAATTTGCATCAGGTCCAGAGCGTTGGCTTGCTCTGGACCTGATTAAGCAGGTCACAGAGTTCAGAGCAGTCCGGATAGCCTTATACATACCATGAATAATCAGCATGTCACAGCGAGCAGCCTAATAATCTCGTATTTTATTAGGAGCCATGTTATCTCACAGTGCCTATTTTTGTTCTCTGACCTTTTTGCTTTTTATTGTGTTGTGGACAAATTGCAATTACACAGCAGCACAAACGAAAGAGCTCCACCGTGTAAGAAACACAAATATGTTGAGCAAAAACATAACGAAGTCAGCCTCCTATGGCGCATGAAATAGAATACATGGTTAATTTGCTTGAAAAATGCTCGCGTGTTCCAACTGATCATTTGGATTTGTGTCGTTTGCTTCCACTTTATTATTGTGTGAGCTCTACCTACTCTATTAGGCTAACAAAGGCGGTGCACAGAAAACCCAAATAAAATACAAAAGTAAGGCAAATTCAGGAGTACGTCACACATTGAGAGCAATTTCAACCATGTTTAATAGCTTCGGAGTCCAACAAAATGTCTTATTATCTTATTCATATCATCCAAAAACTTTGACAGCAAAGAGTTTTAAAAAGTAACATTTTACAATTCTTAGAAAATATGTTGTTCCCTTTACTTTGTAAAAGTATGGCTTGAGGGGTTGGAAGAGGAAAGACTTATTAACTGAACCACACAGGCTGCCGACACAATTTATTTCCGCAAAAGCTTGTAGGGGACTGGCTCGTATTAAATGGTGGGGAAGGTGAATTTGTCAGTGATGGATAAAATTCAGCATACTGGTCTGAATTTGGATTACTGTGTTACCTTTCAATTGACCAAAATTAGTATTGCGATGCTCATCAAACATCAGTGCTTCGGCTTTATTTTCTTTTCACGGTGCTTGGTGCTATTTACTGTCTTCGTTATTCATTTATTGTTTGTTTGTTGTTGTACGAATTATTTTTGCTCCATGTACAGCACTTTGTATACAGCGGTAGTTGTTTTAAAGTGCTCGATAAATAGAGTTGAGTTGGGTCGTTCAAAGCAAGCATATCCTCTTGTGATCAATATTCATTCGAATCATTTGTTCCTGAGTCCAAACCGAAACAGTCACCATCATAAAAGCTCGAAGTATCATTTCTACATAATTAATTTCCAAACTTGCTTGAGCAGTAGTTAACCAGTATCGCATCATACATTCACACATCCAATTTCAATACCACTTAACGCTTTTTAGTGTTGCAGCTGCGCTGCAGTCTATGCCAGCCGATTTTCCATGAACTCGTGGCATGTAAAAAATTGAAACGTCACACACACCGCTTCATGCTCTCATTTAAAAATTAATTAATTAATAGTACATTTATACGGCAGCTAACATGTCAGCTAGAATGTAGCTAGCTCGTAGCTAGCATGCACTGCACTCAGCACTCGTAATCGTTAGCAGCACCAAAGGTTTCATGACACGTGTCTCAGAAAGCCCAAATTAGTTTCCAGAAAAGTTTTAACGTCAATGGAAACAAAACGAGTATGAACCAAACAAAATAGAACCAGTTGAAGAACACACACATTTTCATTTCTGCTCAGTCAGCCACACAGTTTATTGGCGATCATCTTCAACTACTGTGGGGGAAAAGTACAGTACGTGGCTTTCATCTTAACTTCCTGTAGATATTCAACTGTCGTTCTTTTCGGAAAAAAAAACAACCCACAATAAGCCAAAGAAAAGGCAGAAATAATCCTTTGATACATGCTGAAAGGAGGTGTGCTGACAGCTCGTGGGATGGCAGTTTCAACTCCCAAAAATTGTTTCGGTCAGCAGTATTAAGTGAAGACTTTGAGGGAAACTGAGAATAAGAATATTCACCGGAAGTTACTTGATGTGAGCGGACTGCACTAAGGTTCCAATAGCATAGTGGTTAAAAAGTGAGATACACAAGGCTTATCTGTCGCGTGAATCAACTTCATAGGAGGGCTTCATTGTAAGTGTTTGATTTTTGGGGGTACATATATATATATATATATATATATATGCCGGACGAAGATCTACTCTCGCTCTCAAGTGGATGACACTGTCTGAAACACTAAGTCAAAGGCAAACACGAGGAAGAGCAGTATTGAGTTTCGTTGGTGGCACGGATTAGCATTAGCGATAACCACTACAAATGAAATTGTCCATGGGTTGGTAATGTGGGGGTGGTGGTGTTTGGCAATGTGGTCAAATGCAAATAGCTGTACAATTAGTGACAATTGTAAAAATTGCGATGAAATGCGGACTCTACAAGTGTAAACGTTTCTATTGTCTTTACAAACGCTCGCTTAATTTCAACACTCGGGTCTCCGCTTTGGCAAATGGAAGCTGTTTGCCTGCCTCATTCAATCCCTTTGCGGCACATCTGGTCATCATGGTGATTAAATCTCGACTCGTAACTGGCCCAGCGGTACATGGGGCAGGACAGTCACTCGCATCACAGAGTACAGCCCCTCCAAAACAGGCTGAGTGAAAAATGTGCTGTATTCAACATTCGTGGGGTATTTGACCCCCCCGCCCCCCCCCCAAAAAAAAGCCCATCCATTTAATAAGTTACATAATGGTGACAACTGGGCCTCACAACTCCTTAATTCTACTAATATACAATAATTACATTTTTCCATCTGACTATATTTCTTTTGTGTGTCCTGGAACAGATTGCATTTGACCTTTGTGGTTCTACTATGTTCTGTTGAAGAAATGAATAGACTTGCATTCCTTCAACGTTTGTGTTGCGTCTATAGAAGGAATATAAAGGAAATGACATTCACAAATTGGTGCAGAGACGTCAAGAGAAAGCACATGCACCGTATAGAGTAGACTATATGTAGGAGGGCTCCTGCCTCATACTTGGCCTGTCTCCATTGCTACTGGCGGTACAGTGTAATTCCTCCGTTTATTTTTTTATTTTTTTTTTTTATCCTGAACTGAAAAATTGCAAGCAGCTGACTCATCTATTATTCCCTCTCTTTCTGCACTCGGCAAATGCATAAACCCTCTTCTTTTCCTCATCTGCAAAACTGCTTCTCTGTCATTACTCGAGCCTCTTCATCTCTCGGCTCCGCTCTTTTGTCATGGCAACAATATTTTTTTTTCCGCGTGTAGTAGTTCGCATTGTCGTGCAGTCACCCACGCCCACATATCAACAGGCAGAGAGGCAGGCAGGCAGGCAGGCTGGCCCGGACTGTGCTGAGAAATTCATTGTTATGCAACCTATGTTCGTTAGGTTGCCAGTTAGTCCGTTCATCCCCCCTCCAGCTCGGCTTTACATACTTGCATGTTACCTCTTAGCCTATTGTAGCTTAAATTCTGCCAAGTTTTGTCAGGCATTGTCCAAAAAAAAAAGTTGAACTGAGAAGCCGCTCTTGTTTTCGTCGAGAAGCAATTTTACGAGTCATCTCACTGAGCAGAATATTTTGAGGGTGAATAGATGTTGACACAAAAGTCTGCACAGATGATGAAAAGCTGTGTAAACAGTGTCTTGAAAGAACTTTTGTACAATTGTCCTCATCTGCTGCTTGTAGTGAAGGCAACACTGGAAGTAAACAGCTTGTTGACCCTGAGTTTCTTTTTCCTCTTTCTTTCTCTAAAGCGAGTCCAAATCATTCAGTTTGGGTTGCGGGGTTCACGGTGTATGCCCTTGTGCTGAGGAGTGTGTGTGTGTGTGGTCCCTTCTCTGTCTCTGCATAAGCATCTTTAGTCACACTTAAACGGTAAGCAGGTTATGTGAGAGCCTGCGAAAGGAGGGAGTCAAGTAGCTCTTATTTGGCCCGCTGACTGTTTATCTGTTCGGTACACGAGATGCCTTGCATCTTTCTGTCTCTTGCTCTAGTGGTCCTCATCCTTTTGCTCCATATCTCGTCTCTGCAGCATGAGGACGTTTAGGATCACATAAGAGTGAAGCGAGGCCTCCTGATTAGACACTCGCAGGATTTTTCCATGCGTGGCTATTTGCTAGTCGACGAAAAAAAATTTTTGATTCCCTGTGATGAAAATAAGATGTTGAAATGGGGCCATTAGAATTTTAGGGGGCGGGGAGAGAGAGAGAGAGAGAGAGAGAGAGAGAGAGAGACCTTCACAGCGGTGATCTCAATCTGCTGCACGGACTCCATCGAGTCAGTTTCTACTTCCACCATGTCAAAGACTCCTCTTGTGTACTGCATTGAAATGGAATGAGAAAAGATGCTTTCATTGCCCACAAAGCTAGTTGGCTGTGTTCACGCCCACAACGGCGCAAACCGCCTGTTTGTAAGGGAACGCATCTGCGTCAAAAGTGGATACAGATGTTTTGTGCACAAATGAGTCCATACGTACGGTTAGTAAATGAGGGCCATTGTGAGCACGGTCCTCTATCAGGGGCAACATCAGTGACCTAGCAAACAAAATTTCCACTAGCAGACCCTAAAATTCTGTTGAAAGTTTTCCCAAAAGATAGTATAGCTATGTCTATGTGTCTATGTGTCTATGATTTTATTCCTGTCATGTATAATGTTATTTAGTATCACAGCCAACCACTTTCTGAATAGTCTGGAGCATATTTTTTCCCATCTCGGAATGATGCGAGATGGTTTTTACAAGGCAATACACAAAAATGAATAATTATTGTTGTCGTTTGTAACTGATGTTGGTGTGCGTGGCTCATCTGAACTTCCTGTCGACAACTCGGGTTTGCGACACACGGGATAAACAGTTTAGGATCCCCTTATGAGAGCCATTCAACAATCTTTTGCTGACTGACTGGATAGAGGCGTTGGACGCTCGATTTCAGTCAAATTATCATTATGACTACCCCACTTTTGATGAAAGGATTTTACTTTCTAGTGACAAAAATGACTTTAGAGACCTAATTTGAGAAGCAAATCGAACTTTCAGAATGATCCTCTTATATCAAAGGCATGTCATTGGCAAAAGCTTTCATTTGTGCCCAGAAGCAACGCCTTGAGAACTTGAGGGTACAGGGCTTCCCTGAATAATTCATGAGATGCAGCTCAGCCCAAGGCCCGCTGTTCTTAAATTCATTGGACAACACTGTCTGTTCCACGGAACATGCCAGATTCTGCACCTAATATACGGCCCTATTTTTCAAACACTGCTCATCTCATTATCATCACCATATGTCACTAGCTTTGGCTTCGCTCATTAACGCGCCACTGTGCTCCAATTTAAGGAAATGCAAAAGAGATACATTGAAATGTGCTTTTTCAGGAGCCAACGACACCACGTCTTTGACTAATCCTCCTGAGTCTGTCATTAAACACACAGGACCGAGATGAGAGGAGAAGGAGTATTGAAAAGTCTGTCATGGGAAATGTCTTGGCGACGTGACAACAGAGAGAGTGGCTGTTAAACACCTAATTGTTCTTTCCTGAGCATTTCAAAGCACAATGGCCTCAATCCTTTTGCGATTGGACCCAGATGTCCTCCCGTCCTCATTTTTAAACACCATTGATTACGATTGTACCGCCCCGATTGTTTCTATTATCTTGTCACCATCCAATGCATTGACTGGATTTTCACAGGATGTTGTTAAGCCCGGCAGCAGAATCAACAGTAAGAAAACTTCCTGACATTTGTAAAACATGAAAGCGGTGTAAGGGAAAAAAAAATAAAAAATCACTAATCGAGGTGAAAAATGTTGCGATAGGAACTTTTTCTGTCCTGTGAGACACCAACATCCCTTCAACGTAGCCTCGTAGTTTTTGCATATTCCACAGTTTTCATTTTCACACAGCACACTGCAGTACACTTTTTTTTTTTTTTAATCCGCATCCCCCTCTCAAGCCACAACAGATGGGGGCAACCATTTGTAGCGACATCATCATGTGTCATTTCAACTCATCTCACACTCATGTTAATTGCAAAATGAATCCAACTTGTGGCATGCGTCGTGCTTGAGTGATTGGACAAAACCCACGTGTGAAGGGCAGGCGAGCAATAAACAGGCCAAGACCGGGTAAGTGTGTACTAACGGTCATTTTATATTGAAATGACATCATCGACAGCATCAAATTTAATCAGTAAAGGAATGCGCTCACGTTGATAAATAAGCAGTGTGACAGAAACACCATATTGGCTACGGTTGCCGCTATCGTTCCATATATTCAGACATGCTGGGCTGCACCCGATCTACAAAGGTGACGGCGTTTATTATTCAGAGTCACCAAGAGGGACTAATACAGAGCACAAAAAAAAAGGAAGAACTGCTCCACTAACTCACGTGATGGACAAAAGTTTCTCTTATTCATCATGATGATGGAGCACCACTCAATGAAAGAGAACATCACAATAACATCATCGAGGCCTTTTGTGCGTCTCAACGATCTTCTGTCTCATTCACACAAAGAAGACTTAATTAGCTTTGAAATATTGCCCTACTTTATGTTAAAAAAAAAAAAAGAAGAAAAATGGGTCTCCTTCATTCTTCTTTCCCCTCCCACATTGACAGGATGCTAACACCGCATCGTGCTGTCATTCATTAGTACCTTCGCCTAATGGATCGGTCGGGCTTCCCCATCCGATGTGATGAGTCAGCAGCGGGAGCGCTGCTGCTCCGTCAGCTGAGGATGACATCCTGCTTGAGACAAAGCGACACAGACGAAGAGTGGCAGGTAGGAAGGAAGGCATGGGAAGACGGCCACGATAAAAAGGATGCGAGTCTGCACGGTGGGGGCTGACATCTCTGACAAGACGTCAACGGTTGTGACCCACTTAGCGCTGGCGGACAAGACGTGATGCTTTTTCACTTGACTGGCACTGGTGTTATTAGCACTCGTAGCAAATATGAGAAGATCGTAAACAGCGGCACGTTGCGGGAGTGATTAGCATGTCTGTTGCTCGGAAACTCATAGCCTAGGTCAACAGCCGGCGTGACCTAATCACTGACGGTGGGCAAGCAGATGGCGGCCGTCGTGCACCGGCCATAATCGTTGATGGGGGAAGACTGTGATTCCTGTGGGGGATAAAGGGTAGGAGTGGATGAACCCTGAAATAGACCAGCCTTTCGGGAATCTCCCAAAACTCACTCTGGTGACCACACCTCTCACTCCACTACAAAAAAGATTTTTTCTGTTTATTTTCTATAGCGCTTGTCTTCTTCCGGGTCGCAGGTGAGCTGGACTCTATCCAAGCAGACTTTGGGCGAAAGCCGGGGTACACTCTGGACTGGTTGCCAAATCATATGAATCGATGTATTAAGTTTACATTCATTAAATCGGATTTTCGTGGAATGTAGTCATAATTGTGAAACTCTCCAAAAACGAAGACAAAGCAGTACTTATCGCTATCATTTTGTCCATAGTCATTACAGTGGCTCTCGTCTCTCTTCCACTGGCGCTTGTTGCCGATCCTTCAATGGATGGCACAGAGTGAGCAGCCCAGACCAGAGTTTGCTGTTCCAAGCCTTTTTTGGATTGTTTCATTTCGCAAAGACAAAACGCTTGCCAGTCATCCCATTCACCGGAGACTGCCGTGTTTTTGTTGCCATTTAGATTAGTTTTGTTGGCTTCTGCACGTGTGCGTGCGCGTGTGCGTGTGTGTTTTGTTTGGAGCGAACCTGCGCTACATTGTGCTTACCCACGTGTGTCTTGGCACTTTCAATAATATCACATATTTCGCCTTTTGTCTCATTCCGTCTTGTTGACAGTTTGTTGTACCTGGTCGTGATGTTCCGGTATATCTTGTCATGCTTTTGTTTGACCTTTTTTTTGTCTCATGAATGTTTATCCATGTACCAAACCCATCCCGTTATTAAATCGCGTTTTTTTTTTTTTTTAACTCTCTTTCACATTGAGCAATGCGACCGAGTCCTACCTCTCGCATTGATCTGAACTTAAACAAAAAAAGATTTTTGATTTTTGTAGACTTATTCAAAGCACATATTCTATTCCTGAAAAAAAAAGTCACTATATCCAAGTTGTTATTTTTTTTCTGACATAAACTGAACTGATTTGCTTCATATTTAATCCGGCTGCCTCCGCGGTAACAAAGTAGACAGACTGAAGGCAGAATGCTGATAGTATTTAATTACCTGCAGCCATCCCACTGCACTATTTTATAATCTGCTCCTCTGGCTCTGCTGAAGTGAAGCTTTGTCTAGAAGCTTTAGTTTGCTGCACCTGTTCTTCACGTTGAATGCTTGGCAGGTGTGTGTATGTTGGAACTCAGCTGTGAGGGGCTTTTCCCAGCCTCCAAAGACAAAGATGGGGGCAGAATCCAGAGTCCCCCCCCGCCTCCCACCAACCACACTCACACACAGCCTGCCAAGCAAAAGCAGCAGCAGCAGTGGCAAGTGGATAAGAAAACCATTGTAGTAATTGGTGAATTTAGGCGACAACTGTTGTTTGCCATCCAAACGGCATTATATCAAACAAATGATTCCTAAACTGCAATTAACAGTTTGGAGAACAGCGAAAAGTTAGTTTCATGCATGCAAAGCGACTATAAACTATAACAGTACTCAATAAAACACAAAAAAATGTGATGCTAACAGCTCAGCGCTCTGGTCGTTAGCACGTCTGCTTCACACTTCTGAGCTTGTATCTTTTTTTTTTCTGATGGACTTTGCCTGTTCTCCCTGTGCTTGAGTGGAATTTTAGCACTTTATAAAAACATCCATGTTCGCTTAAACGAAGACGACTTAATGAACGTGAGTGTGAATGTTTCTCCATGTGCCCTTTCGGTTAGCTAGCAGTCGGTTCACTCAGTCAGCTGGGCTAGGCTCTGGCTCACCCACGCACCCCCAATGAGAACAAGCGGTATTGAGTAGTCGGATTTACATTAGTCAGTGGGATGATGACAGTAAACTCCTTTATCTGCGGTTTTAACCAGATTGTACATGAGCCACACCTCCCCAAATTTTCAAGGACATCCACTGTGACTACCTTACTGCTACGTTCTGCCTCACTCATGCCTTCTCACAATATGCTTTTCTCATATCAGCAAATAGCAGGCCCGCATAGGGCTTATCTATATAATTATTTATTTGAGTACAGGTTTATCCTGCGTGGTGTATTCCTTTAATCGTTATCCTCGGTATGTATCTCGCTGCATGATTGCCTTCTTGGCCAGCTGTAAATGGAAGGTCAGTGCGCCTTTACTGCACCATTGAAGCACACAAGAGTTTATTGGCTACCTTTCCCCTGCTTCTCCCAGCTCATGAACGATGTACAATTTGGAGGAATATTATTTCAGGAACCTCGCAGAGGCCCAGAGGGACTCCTCCTCACTAAGAGATACAGATTATCCCCATGGTGAATACCACACTCCATTGCGCGCGCCTGTCTGTTCCGGCCGCAAACACACATCGGTGACGTTCTATTATTAGCGACGTAAACTAAACATGGCATGTATTGATGGCCCTCGATGTAGTAAACGTCTTGGGCAAGACATCCAGACTCCCTTAGCGAGATGAGGCTAAAATGGAGAGCGGAGTGGCAAAAACTAGGTTACTGAAGCAAGGAAGGCTGCCTCACTTGATTTGTGGGCAGGAGAACACAAGCACTGGCAGGAGGTACAGTGGACAGTGTGTGAGTGTGCATCGTCGTGTTCCATTTGGAAATGTCTTTGTGGGAAAGACTTTGACTGCACGTGTAAACATTACAAATAGTGGCACCGTCTACTTTACTCGAGTTGTTTTTGTTTTTAGGAGGGTTTTTTTTACTCCTTTGTGTGGGTTAGCCTATTTGTGCAGGAGCTTAGTGCAGCTTTCTGTGTGAATACCTTTGTACCCGTTACAGAATGCCTTGCCACATGACACGTGCATTCAAATTCTTGCAAGGGAAATGGTCCTTCAGTGCGCCAATGTAAATCCTAAATACGGTACGGTTCGGTATAGCTCGCCAACGTACGACTTGGAGTGGGACAAGCTTGATTTGCTTTTACATTTTGAAAATATTTGAAGGCTTGGAGATCACGCTGTAATGGATTCGTCATCTTGGGACTAATGTTATTATAGTCAATGAAAAGTACAATTGAAAAGCCATTTTGGGGAACAAAATAAAATATCAACAATAATGATTTGAAATAAACAGAAACTACACCTTACTTATATTAAACCAATTAAAGGTATAATTATGGTGAAAATATCTTTTTTTTTTCCAATATTGTCAGTGAGCTTTCGGAGTTCATTTTAAAGGTGTTTATGTTTGTATTGGGGTATATCCGTAGCTACAGAGGAGCCAAAGTCAGTCATTTGAACATTATAGTATTCTCTTTATTTTACTCCACAATACTCAACCACCTTTTTTATTTCCTTGCACTCGACAAATACTCCATATATATCAAAATAAATAAATACATAAAACGAGATTTTATTTTGAAGAAATAAAAATAAAAATTAACCACTTAAAAAATGATTAAAATTAATTAATTTTCTGTCATCAATTAAATAAAAATTAAGTATAATGCAAATTTCACAAAGCTTGGTACCCACCCAAAAAGTTAATGTCCTTTGTAAAAGGTTGCAAAAA
Organism: Hippocampus comes; assembly: GCF_001891065.2. Lineage (NCBI taxonomy): Eukaryota > Metazoa > Chordata > Actinopteri > Syngnathiformes > Syngnathidae > Hippocampus > Hippocampus comes. The sequence continues at coordinate 1,574,458 of NW_017805034.1, forward strand.
AAAAAAAAAAAAAACAGTTTTGGATAAGATGCGATGGTGCCTTTCATGAAGATGTTGATAGATACTGTGGGACAAGTGGTGCTTTTAGATATTTTTCACGGAGGATAAAGAATATATGCCTGTCAGTATTTTATCGCCTGTCTTCATGTGATGCTGCACTGCTGGTATTGAAGAATCCATTGCTTTAAGCGCAACAACACCATCACGTAGATGCCATTTGTTCTTGTAAAGCAAGCAAACTTCATGGCGAAGTTGTGTGATTGTTTTAAATACACAACATGTAATTCTCTCCGTTTTATCTGGAGTTTGAATGTAAACTTCAACTGGGAGCGGAATGGCAGAACTTGAAGCATCTTTTTTTGAAGAATTGTTTATTGTCTGCCAAACTGCTGCTTGGTGTAAAGCAACGTGAGTTCAGTTCAATGCCGCAAAACTAGTATCTAATATTTTTGCCAATGTCAAAGCCAAAAACTGGCTCAGTAAAGGCTTGTATCTGGAAAACTTGGCAAGTAGGTTCTGTAGATTGCAAAATGGAGGTCTCCCTAGAGTTTTGACCGACAAATTACACACGTGCCACTGCAGTTGGGACCCGAATGAACTGTAAAGGTGCAAAATGTGACATATTGAATCCTTTTGACCCGCTTCACAACTTTTGATGTATGAACCACACTTCAAAAATATGTGGGTTACACCGGTTTGTACGGTTAGGATGAGGAACCAAGAAGTCGAATTGCACAAATCAGTTATTTTGGTACCTGTCACAACCAATGGCGTTTGAAATTTGAAATAATTGGCCCATATGTGATGCACTACATACTGTATTTCGGCACCTTTCACAAAGAGAGTGCCACAGAAGAGTGCCAATTATGCGGTCGTGGACCAATACTGAAAAGGATAAGTGGTCGAAAATGGATGCATGACAATTTAAGCCATTTGAAGCACACGAAAAAAAAAAAAATTGCATGCACTAAGAAGCTGAACCAAGGTGTAGTGCTTGGTGGAAACTGCAACAGTCGTGTCATGGCAACAAGGAAAGCGAAACGGACAAAGATGCCCCCGTCTGCTCGATGAATGCTGCAGTGCAGCGAGGCAGACATGCAGGGGATGGCTCCTCTGCAACAAGAAGGGGGTATTGAGGGGGGAGGGGGGGGGGGGATTGGGTCACTCGGAAATCACATTTGGGTTACCCCCCAAACCCTTCCATCCAACCATCCGCCCATTCATTGCCACGAGGCCTGACTGCACTGCCAAAAAAATACATAAAATCCCTCGCAAACTAGCCTCGAGCCTTGAGCGAGAGAAGCACAGGAGGGGATGTTACACTTACGAAGAACCACAAATTGCTCTTGGTAAACGAAATGTGAAATGTACTACTTGCTTCCATCTGAATGTCTCATGATAGGCCTGTTGCTTTTGCCGCTACGAACAACAGTAAACTGCATGGGGAAAAGACGTGTATGTACTGTATGTGGCGTCGATTATTTTTCTTTTCATTGGCTTTCCAATATAATATCGACGCGCTCCTTTTCAGTCCAATTTACCGACAGAAGCTAAGCGATAGCCGGCCGGGGTCACAAGATTTGCAAGTTCTCACAAGGATGTACAGTATATGCATATGGAGTTGACAATAAGATTATGCAAACTTTGTTTACCACGCAAGCAATATATACAGTATAAATAATATATGCTGTGCTTGCGGCGCCCGGGCGCAACCCCCCCTAAGAATTATAGACCCACGCATGTCTTCCCAAATGAACTATACAAAAAAAAAAAAAACTTATGATATTCGTTTTAGTCCACACCTAATAGGGAGTAACTGCTAACAGCCGGCAATAATAACGCCTTGAACACAAGAACGAAACCGTATATAAATGTGTTATCGTACGTCAGTGTAAATAATGCAACTGGCAAATCGCAACATAAAATTACTTGTATCCAGCCATTTTAATTACTTTGTCGCCCATTTGAAACAATGTTACAAGTTGCTTCATATTGAAGGGGATGTCAACCCCCCCCAAAAATGTCTTGACAGTATGTTCTATGCTGCCCTACTAGTTTAAACAGAGATTAATATTTTGTTTGTGTATTATGTGCTAAGTATTAAAATCCATCTATTTTGTCCACCTCAGTGGGCGGCCATTTTGCCATGGAAATTACATCACAATTGCCAGGGCTCAGGCAATGACCAATCACGGCTCATCTTTGGAAAACAGGTGAGCCGTGACTGAAAATTACTTGAACACTGAGCAACTGTGATGTCATTTTCAATCAAGAGAAAGTGGCAAAATGGCCGTCCCCTGAGATGACTAAAAACGGGTGGATTTTGCTGCTTGACTCATATTCCACAAACACAATATGAATCAGAATGTCGTGTTTAGACTCATGGAGGCACATCAAACTTTCCCTTTAACAACTGTCAGTTGGCTAAATAAAACTCTTCAAGCATGTATGACATAGGTCTCCAATATCAATGAGGGAGGAAGCCGGACTACCACACAAGTACAGAGAACAAACAAATTCCACACAGGAAGGCGACAGAGCCGAGATTCAAACCCAAAAGCTCAGAACTCTGAAGCAGACGTGCTAACCGGTAAGCACAATTCAACTTTGTTGCCCGTTCGGCTCATTGAAAACGAAATTGTCCATGGGTGTTAATGGTATGTTCTTCACAGTATCTGCGACTGACGACTACTTGAAAATATATAATTAATTCAATTACGATGCCACGAGCCGAAATTCCAAATCACCATTTATGCATGAAAACTTCCAGATTTTGTTTTTATATTGGGCAAAACGATCAAATAGTAGTTGTGCTTTTTTTTTTTCCTCAAGTGAAGAAGATAACCGCGTTGTTTTTTATTTTCGAAACGCAGCCTGAACTGGCATGAAAAAGATTCGGATTTAGGAACCAGTCGATAGATATTGTGGGTCAGAGGGAGGCAGTCATACATAAATCAAATCTCTCGGCGCTGCTGTGCGCACTGAATTATGGATCATTTATACCTTTAAACTGTTGATCTTAGGACAGAGCGGAGCCAGTGGAACGATTTACATGACATGAAAAGAGGACGGATGACAAAGACGGCAACATATATTGGAATTGAGATGTAACCTCTGCTTGTTTTGGTGCGCCGATGATTCAAATCAATCCAAACGCGCAGCCCAACTAGCAGGCTGGCATAGCCGAATAAAATCCAATTTTGTTGCTGGTTAGCGCATGAGAGGAGACAGGCAGAGGCTTTTTTATCTTTGAGCATGATAACTCTTCCATTGTCATGGTTTTGCTCTGTCTGTCGTTTTGCTTTCACCACCGGCTGGAGCGGTTGGGCGTGCCTCTTCGGCGGTGGTCCTGTTGTGTTCACATTTGGTTTTCCTGGCTCTTTGTCAGCAGTGATTTTTTTTTTCGACAAATCAATATTTCTGTTTTGTAATTTGTCTGCGTTTGTGGGACCCGCACACCATCCGGTTCGTTTCCAAATCTTGTCAACCCTTGGATGCGAACTGCTCAGATTCAGCTCCTACTACTGCCGTTTGTGAACATTAAGTCCAATTTTCCAAGCATATTAATATTTATTATCGAACGATTCCCGCCGGAGCACACCTGCTCATTTACATGTTCCCATGCGTGCGCTACGGGGCTGCAAGTGGACAAAACCATTGCAGGGTGGCATCCAGATCTACTGATTATGATGAAACAGCTGTGACCATGTTTGGAGAGGATGCTGTGCAAACTGGCAGGAGAATGTCAAACTCTCCACATCTGAAATTGAAGTGAATTACTTGACATGTTTCCCCGGTCATTAATTTTGGTGAAGACAGCACGGTGGGATGGAGGTCGAGCATGTTTGCCAAACAGTTTTTCAAAGTTTGAATCACTGCTCTGGCCTTCCTGCGGGGGGCATTTTGCATATTCTCCCCGTGCTTGTGTATTCCTCCCACAGTCCATAAACATGCATTGGGTTGGTTGCAAAGTTATAGTTAATGAAACGGCTAACATGAAACTTTTTATTCACCTTACTGACCTTGTTTCAGAAACGGATGCATAGACTAAAACGAACGTGAAAGCTTTGACACTCTATCAAAGCTACAAGTCTAAAAGCAAGTCGGAGTCCAATCCAGTTCGATCCGATGTGCTTCCTAATTTCATTTACAGGTCCAAGCATCGATTTCTTTTTTTTTTCCTCCATTCTTTATATTCAGTTTGCTTTATCTTGAGCTGTCTGCTGTTTAAAAAAAAAAAATCACCTGTTCAGCTGCCTTCTGCCAAGCCCGATAGCATAATAATGCAGTCGTGAGTAGGGGGGAACGTAAAGGTGGCGGAGAAGGATCAGATTATCCCTTCATTCATTCTCCAAGATTCCTGAGGGACTGTGATTCAATCGTATCCTGCTGCTGAAGTTGACAGAGACATCCAAAGGTGCGTCTCCCTTGTGATGCCTTTCATGCTTCTCTAGAATTCTTGTTTCTGCGCTTAGTGCCGCGCTCCCCTTTTTATTGCCTTATATTTTTCGATGCAACCATTGCAAGGTTAACACTGTAGGCATCAGTATGCATGCAGAACTGCGATGATCTGGCTCGGTTAGCAAGGACATGTCCGCATCCCAATACGGAGGGCTTCAATCGGACGCAATTTGTATCATACTGGGAGCGCGTTTCGAATTGACAGGATCACAACTATGTGGGAGGGGCAAAGTATTATACTGTATGATGCAACTCTGTTCTACTTTGCTGCAATGTTATACGATGCATTTGGTCTTGAATCACATTAGATGTGCAGGTGCGCATCATGTTGTGACCGGACTAGAGAATTTTCTTTCTCTTTGAGTCCTTCAGGTGGTTTTTGACAAACTCCAGGCGAGTTGCCATTTTCCTTTTTACTAAGGAGTGGCTTCTGTCCGGCCACTTTACCATACAGGCCTGATTGGTGGAGCGCCACAAAGATTGTTGTCCTTCTGGAAGGCTCTCCTCTCTCTGCTAAGGAGCGCTGAAGCTCTGACAGAGTGACCATCGGGTCCCTGACTGAGGCCCTTCGACCCTGATTGCTCAATTCAGATGGGCGGGCAGTTCGAGGAAGAGTCAGGCTGATTCGAAACTCCTTCCATTTACGGATGACGGGAGCCGCCATGCTCATTGGAAGCTTGAAAGTAGCAGAAAATGGTTGTTTCTTGCTGAAGCACTGTATATACTGCACACTCTATAAATGGTGGTTCAGAGTCTCAATATCAGCGACATTTGTTCCTTAGGCTCTTCGTCGTGATACTGAAGTGGATTGTGGCTGTGAGGTGATACCAGGTGGACAAAATAAAGTACAAAATGTCACAGTCCTTAAAAACAAGGCTCCCAAAACAGTCTATTAAATATCCTGGTCTAAATTCCTTCTTCAGAATTTTGGCTTTTTGTTGTGTTCACAGCTTGGAAAGTATAGAGCTTCTTCACTGTATTGTAAGCTTGTTGCATTTATTCAGATAACCCGTTTATTTGAGTGCAAATGGGGGGTGGGGCGGGTGGAGAGGAGATTTTTCATCTCGAAACAATAACACAAGGTAGAAAGCACAACTGATTTTGACGCTTGGGAGAAATAAATCCTGAGGAGGAGAAAAAAAAAAATGCAGTTGGGCGAGAGCTGAAGCAAGATGAGAGCTGCAATCAGAACAATAAAAAGCAAAACTGCGCCATTTCGGTGAAGTGTTCCAGGCTGCTAATCTGCAGACGGGAGGAAGATCTGTCAGAACGAAAAGCCCAGCATCATGACGCATTTCCACCAGCCACATGTCCCCCTAGCCGCGGGCCAGCACCCAGCAGGGCTGGAGGTGGTGGTTGCGCTGTCCATATGTATGCAAGAGAGCAGCAGGGTGAGCTCGCGAGGGGCGCCAGCGTGGCCCTTCCTCCTCCGGGGCTGAGCCAGGCCATACTGACGCCTGTGGGCAAGAAAGGAGGTGGGTGGCGCCTGCTCTCCAAAGACTGGGGTGCAATGAACGTGACATGCTGATTGGGGGGAAGGTTCACAAATGCGCCCTCAGCATGAGCTTTCCTAGCCTGTGAGTTTTAAAACGCTGGTGGCAACGAGCAGATCCGGGCATATCTGCTGCTTGCCCCCAGGCTGCGGGCATCTTAATTGGAGTGCGTCACATTGGGGGTTGCGCCATCGGTTTAATAGGGCCATATTATGGAAAATGGACTTTTTAATTGTTTACATCCAAATAGTTGGGACTCCGGTGTGTCTGTACACCCATAAAGTGAGAAATTACACAACCAATTAAATGTGAGCAGCCTATTTTCTTTGAACTGCTCTGAACTGTGATATCACAGATGGGCTATTTATTTATTTATGTATTTATTTATTTATTTTCCATCCATCGTACCACCATGACGAGGTTAGTCCAGACTTATTGTTTGATGCAGATGAAAATTTATGTTTTGCATTGGGCTGATTCATCCACAAAAAAAAAAAAAAACGTCAAAATGCACACGTTTGCCCTCACTCACTCATCACATGAGTTGAATTCTTTTTGTCATTCTCGAACAGCGCTGCAACATACCCGGTTGTCGCAGTGATAACGTGTCATAATACAGCAGATACAAGACAGAGCATTGGAACCATTAGAATAACAGAGCTGTAATAGACGCAGATTACACAGGATTTACCACGGCACAACACAGCCATATGCTAGGGAGCCCGTGTGGACTAACAATGCGAGAGGAGCTTCGCCTACACGGCATGCTCGACAGTCAGCACTATGATTGTTCACAGGAACGTTTTCGTTTGAATAATAAAGATGCCCCACATTCAACTGGGCAAACGCATCCTCTCGTCACAAATAAAAAAAAAAAAACTCCACTCCAAGCTGCGTCTTCAGCCACGATGTTTTGGTTAATAATTGGGTTTGCGCTTGACTTACTGTGACAGAAAAGTGTCAAAATATTTGCGACTCTCATTATATCAGCATTAAAAAGAGTCGGTGTAGCAGTTAATTACTAACCAGTGGTGATAACCACCTGTTTCAACATACAGATGGGAATTCCTTTCAGATGACTCCGTGACGGATCGGCAGCGCGGCATACAATAGATAGTCCTATGGTGCTACAATTTATGTAAATAAGGGGAACAGATAAGGAGAGATGGATGCAATTTAGCTCTATGCACTCGAGATTTGACTGGAGTGCACCACGGGTCACGTGCCTGGCATTTGCACGCGCCAGCGTTCGCTCAAGAAGTATTAAGCACATTAGTGTACATACTTGGACACATCAACACACTCCCGTACATAATTACCTGTCAAATGCTGCGCAAGATGTGACTTTCTCACAGTAAATAACATCATTAATATTCATACTGAAAGAATGGGGGTGGTGGAAGCCACGAGCGACTGGTGGCTTTCCTTTTTTTTTTTCACGACACGAGGTCAGCGGCGTATCTGAAGCTCACTTGGAACTTCGATTTAGTCCCCCATCGTTCTCATTCATCATGAAGTAAGTGGCTTTGTAACATCGACTGACAGACAAACTAACTCAACTCGTTTCTGTGAATGGTTCCTTTTGCGGACGTGACGCTACGGTCACGTGATTGGAAATCCGGGCCGATGACGTGTTTTCAGCGTATCCGTTATCGGGTGGAACAGATATTTTAAAAAAACAAACATTTAAAGGTCATTGTGGTGTCTTGAATGACGAAGCAGACACATGCGTTTTCTATTGCTTATATTCGACCGTGAGTTCAACATCAGCAACGTGCGGAAGAGCCTTAAAACATTAACATATCACGCATGCGCAGTCGATGGCGATGCCCGGTACGGGAAGGCAATGCATCCAAAAAACATACAAACAACTATAGTGGTCAATACACCACAGTCATGAAGCTACAAAACATTACAAACGTGCACATATCTCACCAAATAGAACATCCGTAGCTTCGTGTTATAGTACACAATGTCGCGGGGGGGGGGGGGTTGTTTGTTTTTTGTCGCGTTACAGTTAGTGTGACACGAACAAACCCACAGACGCGTCTCCTCCGCTTCGCGCAGCTCTCCCGCGGGCGTTACAGAGCGGTGGGTGTCTTCAGAGGTTGCTTGGAGCGTGAGCAAAGACGCAAGTTGCTCCTAAATCAGTTTGCCTTGCCTGAGACAAAGAAACCTTCCGGGCATCGTCAAAGAGTTGCGAGAACTGACGGTGCGACGGATCGGTTTGCGATTGTGAAACATGTCCAAACGACATGACTTCAAATCGAAGTTTAACGAGTGTAAATTATTCGCTGGCTTGAGCTTGTTCCCCAGTGGTTGCATTTAACGTGGTCATGAATCAGTTGTGTCATTTGGAGATGAGCGAAGTCATACACCGACGCAACAATTGCGCAGCTGCACGAGCTCTTCATTTAAACCTGCACAAGTTTACAAACAACGATGTAAATTAGATAAATCAATTGTATCAAACAAGAGGAATTCCCCTTTCTATGGTGATGCTTATAATTTGGTTGAATGACCCAAAGGTCATTCAACCAAATTGGTGCCATTTGCGTCCCACAGTCAATTACATAAAAATACATTTTACATACAAGTGTTCTGCACGTTGCTATGTATTGTGTTTAAAGTTAACATCGGTATCGTCAAACAATTAAAACCAAAGACTTGGACTCTGCGCCAAACAAACTTTGTCTAGGTCGATAACATGTCAATTTAATTTTTATCTGTATGGTAACATTGCATTCAGGGGGTTCATGTTTGACCTGGCGTTCACTCAAATCAACCGAACTAGACCTTAGGGGCGAGATGACTGCAAGCCTCGGTCTTCACGTAAAAAGCACTTAAAATCCACTCCTCTACCAGACTCCTTATTTCTCATCATTTGCTCAAACTACAATTCCTCCTCATTTCACAACTTCCCATCACAGTCTCACTGCGTTGGCAGCTTCCTGTCCACGCTCCCTCTGTGCCTAAATTGAGTGGATTTTTGTCAAGTTGATGGTGGCTGTGCGGCACCTTGGTCCTCATAAACAGGCATCTAATGGGGTCTTGGGGATGCTGAGGGGCCTCACATTAAGATAATTAGGCAGGGAGAGGGTGCGGGAAAGAGGCCCTGGAGAAAAAGACGAGACACTGCTGAACAGTGTGACATACTGCCTTGTTACGTTATGTCTTGCTTTTGCCTGGTAGTCTTCTTAAAGGGTAGTTTATCTTATAACTTTGTCTATTTTTTTTGTCAAGTAGTCGCGCACACAATAAAATCACTTGGATCAAGGTCCAATCAGACTATACATCAAGTCGATGTACTGTATCGTCTGATTGAGTAAATTCAACACCCCACTTTTTTTGCATTGGAATAGTTGAGTCTCTGTCATAAATCGTTTTATCTATTTGTTGAAGTCAGTCCTGCACCCCACTGTGATGTAACAGTGGGGCTAATTTGCATATTAACTACCCCAACACCAGGTTTCTTGACCAACTCCCCTGTCTGAAACACTATCATTGCAGGACTCTTGTTATCACGTCAAAGCCAAAGAGTAAGCAGAGCTGCGTTATTGATTTTTTTTTCCTTTGATGCGAAGTTCAAGTTTCTTGAAACTGCCACGTACTTAATTGCTCGATGAAAATGTCAACATGGTGGGATCTATTTGGGTTTGGTGATGCGTCCATGTGCCACATAGGCGCAGTGTAGTGTATAAAATTCCAGATGTTTGGGGTGTTTTGATGGAAGCATATCAGACACACTGTATGTCAAGACACCTGGGAACTGTTCTGAATTGTTTAAAAAAAAAAAAAATGGAATAAAAAAATTTTGACTGAACCCTTTCAGGGACAGCTTATCATGTTATCATGTTACGGGGTGCATGAAAAGATTACGACTGTACTTTGTTTGCTTATAGTTTTTCCATGCTATTTTTTTGAAGCTGAGCTTCAAGCAGACAGCGCGACAGTGCAGGCACATCACAGATAGCTTGGTCCTGCGGAGTCATGTTCCCTTTCACAGTCTCTCTTCGCCTCTGTATTTTCAGCCTGCCCTGTGAGTCGGATCTGTAACTGAGGCGCTCGCTTCCGCTCTGACACTCTGCAATCTGATGCAAAGCAGTGAAGGCTCCAGTGACAGCAGGGACACAAAGGTCAGCCTCCTTTTTTTCCTTTTTTTTTTTTAATAGGGAACACCAAGCTTCTTTTTGACAGGTCCGCTTGGTGCATGAAAAGAAAAAGGTAGCACACGCCATAAAAGTGTTCAGACGCAAGGCGCAGATGAAGTATTTTGCAGACGAGGCCTTTTTTCTCACGCCTGTGAAATCTCACAAGCAATTACCTATTAAAATGTTATCTTTCCCCCATCTCGGAATGTTTAGGAAAAGATTATAACTGCTGGGGGAAGATAATTAAGACCGCAAATGGGGAAATTGTATTTTGAATACAGTGCACCGTGCGCATGCAGCGATCTCTTTTGTCTTATTAAAGCTAACTGCGCACCTGAAGCTCTAATGTGAGAGCCCCGATCTCCGATACATCACTGTCAATATTGATTCAAGTGCAAGGGAAATCGCTGCGATGATTCATTCATACTAATGTACAATTACCCTGTTAATTAAATCCGACTGGGATGCATTGCTGGCTTAACCGTTCACCGTAAAGCGCATTGCGGTAATATGTTGAGCGTGTACGGTTGTGCTCATAAGTTGACATACCTGAGGGGAATGTAAACTTGAGTGCACCATATCAACATTGTGCAGTGCAATTTCACTATGGCCCATGAGGTGTGGTTTTTTTGGAGCTTTTCTTGGACACGTTCAAAGCAGTAACCTTTTCGGGGGTGGGCCAATATTCCCACTATGGCCCATGAGGTGTGGTTTTTTTGTAGCTTTTCTTGGACACGTTCAAAAGCAGTAACCTTTTCGGGGGTGGGCCAATATTCCACCTGCCCCCCGTTTTGCAAAAGCATGCATGTCACCTTCATTAAAGACTCTAAAATTGTCCATGGGTGTCGATGTGAATCCGAATGCTTGTTTGTCTGTATCACAGCATTACGGAACCTTTAGAGCAGGGGCGTCAAACTAATTTTTTGTCGCGGGCCACTTCGGACTTACGGCTTTCCTCGGAGGGCCGGCGAAGAATCTCAGTTATTTATTACCCATGACAATTTGACATTTCGGTATGGATTTCAGCAAGAATCATGACAGCTGACGCACATGATTTGCTCCCGCGGGCCACATAAAATCACATGGGAGGCTGGATCTGGCCCCTGGGCCTTGACTTTAACACCTGTGCTTTAGAGGTTCCACTGTACTGACGTTTCACTTGGAGATGAGATCTGATGATTGTTTTGAGTGCAAATAGACCATTTGAAATGTATCCTCTATTGAGTTTAAATTTCCCAAGGGTGGGGGGTGGGGGGGGGTCTGTGCATACACACGTAAGTCCTCAATTGTAAAAGGAAAAAGCCTTCACAGAGCTTCAGAGATGGCTGCTGCCACCAGTGTGGGTGTTTGCCACTAAGATCTTTTTTACTCCACATATTATGCTGTTCCCCTCTCCCCATTCCCACTTCCGCTCTCTCCCCGAGCACCCCCCCCTTTTTTTTTTGTCTCTTCAGCTCTTTGACGCTGAAAGTGAAGCGCTGCAGGATTTTGAGCCTTTGAGGATTCCAACCGACGTTATTGGGTATTGAGACAAAGTCAGGCAGCTAGTCCGTCCAGCTGGGGATATCAAAACAAGAAACTTGTCCATTTTCAGAAGGCTGCCAGAGCCCCTGCAAAAGGCGCAAGAGTGCCCGAAATCACAAATACCTCAGGCCATTGCCCGTACTGATTAATATTGTGTATCTCCCTTTTTGTTGTTAACATGCAATCGTCGTGAAAAGCAATCACAGAACCAGCCAAAGCGTGATTGTTAGCAGTTCTGAGTCCCCATTGACGAATGAATGAATGATCATCAGAAATCTATTCACAGAAAGAAAAAGAAATTGCATTCGTTGACTGACATGCACAAAAGGAATTATTTCCCCGAACGAGGACGGCAACGAGTTGCCAGAGCAGGTCCAATTATGTCAGTAATAAGGTAATCATGCCATAAGCTTTGATCAATATATGCACTCAGAATAGATTTTACAGCACAAACCTGTGCAACATGGGGAACAAATCCCCTTTGTGCAGCGCAAGCGAGTGGCCCATTTAACCTTAGCACTTATCTTTACATTGCAATTACCAACCCTCCATTATCCTCTTCCCTTCTCTTTGCATTCACGCTGACACCGTCGTGCCCCTTTCAGTCTATGCATCATCTGATCATCATTTGAAACAAGAAAAAAATGTGTCTATATCCAGCAAAATCCATACCTAATTCCTCTACAAGCCAGCTTCCCTTCTCTACCCCCGTAATGAATAGTCACTCATGCCAGCGGAAGAAGCCCTGAACCAATCCGGCTGCCTGTCTTCTACTACGGAGGCTTCTTTTTTTTCCTGATCTCAGAGGTTAATAACAGTCCACATGATTACCCGCAAGCTCGAGGATTAGAGGGTTCATAGAGTGTAGATTCCACACTCCAAATAGTAATCGCCATTTCACAGTCGCGTCCACTCAGGTGATAGGCCATTCCACTATCTCATCTCTCCCACTGTGAGGACCAAAAAAAAAAAAAAAAAAGATGCCCACTCACAAAGAGCAAAAGACTGCAAGTGTTGTTATTTATTTATTTATTTTGGGTCGTTTCATAGCAACAATTTAACTAATAGCAACCGATTTATTTTATTTATTTATTTTTGGGGCCAAGTGATGTACTGTCCTTACCGAGTTATTTCCTTGGAATGCCTATTGTGATGCAGCCATTTCTTACACTGAAAAGAACATGATGTTTAAATTTAAAGAAAAGGTCATTTTAATGTATTTATTCGAAATAAAAAACTAAAAACACAGAATTGATGATACTGACAGCAGTCAGTGCTCGGACAAGCCCATAAAAGAACGGTGGTGACTGTCTGTGCTGGCTTGTAGAACATTAAGGAAATGTAACAGCAGGACATAATGAACACTAATCGTATAACTAAGTGGAAGTTGTCGGCCAAACATGAAGAATTGTTGGAGGTTGCTGTTTTAATGACTTACAGCTACTTTGAAGTAGTTGGACTGCTGCATACTAATTGTGCATCATACAAATCCGTTCATATTTGCGTGTTCATTTTGTTTGATCTCGGATGTTAAAACACAATGAGGCTCGGTGGAATAGTAGCCCGCGGGATATGCCAAAAAAAAAAAAAAAATGGATGGCGTTCAGATGCTCTCTGTGAACAACCACCCTTGAAACTCCCAGCCGGTACACCATCTCCCCCTCTCATAGCCGCACACCCACTTTCCTTATTCCAGTGACATCATGCGGTTGTAATGCATCATCCGGTCAATACAAAAATAAATCCAACAAGTATGCGGAAGATAGAAACACGCAGTGGGGGTTAAAAAGCATCATATGAGCGTGTTTCACTATCAAACTTCCTCCAGCATCAAAACATTCACATTCAAGGCTGCACTCAATGAGACCCCTTTTTTTTTTCCTCCCACATACCCCCCAACAAACTTACGAAGGTTCGCACCCCTGGAAACATAGTGCTTGGAATGCATGCCAAGGGTCTCCTCTCCTCGGAACGGCTCACCTGGGCACCCGCCTTGCAGCACACTGGCAACCGCCCTGTAAAACATTGGAAGGACATAATAAAAAAAAGGTGATAGAACCATGCCGCATTATTTCACCTTTTCGTGCACCTATTTGTTATTAATAAACGTTTGGATTCATACTTTCATATACAGTAGCACTTGCTTCGGACAGTATGTGTTCAAATCCCCCATGGACGTGTGTTTATGTGTGTAATTTGATTATTCAGCTGAACTGCACGAGGCCTTATACGAAGCAGCATCTTTCTACACGATTGGTTGCATCGCCGGTGCAAGATTGACACAACTACTTCGTTCAAATTCATTTACGCTGTTTTCCTCCCCCCGATCATTGCACATGCTACGGTTAAGCTCCAATGAGAGCATTTGCGGAAATGGAGCGCGATGCTAAGACTCGGGTGAAAGAAACCGCCCCCGCCTGTTGACAGGAGCGTGGCTCACGTAATGTTATGCCACAGCACAGTTGATGCATAAAGCTCGGGAGAGAGGAAACAGTATCCAACTGAAACTCGTCTTGTTTTGGATTTGGTGTGCAAAGGTGCACGTAATTGATTTAATGTAGAATCAAATGAGCAAGTTTGAATAAAAGGGGCGAAGGTGGGTTTTATATTTGGCCGCGACGAGAAGGAATTGGCATTCAACAATTACCTGGACATGTTCTCTCTCTGTGGACGATGCGCCTTTTCAAGACCCAATTTGGTGAAAATCCCCACGAGCGCCATAATAGCCACAACTCCACATATGATGTAAACAATTAAGTTCGTCTTGTCTTTGGTGCTGTCGTGCATCTTGTTCATTTTCTTATACGGCGTCTGGCCGGTTTTCATCCACAATGGGGTGTCGTAGTTTTTACAGGTGCTCTGATCCAGTCGAGAATGTTTGTAGGAGCAGCAGAAGCGGAAGCCACAGGTGCCGCAGCAGTATAAATAATTGCCCGTTTTGCAAATAAACGGAGGGTCCCACTGTCCCATCACGTCGTAGTAGCCTCGGCATTTGTCCTCCGTGTGGGGGGTCTCCTCGGACACGTTCTCCTCCTCGGTGGAACCGTTGGAGGTGGCGATCATCACGAAGCCCCCGAGCAAGCCCGGCTCCCCGTCCGCCTTACACACCAGAGCGGTAACTTTGAGCAGCAAGAAGCCGAGGAGAAAGGAGTCGCCTCTCATGGTCGCTTCCTCCTCCGTTCAACTTCACGCTGAAACGCCGAGACTCGAAGACGGGAGGCGGTCATGCCACGCTGAAAAGTCCAGAAACATACACCCAAACAGCAACGCGCCTTCGTCCGAGCTGATGAACATCTTAACTAACATCATCTATGAACACGCGAGATTCAAAGCACTGGTTGCTCTGTGTGTGTGTGTGTTCTCAGTATGGTGCTTTTTTTTTTTTTTTTTTTTTTAAATCTCCCCCCCCTCCCAAAGTGGGCTGCGCTTTTCGGCGCGCTCTTACGCACCACTCGCAGCACTGAGAAGGAGAGCGCAGTGAGAAATGTGGTGGGAGAGCCTGGTGCGCTAAAGAGAGGACGAGGAAAACAGGGGGAGGGAGGGAGAGAGGGAGAGAGAGGGAGAGAGAGAGGGAGAGAGAGAGAGAGAGAGATCCAACGTTATCAAGTCAAATACAACTTTATTGTCAAATGTACAGTATGTGCAACATATAACAGATGAAATTTCTTCCCTCTCAAACAGACAACATTATTATGATTATGAAATCGTGATTTAAAAAAAAAGACATCGACGATCCACTTTACTGTATGTTGAGCCTTGAGACAAGGAATGCTTTGGGAGTTCTGTTTTTCCCAGCAAATTTTAATCACAGATGGCTACAAGTATCCCTAAACGTATTTTTGACGCAGAATTCAAAAATATCTTGACTTTTTTTCTAAAGCACATCATATTTTTGAGATATGTTCAAGTTTTGTTTTGAAATTTGACCGATATTATATTCTAATCAGAATTGTTAATGTACTAGAGAAATAAGGGCAGAATCAGAATCAGGGGAAAAAAAACTAGAACAGTTTATTTGCATCTCTGATTGAAAAAAATGGGACAAAATTGTTGAACAGCAATAAGTAATAAGAAGAATTGTTTTGTAGATCATACGACCTAAGTAGAGTAGTGCAATGTATAAAAATGGGTAAAGACCGCCCTTGTTTTTCACAGAGCTGGAACTGGTGACATCATGGCAGCGGTTCAGCCGCCAAAGAACGTGCGTCAAACTCTAGGCCAGATATGGCCACAGCCTTTTGACGTCGCAGTATGTCCAGTTCATGTTTCTCGCTCGGCTCATTTGTTTTTTTGTCTTTAGGGGAGAAAATCTGTTTGGAAAAAGTTGAGACAAAATATTCAATTTAACCTTTCGGGAACCCAGTTTTGTGCAGGGTCAAACCGTCGCCATGATAACACCTTCAATAACAATAAGGATAATGTTTTATCAATTAATCAAACTCGTGTTTCTCCTAAAATGCAACTTAAGTAATTACATGGCGGCGTCTGAGGTAGTCTTTGCGCTCTGTTGAACTGGGACAGCCTTTGCGTGGCACGGTGATCTCACCACTCTGCAACTGCAGCCTGTGAACGGTGCAGACCCTGAATTGAGACACGGCAACAGAGACAGACAACCGTTCACACTCTCAGTGAGTGGGAAGTGCACTCACACCGCCTGCACAAAATTCGGGCTCGTGAACCATGACACCATCAGAGACTTGCCACTGTATCTATTTTAATCTTCAACAGGCAAGGACCCAAAATTGGTCACTTCAGCAAATAAACGGACCATGCCCATAATCCTTTACTAGGGTACAGTAAACATATGAGCTAATACGATCATAGATTGGTCAACACATGGGGTGCAGTGCATTTTGGTGTATATGTCAGGGTTATAATAGTGCTGGATTTTTCATTGCAGTTCTTTCTGATTTAGACTTCACTTGTAGTTTATGATGATTTTTTTTTTTCATGATGCATTACCGCTGTGAAAAATCAATTACGTCTTGGAGTTGAAAGTGAAAGTGAGCGAGCTCGGGCTCCTAGATGCCCCTGGACAAAATGATCAATACAGAAAATTAATTTCAGGAAAGCCAATTTTTGGAGGTTGGATCCCCTGATTTCGAACAAGCTCTCTCCATGGTGCTGAAACTCCCTAATCTCTGTCCAAAGTGCTTGTATTTCAAACGTTGAGTGGACACGATTCAGTTTGTCCATCCATCCATTCATGATCCGAGGCACTTAATTATACAGTATTGGTGTTCGTCAACTATACAGTATGTGCTTCATAAACGCACAGTATGCAGGAAGTTGCATAAATACCAAATATCAGATGGCCAGTACCATCACTTGCACAAACGATTGAGAGCTAAGGGCATAAATTATCTTCTTACAAAGGGAATGATGATTATCATTCAGATTAGAATACTTAAAGTAATTATCATTGACCTACTTCTTTTAGTTATCAAAGTGGGGCAAGTGAGTAGAAATCACAATCAGCTTTATTGGCCAAGTATGCACAAACATCCAAGGAATTTGTCTCCAGTAGTTTGAGCCGCTCTTAACAAGAAACGATAACAAGCACACCCTTTAGGACAAAACAGAGGTACCGTGAGTGCGTGTAAGAACAGAATAGAAACTCGTGCGATTGAATAGAACCAATAAAATCTACGTTGTGTAATGAAATGACAGTAAATCTGCAAGTGAACGCCACACAGCTGACAAAACAGGCATTGTAATCGATCACCGATAGTCACCCCGGTTAGCTTCAGCAGCAGCCGGACAATCACCGTGAGAGGAGACTGGCTTGGCAAATAAACACCGGATTGGAGCAATTCTAAAATCAAATGGCTGGGCCGGAGGAGATCTTTCTCCGGGCAAAACATCGGACATTCATTGGACTCAGTGAAGGTACTCTGTTTACGTTAGCAATCTTAGCACCGGTTACGAAACTTGGAGGCTAACGATTTAGCTCTCGTTCCATTATACTGAGTTGAGGTCGCCGGTTGCGTAAAACACCAACTATCGTCGAACTTCCGATACAGAGTGATTTATCATTCGGCGGGTGTTTTGTGTTTAATCTACTTTTGATACATTTAAAACTGAGACGTGACTCGCAACTGTTATGAGAAAAAGGAACCGAAACTGAAATGTTTCACCGCAGCCATTCTTAAATTAAGAAATGGGACAATCAAACGGAATACATATCAAAGCTGTCCAAGCTACATATCAAAGCTGTCCAAGTATGTTAATTCAGACATGTAGTTCATTATTTTGTTCAGTGAGGTGCTATATAATTTCATTTTGGAACTTGCTGGCAGAAGGACGTGCAAAGTAATCTCAAGAATTTACCAATGCCGAAGGTTTGTGCGTCAATCTCAAATGAAGATGATATTCTTTTTCGAGTTCAGCGTCTGCCATATGGGACGATTCTGCGATTTGTGTTTGAAGATGTGTACAGCTTATCAGGGGAGCTTTCCAGTCGCCTCGCAGTCCGTGTGTGTGTGTGTGTGTTAATCTTCCTCTTTGTCGGTAAAATAGTTCATATATCTGACTAGAGAGAGATCCATTGTTCTATAAATTGCACCCGGAGCAACAAAAGGCTTGCAGGATTAATTTGAGATCCCCATGCAGCTCTACAAAAGAAGTGTGCTCACATGTAGAGCGCAAATGCTTCTGCATATGCTTCTCTGTATGATTTGAATATGCTGCTGTGTGAAGGGAAGCAAATGTAGACATCCATTGGCTTGAAATGTTTTAAAATTAAAATGGGGCTTGTGGCGCAAAATGTTTATTACGATGATAGTTATGTCAGGAAACCTACATGCAATGCAAACTTCATTAACTTTAAGGATGCCTTTGTGCCTTAACAGAGAGAGTGCATTTTCCCCACAATCAAAATCCGACCATGTTTCGAACCCGCTTTTGTCAACAGTACCCTAAGGATCAGAAATGATGGCACCCTTTACACAGCCAATTTAAAAATTGCTCTGGATTTTCGCCTACTCAGTTTCACACTTGGTTGGTGGGCAGGCACTTTGATGACTCAACTATTTGAACACAAAGCTATAAAAAAAAAGAGGCAACTTTTCATACCGTAATACAGTACTGTATGTCCTCTTTAAGTACACATTTCCTCTTTTAAGTGCAAGTTCTTCTTTTCACATGTTCATATTTTTCAACCCCGAACAAAGAAAAAAGAAAATTGCGCGCCCGCTGGCTCGAATGAACTCTAATGAGCAATGAAACATTTGGGGTTACACTGTCATTTTTTTGTCCATGACATGATGGTAATCAAAAAAGAATGTGTTTTCACTTCACGGTTTCTAAAATGTCAATTGCACTAAAGGTGAGGGGGAGGTGCCATTGTTAGGCTTGTTCTTGTCTGTTTCCCCCAGAAACCAGACAGACTTTTGTCACTTGGTCGTATTCCATCAAATTCCTCTCGAGGACTGAATTATCACAGTCTTATTCGGAAGTGAGGTACACGGTGAGCATGTTAAACGAAGAGGATGATAAACAGTCTAGGACCCCATGCTGACTGAAGGGATCTGTTCAGCATGCAGATGCTTCACAGTGGCAGCAGCGTGTCGCTCCAGGTACATGACAGGAAATGAAATGAATGAAGGAAGGAGAGAGTCGATTTGGACACGCTCACGTTTACCTGCAGCTTTTGTGTTTGCATGCTAGAATATAGTGTACAGTGTTTTGTGGAAGTGGTATTAAATGATTCTCATAGTTGCCTTACAGGAAATTCAAGCATTTATTTTTTGTGCAAGTTTTAACCAGAAGCCTTGAATTAAAAAAAGAAAATAAAAAAAAAGATGATTAGGTTTTGCGTTTGATTTATTTTGCTCCCAAAACATGTCTTCATTTTTATTTTATTTTTTATTTTTTCCTTTGTAGATGTCGAGCATGAGTGGACGGGCCCATTCTACTTCATCCAGGCTGCAGACCCCCAGCTTGGCCTGATGAAGGCATGGCGAGAGGGCGACTGCAAAGGTGGAGGAGACGAATGGACTGAGGAAGTTGAGCTCACCAAACAAGCGGTGGAAGCCATGAACCAGTTGCGTCCTCGGCCGAGGTTTATGGTGCTGTGTGGCGACTTGGTCCATGCCATGCCAGGTAAAAACAGCCCCTTCAGGATATACCCAACCTGCTTTAGGGTTGGATGATTAATGAGAAGTGAAATCCTGTGTTTGATTTTGGCATCTCTCCCATCTTTCAAACTTTTATCATTGAAGAAATACGATGAATGTGTAGGACGGCGCGGTGCGTTTTAAAGTTCCCAATGTTATGAAAGTACCCTGAATGCACCATGTTGCTTGCGCAAGCGATTCTGTCGCCCCTGAGTGTGCTTTAAACAGTTTAATGACACAAGAAGAGACCGCCACCCCTTGTTACAACTGTCATTAAAGTTGAGATTGATTCATTTTAATCTTAAAAAAATGTTGACATTGTCGTTGCGGGGTGTTGTGTGTGTGTCAATATGAGTAAAAAAATTAATTGATTGAAAAACTGAAACGCTGTGAATACTTTCCAGAAGCACTGTCGGGGATTGAGCCATGCCACGGATAGTAAAAAAAAAACAAACAAACTTTATTTATAGTTTGAACAGTGAATATGCCTCAAACGCTGATACAAAAACAGTTTATCATTTCAAGATCATCTCACAACACTATTTTGAAAAAAAAAAGCCAATTAACTGTTTCAAGGTGGATGTGAAACCGTCTGGACAGTAAAAAAGAGATGCTAGTATCAATAGAGTAGCTGGCAATTACTGGTCTCATTTTGGAAGACTTGATGTCAACTCGCAGATGCCAGCGGTGTAAGTTTAAATTCGGGGTCGTCCTTTAGTCTGAGCAAACGATCCTCAAGCGGCCCCAAGAGCATCATCCGGGAACTCGGGCGGCCTCACTAAATGCAGCACCTATTTCATCGCGCTTGAAATGACTCCGCCAAATTGCCCATAGCGGTTAACTATTTCAAAACACAAGCTGTGCTTTCACTGATCTGCGTTCCCCATTTTGTCATTTGTTTTGTTTCATGTGTTTTGTGTTGTCGGCCTGCTTGACATCAAGCGTTTTCCAAAATAATAAGGTCAACCGGTTAATTTGAAATTCCGTCAAGTCTTTCATACCAGTAATGGTAACAAGCAGGGCTGTTTCGAGGAGAAATTGTTTTGTGGAGAGTGAAAGCCTCTTGGGGCTTATTAAAAGATAAGCCGTACATATATGCACTTTTATGTACAGTATTAGTGCATGGATTCGTGTTATTGCGAGGCTCTCTCGCTTGCATTGTTCCGATGAAATTAACTGATCTGTGTTTAGGCGACGCGATGGTTCAGTGATGTGAGATATTCCATGCCAGAGAAGGTTCCAGCCTGAGCCTGCTCTGTTTCCCCAGCCAGTCTGTAAACAACATCCTCCCTCATGACAGCAGCTGATATTTATCTATGAAAAAGCACAGCCCTCCCGGCTATCCTCTGGAAGCTTTGGTTTCTATTCTGAATAAGATTTTTGGCTTTTGATCAGGCCACATTTGCTGTGCTTTTTGTTTGGTTACCGTTGAGGGAAAGAAAAACCACAAAAAAAAAGTAAGTTCTTGACAGTTTTTTTAAAAAATATCTCAGATAACAGTAGCATACATTGTGTTTAACTTTTAGAAGAGTGAATACATCTTGTGCTCACTGCTCGGTACATTCGTCATCCATTTAAGTCTGGATCAAGGCAGACTTTTATGTATCCCGCTGAACATTAAATTTTTCATGAGCTTGTCTATATCATAAACGTTCCAATAATAAGGTAAGCTCAAAATTCGGCTGTTTACCAGGTGTCCAATTTGATGATCAAACCGAGCCAAGAAGCTGTTTCAAACCACCGTCAACCGTCTTTTTCCACCCTGCTACCCTAAATCTTTCTCTTTCCACCACCCAACAACATATTAAAAAAAAAAAAAAAATGGTTTAGGAACTGTGTGTTCAACAAACAATAACAACAACAAAAAGCCACAAGCTATCCACCACTGCAAACCTCCTTTGCATCATAATGAGGGCCCAAGCACAAGGTGCCTATCTGGCCCTGAGCCGTGGACACAGAAAATGAGTCGAGAGGCGAATCCGTCTGTCTCTCGCCCTCTCTGCATGTACTCTCATTTCTTTCATTTTGACCTGAAAGTTAGGCAAACTATTCGCATTTTAATATCCTATACACATGAAATCGTTCGTCAACTGCTCATAGTCCCAAAGCAATGTGCTCCGTATCCCTCAGCATTATACGAGTACCGTATTTTCCGGATTATAAATAGCGGTTTTGTTTAGTTTTTCTCCATAGTTTGGCTGGGCGGTGCGACTTCTACTCTTGAGTGACTTTTGTGTGAAATGATTAACACATCATATCATTTCACGTTATTTTCACATTAAACCACAAGACGGTGCTCTCGGCCTGAGTTGATACTTTGCCCATTGGCGGTCACTGATTAAAAACAACTGACGATGAATTTGACGGAAGCGATGTAGAAGAGCAAGCGCCGCATTTTCTACCTCCGGAGTACACGGAGTTCTTTAAAAGTGACACAGAGGATGAAGATTTCATTGGATTTAGTGATTTGGAGTGACACTGGTGGTTTGGTAAACTTATTAGCATGTTCTTTATGCTATCGCTATCTGAATAACTAAATTTCTCCACAAAATGCCACTTATACTCCAGTGCGTTTTATGTTTTTTTTTTTTTTTTTTCTTCTGTGTTATGCATTTTATGGGTGGTGCAATTTATACTCAGGAGCGACTTGTCGTCCGGGAAATATGGTAGTTCCAAACAGTATAATAGCAGGAGGTCTTTATTGTTGATGTCTGTCTGACCGTGCCTTAGTTCCCCTGAAACTATTTGCATTGCAGACTGAATGGGTGGTGGCCAGGGGACGCGAGCTGTCAGCCAGCGTTGTGACTGCCGCTTGCCTTTTTGGTGACAGGAAATTGGCAACTGTAATTCTGTTCTCACATATTTCCCTCTGTAAATCTCCTTTGGCTCAATCTGACATCTTCTCTTCACTTCTATCCTCAATCTTGAGTAAACAGCTGCTATCTCATCCCTTATTTTGACATCTATCATTTAATGGCAGAAACATTCCTTTGGGATACCCTGCTTCTCATATGTCTTTTCAGTGTATCCAAAGGATCAAGTTGAGTCCAAACAATGATGACGTCCTCTCTCCAATGTTATTGACCCAACCGAAACTAGAATGTATGTCACTTTGTCATGCAGACGGTGCATTTGCGACACGCCCCACACGTGCGACGCCATGTACTTGTTTTCTAGAGTGACAAATACACGAGCAAACGTGGTTGAGAAGTTTGAGATGGTGAGCTGATTAAATGAGACAAAACATGGTGGACGTAGCCGCGTCCTAATGAGCACTACAAAGGATTCGCGCAGCGTCCCCGGGGATGCGTAAAGGCGTTTTCCTCACGGTACAGTGGGGAGAAGCATCCGAGTGTTGTCGCAGGGCACGTGTGTAAAGCTCATGTAAGTGAAGCACAGATTACCTTGGGTCCTCTCGCTTAAACTGAAATTGTATCGAATAAATGCAGTTGAAGGCAGATATTGTGCACGCTCCAAAAGTACTGAGACAGAATATCACACGGGTGCAGTACAATAGAAAGTCTTTATTAGTCTCCCAATGTGGAAATTCTGTATTTCAAAGAAGCAAGCCAGCTGATATGATCTTGTCTCAATTTACGTACAAATTGATTTTAATCAGTGTCAAGTCTGGGTCTGTTTAATTGAACACAAAACACTTTCTCAATTTCTCAACTTTTCACTTCCTGTACGTTTTTGAGATGGGTCCGAACCTTTAAATAGTGAAGGTCTTAAAGGCTTTGAGACTTTGGGTTGGTTTTAGGGAAGTGGCTGTTGCATGTTATCTAATTGGATCATCCCAAACGGTTTGCAGGCGAGCTGAGCCGCTACTCCCGCTTTCAAACTGATTAAAAGAATCCATGTACAGATTTAAGAGCTCAGGTTTAAGTAGATTTGAGAGAGTGTAAGGAAACTATGGTTCATGTAACGTGAATATAATTATCAAATCGAAACGTTTCGGCTTTATTCTCATTCAAGCTGCTACCTCCGTTATGCTCCCCCTTCCACTGCAAGGATAGCTGCGAGAAACAGCCTGACCCTAACTTTTGTCTTCCGAACTGTGAAAGGAACTCATTTTGACCGCTTGTATCTGTGTATTTGATTTTTTCTTTTTTTTTTTAAGTCTTCAAAGCGCCATGGGTGAAGATGGGAATGTTGATCGACTGTTAGATCAAAAGCACAGATCCCTCTTCATCCTTACAGTCCAGTGAAGCCTTTGCATTACTGCTGATAATACAAGTTTGATCCTGCTCCCTCGGTTCTCACATCAACCTGACGCCACTCGCAAAAACTCACACTCGGAAGACATTTTTATTTATTTATTTATTTATTTTTGCTTTCACAACACGCTGTATACTATTGACAGCTCAAGATGAATTTTGCATGGCACCTAGTCGGCTTTCGATATTGTGTTGAGAAACATTTATCATGCCAACCTGTTAGCGCTGGTTGTGGCGTTGGACCCAACGGCAGCGAAACCTCAAAAATGAATCTAAAATTGGAAAAATATGGAATTCCCCCAACATTTTACGCAATCTCAAAAACGTCAGGGGTCAGAAAGCTGTCATTCATGATGTCACGAGGACATCAGAGGATCTCGTGAGACTGGTGCTAACTCGAGAGACATATACCGATACTGTACCTGATGTTACGTGAAGTAACATCAAAATTTTAGAATATCTTGGAGGTCCTTTGGACCTGGACGGTTATCCCCAGAGTATCTGTTGTTGTTGTTCATCCTGCCTGCCAGGTGAATCAAGGTGTCTCAAATTTAGATTAATGGACTTCTGAATGAGGGTGACTCATAGCTGGACACGTTAATTCACTGCTGTACTTGAGGTAGACAGCCGGAGGTGTGAAGAAACAGAAGGCACCGCAGCTTCTTTAAAACCCCCATCTGGTGTGAGGCTTTAACGGATGTCGATTCACTTTCACTCTCCCAGAAAACCTTGAGAGTGGCTTGATGTCACCGTCGAAAGCCAGCCCTGCTTCACGCTTCCTGTACTTCTTAGCACACCATTAAAAAAAACAAACACCTGTTGGATGGAAAAAAAAACCACAACTGAGCTGCTCTTTTTGTGAAATTGACACTGTCAATCATAAACTACCGTATTTTCCGCACTATAAGGCGCTTCGGAGTATAAGGCGCACCTTCAATGAATGGCCTATTAAAAAAAAAAACAGATATAAGGCGCAGAGAACAGACGCTACAATCGTGGCTGCGATTACATTGTGCATCCACTAGATAGAGCTATGCTAAAGGGAATACAATACAGCCTTTTTTTTGTAGAGCCCTGTCTGCGGTTGCAACATATCCACTAGATGGAGCTACGCTAAAGGGAATACAATACAATACAGCTTTATTTCCATCGAGCCTTCACAACCGCTGCAGCTGTAACGAAGCGCTTTACCGAACATTGAAAATTCTACTTCCAAGAAAGCAGAACATTGATCCATAAATGAAGTGCACTGGATTGTAAGGCGCACTGTCGACTTTTGAGAAAATTTAATGCTTTTAGGTGCGCCTTTTAGTGCGGAAACTACAGTATAGACCAAGAGTGTCAAACTCATTTTTGTCGCAGGCCACATTATAGTGAGGGTGTCCCTTGGAGGGCCGTTATAAATTTTGGGAAACCATATAAATGTTTAATCCCCTCCACAAATTACATTCACAGCGCAATTGATGAATAACTATTTTTAAAATCAGAAGTCAAGAATAATGTTCTTGTGGATTACATATGACAATTTTAAATTTTGATTTCAGACTTTAGCAAGCATCACGGAACTTGACATGCTTGGTTTGCATTCACGGGCCGCATAAAATGATGTGGCGGGCCAGATCTGGCCCCCAGGCCTTGACTTTGACACCTGTGCTGTAGACGATGTCTTGGATCACTTTCTAAAGAAGGAATTCAACTCTTAAAGGTAAACACTGAGAAGAGCAAACGTGGACGGCGCTATGTCTGGATGTGAGGAAGATACTTGCCAATAATTGCAGGTTGCATTGTAATATTGTATAAATCCCGTGGAGTCAATACATCAGCATGTTATGCTGACTCAAAGTGAATATGTTGAATTGCTCCGTTTAAAATCCAAATGTGTCTAACGGTGTGGTTATTTCGGAGCTAACAGGTGCAACACTCGCCTCAGCGTTTCGAATGATAGGGTAAAATGCGGGAGCTATCTTCCATTCCCGCTTCATGAGTGCGACGGCCTCTGCTCTCTGGCTGGAATTATAGCAGTGGCTAGATTATGTGATGGTGAAATGATAAATCCGCAGAGTTAGGATGAGAGTCAGTCTGTCAGCGAGACAGAAAACCAACCTGAGAGGATTTGGTACGAGACCCATGGCTGGTATCCTCAACTCTTAATTTGAAGAAGCAGAAATTCTGAACTAATAACATCACTTCATCTTGTTTTACAAACGACCCGTTTGCTCAACAGTGAGATTTCCGAGCCCAATTTTTGAGGAGTCTTTTCATGGCCACAGCTCAGCTCTTCTTCTCATGCCGTGTAAACACCATTGACTCTGCGTCACATAGTGCAGGTACATTCATTATTTTGCTCGAAATTAGCCATCACTATGGAGCCAAAGAAAGGGAAAATATAGATACTGCTAGCCAAAAACATCCGCCACATCCTACAGTGCAATATAGATGGTTCTTGTCCACATCCAGCTCAGCTTGAAGATCTTGATTTCCTTCCGCACCCCACATGCGCCATCTGGCCCGGCGATCATTATAGGTCACAGTGGAACCAAACACAAACAAACCCTATCATCTGCAAAAAACGCAGTTGCAGCCCTCCAACTAAAAACCCTCCAGTGCTTCTTTTTTTTTTTTTTTTGATTCCCAGCGAATTGCCTACATTGAGCACTTTGGCCCCCTTCAGCCCTGTCATCATCATCATCATCATCATCCCTTCAGAATTTCTCTGCTCATGTAACTACAACCATGACATCATCTACGTTCGCAAATGTATACACTCGTTGCGCACCGAGTCTCAATATTTTTTTTTACATGGAGGACGGAAATGAGATCCAGTAACAAGTGGCCACTTTTGGTGCAATCACACACACTGGTCAGATGAAACACGGTGCATGTAAATGATGTCTTTTAAACAGCGCTGAAAAGCATGTTGCATCCCATCAACAACTACATCTCATCGGCTTGAAAGTCCCGTAAAAACAATGAATTCATTGCTTTTACTATTGCGTGTTAATAACGTGAGCAACATTGTGACCTAGCCGTTAGCACTCATAGTTCTGCATCTTCATGCGGGTACTCACATTTACACAATATATCTGTTAGTTTGATTGAAGACTCTTAATGATCCATAGGTATGAATGTGAGTACCTATTTTCCGCACTATAAGGCGCACCTAAAAGCATTCAATTTTCTCAAAATCCGACATTGCGTCTTACAACGCGATGCGCCTTATACACGGACCAATATTCTGATTTCTTGGACGTAGTATTTTAAATGTTTTGTAAAGTGCTTTGTTACAGCTGCGGGAGTTGTGAAAGCCCTCTGTAAATAAAGCTGTATTGTATTGTATTGTATTCCCTTTAGCATAGCTCTATCTAGTGGATGCATAGCGCAACCGCAGCCACCTTTGTTGCTTCTTGACTATGCGCCTTATAATGCGGTGTGCCGCATATATGAAAAGAGAAAAAAAATAGGAAGTCTTTGAAGTTGCGTCTTATACTCCAAAGCGCCTTATAGTGCGGAAAATACGGTAGCTGGACAATAGTAAGTGACTTCCACGACCTACAAGGCCCGTTCTCACAAAACTATCACTCGTTTACTCCGAAGCGCTTTATAATGCGGAAAATACGGTAGCTGGAAAATAGTAAGTGACTTCCTCTACCTACAAGGCCCGTTCTCACAAAACTATCACTCGTGTTTTTTTTTTCTTTTTCTTAAGTCTTATGGCTACCTAAATAAACTGATGCATTTCATTAATCATGCAAGAAAACGTGTAAAACACACCGTCTTTTTCAACGCTCACCAAAAAAAAAAAAAAAAGAAACCCTGCACTCTGCTCAGCTCAGAAAACCTATTATAGACCTCTCTACCCCACAGCAGACCTTGTGCTGTTATACATATTGAGTGTTAATGCATAGAAATTGGATTTTATGGGGTAATGTGGGTAGCTCACAAAAAAACAAGTCTAGATCTCTTTCCAAGGTTCACTTTCAGTGGAGTGCATTAAGTTAGAGTAAAACATAGCCTTGTCTGTCTTGATAAAGACACCGACAAAACACCGAGCTACAAACTCCATTCAGTCCAGGTTTACCAAGGTTAACGTGGAAATCTTCCATGAAAATGAATCACGCCACGTTTGGCTTTAGCAACCACGGTGACGTATCATTGTGTTGTGCAGGCCAGTTAATCAATCCTGAAGCCTCCCATCACTAGCGTCGAATAGTTCTTTCCCCGCAAATCAACTCTTACTTACTTCACACTCCTAATGGAGAGTTTTTTAGAATTTTGTCACGTATGATGTCGTTCACACAAGCCATTTATTTCATATGCAGGAGCCCCTTTCAGGGAGGATCAAGAGCGAGATCTCAAGACGGCATTGAAGGGGACGGACCCTTCTATCCCACTCGTGTTCGTCAGCGGCAACCATGACCTTGGAAACACCCCTACCCCAAGAACAGTCGAGCAGTACTGCAGTGCATGGGGCGATGACTATTTCAGCTTCTGGGTAAGCAATTGCAAATCATATGTCATTATAGTCAGCATATCTTGTAGAGGTGCGGTCAAAATGATTTCACACTCATTTTTTTTAAAATTGCATGTTGCATTTAAAAAAGTGACCTCTTGCAAATTAATGATGGTGAGTTATGTCATGTATTGTCTGTTTTGTTCCGACTCGATTTTGGAAATGTAAATTTCGAATGGATGTTGAATCATTTCGACGGAATTTATTTTTGATACATCGACAGTGAATCCTGAGGTTGTAATAGTTCTAATTTGACCTACTCAATGGACTTTTTTTTTTTTTTTAAGACCACACAGCGTTTTATCATGTCGCATCTATTCCACTATCACCAGTTCCTGATTTTAGATTATAATTTGTGCTATTTTTGTCGCCTTTGGGGTTAATGAAGGCTTCATTTCGGTTTGACACTCAGTGGAAATTGTTAATTGTGCTTGCGCGGAAACGGAATGAGCTGTCTGCACTTGTACCTCTCTCCGCTGGCTGTTGAGCTATCAAAATGCAGATTAGCCGACATCATCAACATGACATTTAAATGTCTATCAATTTGTTCCTCCGTTGCTCGCCGGCGAGTCGAACTGATGGTTTTAAGGTGATTGAATGAGCGGTTATTGAGAAAAATGAAACACGGGAAAAAAAGGATTGCGCACGTTTGGAATTGGAATTCGGTGTTTTGGTTTGCGCAGTACAACAAAATGTGGAAACATCTGCCGGCGTTTTTAGAATATTCGATATTTTCTGGTGTTAAAAAAGTTTTTTTTTCAACGGATCTAATCATTTAATTGACTGTTCGGAACTGGGTTAAAAAAGTTTTGGATTTGTCATCATAATTCATTTTTATTTCATTGTGACTTTTTTTTCCGAACTGTTACTTTTAATTGGTTTTTACTGCAAGTTTATTCGTTTTTTTTAAAAAAAAAAAAAATTCTGATAGTGTTTCATTTTAATGTCGTTTTTAATTAGTTTTGGTATTAGTTTTATTTTTATTTTTTTCAACAGATGGACTATTTGTTCCTTGCCAAAAGGTCACAAAGTATTGTGGACGAAAGGACAGTCGACTACAATTCTCAAACTGTTAGACCTTCCTTCTTTCATCCATATCGAAATAACTACCATAAAATAAAATAAAATAAAGGAGTAAAAAGATGAAAACTAAATGCTTTTTTTTTCTTTCTTCAATTATAGGTAGGTTTAGTTAGCTTTACATATACAAGAAAAAAAATTTCGGCTTTAGCTTCAGTTGTTTCCTGACTTTTTGTGAACTACAATAACCTTGGTGATCAATTGACTTCTCGCGTCTTGTGGAAAAGAGGTGGTGTTGATTCGGTCCGCCCGCAGCCACAAAAGTGTTAAGAGCAGGAATAAATGAGGCTTTGCTGTGAACACTGGCTGAATCATTTTGTTGTTTCTGTTTTCTCAGGTGGGCGGAGTCCTCTTCCTCGTTCTGAACTCCCAGTTGTTCTACGACGCTTCGGCCTGCCCTCAGTTGAAGGAGGCTCAAGAAACGTGGCTGGATGAGCAGCTGAACAAAGTCTCATCTTCCTCAGTAAAATCGCACCATCCGCCGCTGATTCATTGCTACCGAATAAAATTGACGATAGAATCACCATAAGTTTGTCCCCCCCCCGTTCAGGCACCCAAACACATCGTAGTGTTCCAGCACATTCCCCTGTACATAAAGAAGCCCGATGAGGAAGATGACTACTTTAACCTCCAGAAGGAAGTCAGACAAAACCTGATGGACCGATTTAAGAGAGCTGGTAGGACTTTTTCCTTTATCTCGTACTCTGCTCATTCTCATTAGGGCTGAGTTATAAATCGTTTTTATTTATTATTTTTTGAGTTGGTCAGGATGATTTTTCGCTCAAGTGTGCCTTTCTGTGGTGAAAAAGTTTTGCCCTGCAAACACAAAGTCAGTGTTTGTCAATTAGATTTTTGGGGCCATATTACCCGGGCCGGCCTCTCACAGTGTCGTCAGGAAACTTAATTGAGAATGATTTTATCGTTTTGTTCTTTAGCTTCCAGCTGCCTGCAAAATTACGCAGCTAAGTCTTCCTGTAAACCCCTGCTTCATTCAGTAAAAAAAAAAAAAAAAAAAAAAAAAAAAAAACAATACTTTAAAGATGATTTTTAGACATCTGTATGGTGGTTTAAAATTTATTGTCTTAATACTTTGTAGCTTTTTAGCTTTGTCAGCCCATCATATCTAAACTGTAACGTACTAAAGATTCCTTGCCCAGAGGAATCATACGCAGCTTAAACCATACAAGAGGATTATTTTGCACACACAGGACAGCCACAATTGATTTAAATAATGACTTCCTAATAGTCATTCCTTCTTCAAAATCATTTTTTTTTAACTTATAACACTCTGGATTTGCTACAGAACACTCAAGGACAGCAAGTCCCTGACGTGGCACACATACACACGCTTGCTCGTCACACAATTGGGCCAATTTGACATGGCTGATTGACAGGGGCCTCTTATACGGACACGCGTACTTTTTCAGTCATTCATCAAGGTGACTGTTGGAAAGAGTATTCATGAAATTCCCCATCCTTTATGTCCGCATGTATTTAACCATGTTACCCCATTTTGGTTGGATGACCCCCTCTCTCTCGCATTACATCTCTTTTCGAACAAACTGTCATTAATGATTCAAAAGGGGACAGTCATTTTCATCCGCAAAAACACTGGGAATGACCGTCAATGCACCGTAGATGTTAAACGCGTCTTTTATCATCCACACCGATCCTGACAGCAGTTGTACATTCATACTGCATGCAGGGCGTATGCTGTCGGACATGTAATACTTCGCCGCAGTACATAGGGTGATAAATATTGATTACTGTACAGGTATGCGCATACACTTACAGTTGCGGTCAATGGTAAGTATACACTTTCAATCCGTGTTTCAGGTGAGAAATGAATGTTTTCGCATCTTTTGTTTACTCACATCCTCTGATTGTTTTCTGTCGTGGCACCGCGAGGTTAAGTGAAATATTTGATTGGATTTATTGTTGTGACATCCGGAAAACACCATCACATATTCCTGAAGATAAATGATAATAGCTTTTGTTCAATTGCTGCGCAAAAGTAATCAAGTCCCATCGGCACTTTACTGCACCGTATGTGTGATGTTGACATGTTAGTGTGCTGACACACAAAAAAAACAAACAAACAAAAAAAAAAAACTAAACGGTGGCAGTCGTAGCAAGCAGTTCTTGGCAGCAGGCAACGCTCGCTTCATGGCGCATCACTGCCACCGGCTGTTGTTCTCCTTCCACTGCAAGGAAACCAATGCCGGTTGATGGTGGCTGGCGATTGTCTCGTGTGCTGCCGCCATTTAGCGGAGGTGGACTGAAGCTCAAGAGTAAAGCGCAGATTTTGATCGTATCTTGAGACCAAAAAAAGTGACGATTAGGATTCTTTTTGCAGTATCTCGAAAGAGATCAAGACCGTCTAACTCAACCGAAACAACCCTATAACAGGCTAAATTAGAAGTCTTCCTGTAAAAGTTCAAATCCTTCACGCAGCAGATAGTTCCCAGCATCAATCTGTATTTTTAATTCATCTCTGTTATCTCTCCTAAGATGCCTCAATGAAGAATCAAAACAAAAATCGATCTCTCTTTGTGTCGCAAGTTGTTCATATTTCCATGCTTGATGAATTTTTGGGGGCGAATCTCTATATTTGATCTCGTCAACCACAGCCGCACATCGAAAAGACGGCACAGCACCAATTAGTCTTTGTCTGGCTCGTCGGAAGTGAGCGCTTACACCACGGGACCGTTGACTGCATTCCAGCTCATATTAATGATACGCCGCTTCTGCGTTATCACCCCCCCGTTGGTCTCGTAAAGCATCGCACAGTCCCTTTTCTTAATTGCACAAGCACTTACCGGGGGGGCGGGGGGGTGTGGCAGTAATTTGTATGATATTAAATTTGGCTTTTCCTTTTGTGGCGCTTCATGGCCATGTGTTCCTTTGTAAACTTTGAATCATTCCAGACGTCTTGAAAGTGTGAGGTTGAAGTTGGCGTCAACCGCCAGTTTTGTTTGTCGGCGTCATTCCCGACTTGATCGAATGACCCCAAAGGAAGCTTTCCATTGTTCCTGAGGGCGCCTTCAATGCTGCCGCATCGCTATCGCACCTGTAATCATTGTAAATAAGGCTCCCCCAGGCTTTGCCGTTGTTCCACTAAAACCTCTCAGTGCAACGCGTGCAGTTTTAGCCGTGTGCGGTTTTGTTGCCGCAAGCAGAAGTAGTAGGACGTGCGCAAAAGTTTACTGTCATATTTGTCGAGTAGGTTTGATCCACTTCTCTTTGATGAGTACTGAAACCCCCGTGGCTGGGGAGCGGCGCGTCTTTTTCAAGAGGCAATTGGAGTAGCAGGAATCCCACTAGTGCTCTCAGCCTCTCCTCTCGCCATACAGTAGAGTAGACGGAGGAGTGTAATTAGATTTCTATGCCCTCCACTACCCCACCTTTCACTTCCTCCTCTGAGAGTTTCGACTCCTCCTCCCGAATATTTCCATCATCCAGAGCACGGGCAACGTGGTGTCGATACTGAAAGACTGACAAGACGAGTAAAAACGAAACCGGAACAAGGGCGCGAGTGACCTCAGTCGTCGGGATTCCCAAATATGACTCGCGGCTATAGAGCAGGACGTATCTTAGCCAATTAGTGGCCAAGATAAGGCGTGTTCTGTTCTGCCCGCGTCTCTGTTTCGCTTCCTTTGTCGCTCACTCTCTTCTCGCTGGGTGTCGTTATCAGCGCGGGTCTCCCACTTTTCAAAAGGGGATGGCACATTTATCACCCAGCAGGGATTTGATAAGAGGCCACAGCTAAGCCTTTAACCCCATTGTTTTAATGATGAGGCTGAACAATGTTTTTTTTTTTTTTGCCATAGAGTATCTCGGAGCACATCAAGTAGCGTATCTTGTCGTGTCCTCATGCTTCGAGCAAACCCCATTGTTTTAATGATGAGGCTGAACAATGTTTTTTTTTTTTTTTGCCATAGAGTATCTCGGCGCGCATCAAGTAGCGTATCTTGTCGTGTCCTCATGCTTCGAGCAACAATTGAGATTAGCGATGATGATGCCCTGAGCCTGTGGGCCAACAAATGAAATGGCTGTCCCTTTACCTGACATCATTTTGAAAATGTGTCTAAAAGTGAGAATTGGATCACATTAGCGTTCCCTCTGCAAATATCGAACAGCTCAAACTGTGAATGGGAAAACGAAGGACGTGGTTGTGCTAGAAGACCGTGCGCCGCTCAATTTCGTGCCCTTGATACATTCAGAAGTCAAAGGTAGATCATAATGCGCTACATTTACTCAGTTCCGTTTGCGAAAGTCACTTTTTGATGAATTATACTTGTCAGAATATTTCCACTGCCACATACTTCATAGTACTTACTTTGGAAGAAATGCTGCGTTCGGAATTGCTCACGTGTGCCGTCTGTTTATTTCACAGAATGGACCAATTCGCACATTTTCCACATTATGAGGCGCACCTATAAGCATTCAATTTTCTCAAAAGCGACTTTTAATCCGATGCGCCTTATGTATGGATCAGTAGTCTCATTTCTTGGACGTAGTATTTCAAAAGTTCTGTGACAGCTGCAGCGGTTGTGAAAGCATTATATGAATAAAGCTGGATAGTATTGTATTCCCTTTAGCGTAACTCCATCTAGTGGATATATAACGCAACTGCAGCCACAATTGTCGTTTCTATACTATGCGCCTTATAATGCGGTGCGCCGGATCTATGAAAACGATATTAAAATAGGCCGTTCATTGAAACTGCGCCTTGTAGTGCAGAAAAAACGGTAAGTGGCAAAACCGGGTGTCATTTTTGTTAAGCAGCGTTTTTTATTTACTGAATTTATAAGTCTTCAAATAACTTGGAATCTAACTTACTTACTTTTTAAAGCAAATAATCAGTAAAGTAATAAAGTTCCTTTTTTTCAGAGTCACTGTGGCAACACTGTGAACCAGTTACTCAGTACTTGAATTTTTTTTTTCACTGAATCCTTAATAAAAGAAATATATATATATATATATATAAATAACCTACGGTTATAGTTTTAATTAATAACGTTACATTTTATTATGTGCCCAGGGTAAGTAAAGTGTAATTTTGCATAAATTAATAATCAATTCAAATCATAGATTTGCCGGCATGGTTTTATGAATGTTTTTAGTTATGTCTTTTTAAGAGTCCCACAATATCCATTTTGTAGAAGAAAAAAAAACTTGGATCACTGAGTAAATTGAGGCGCATTCATGACCATGTTCCAAATGGCCCAAAGGTATCTCCGCCATACAGACTTTTTTTGATTTCCCGAGCCCCTTTTTGGGTGTCCGTCTGGGTGTTTTGCGTGTAACCGGAGGACACACAGCCGGGAACGGACGCTTGATGATGACTGATGGGCGGCGGTGATTTATGGCAGGCTGCGGCTGGAAGATGCCTCGGCGCCGCGACATCATTTTGCTTCCCTCTGTCATGCAAATAACAAAACAGCATTTCCGATTTCTAATCATTGCGCCGCACTTTGATGACAATGGCTCCTTCATAGGAGGAGGGCAGCGCTGAAGGTAAAATGGCTTCTTCTGTAATAACCCACAAGGCGGCTTGTTTGGTTGTGTGAAACTCGGCGCGCAATTAGCAAATCCCATTTTGTCGCTGGCAAATCAGTGGCCATCAGATGAAAGGGAGAGGCATTAAAAAGGCCGCATTGAAGAAGCGATCGTAAGTATCAAACATAATTAGACGCATGAAGGTTGTTTCTTTTGTGTTTGTGTGCGTCTTCCTTTCATCTCTCCTGTCATTTGGAAGCCATTGTCAGTGAGGAAAGAATGTTTCCGATTATTAAACCGAGACTCAGCAATTGAGCAATACACGGTCACAATCAGCCCGACACGTAACAACAGTCATTGGGAAAAGTACATTTTAATATTTGAAATGTAGTTTGCGCTCATTTATGTGAAATGTCTCAACCATCTGAGAATTCGATTTGGCTGCATGTAGTGCCCTCCCCTCTCCCTTCGCTTTCTGTATGTTTTCGGTATTGTGGCTGCTTATTCTGGATTTTTTTTTTTTTTGCACAAACAGCTCCCTCCTTCCACCCCTACTAGTTTAAGCAAAGGCCAGTCACCACGTGGGAGTCTTTATCATCAAAGAAAAAAAAAAAAAAAAAGAACAAAAAACGCGAGACCGTTTTGTGGCTTACAGGTAAATAGGATTTCCACAGAGACCCAGACAAGATGAGGAATTCTCAGCACAGCGTGTGCATGTTTTCATTCGGGTAGCTACCCGCTCAG
Organism: Hippocampus comes; assembly: GCF_001891065.2. Lineage (NCBI taxonomy): Eukaryota > Metazoa > Chordata > Actinopteri > Syngnathiformes > Syngnathidae > Hippocampus > Hippocampus comes. Next base: position 1,610,257 of record NW_017805034.1, read on the forward strand.
CAAGAAAAAAAAAAATCCGGATACACATACTTGCTTCGCCCTATAGCAAGAACCATACACGGGAGGGAGAAGGTTGTATGGCGTATTTCACATCACTTAATTGTTTTTTGTGGTTTTTTTCGTGGTATTGTCAGTAAACGAGAGCAATTTTTAACCTTGCCGTAGCCCGGCTGACTACAGCGGCGACTCCGGCGTTTTAAAGGTTTGAAGTTCCAGACGGTCACTCACACCCAACTGACTGCACCGCAGGGCGGTTTCATAATAATGCACAGAAATCGGCGTATGCCGCTTATGCTGGGGCGGAGTGAAATGAGTTGTTTCATGTTTTGTCTTTTGTCAAATCAAGGTTAGTTTCCCCAAAGGGGCCCGGCCGTCATTAACCTCGAGGCAGCGGCAACCTACAGCAAAGCCTCAAAGGCCACCCGTTGTGCGGCTTTCAATCCTGCTGTAGATTAAAGCAGCCTAGGCAGCTTTTTCAGAGTGACTGCAAATTCCAGAGCACTCATCAACTCAATGATAAAAAGTGAAGTGGAAAGTCGACTGGAAACGAGAATGATGTCTTTGGCCCAGGTCGCACGATCACGATCCACGCGACGATCAGCACCGTATCCACCGCACACCGTTTCATTCTTAGCTCATCCGTGTTGAAAAATGTCTCGCATCACATTAGACATGAAATGTTCATCACTTCCAGACAGTTGAACACAAACCTGCTCTCTACTGAGTGCCATTCTAGTTTTAAATTTGTTTTTGTTATACTTGCTGGGGCTGAGCAGTTTTACCTCCCTCCCGACGATAGAAATATTATGTGCAGTGCAAATCAAATACTGTAAATCGAATCCCCGCGGTGCCTCGTGTCCTGTATAAATTCTACCTTGAATTGTGTGCGCCTTCGTGCGGTGGTTTGAAGATGATGCGTCAGCAGACAACATCGATACATGCGCACGCTTACACACTCCCACATGCTTTCTTTGTTGGCATGATGAACCCGAGAGTCGTTTGCGGTTTCGCACGACTTCCAGGTGATGTGAAAGGCATACAAAGAAATGTGAGATTGACAACAATGAGAAAATGGGAGATTTCGCTCAACCGCACTTTATCATAAGGGTTCGTGAACTACAAAACGATGTACGAGTATGCACAACCTAGCATTCCGGATGCTTTGACTGTTTTCAACTGAAGCAATATTTATACTTCATAATATTCTTTTTACTGTAATTTGAACATTTGACTTGTAAATTGTGAACCTCGGTTTGACTGTCTCTTTGTCAACGGCACTTTGAAACAGTCATTCGTGCCTTCGTCACATCTCGGCTGGATTACTGTCATGCTGGTCAGCCAATTCTCCATTAAGCGTCTCCAGTTGCTCCAAAATGCTGCTGCTCACCTCTTGACTGGTACTCGTAAGAGGGAGCACATAACTCCTACTCTGGCTCCGTATACATTTTAGAGTTCTTTTTAAGATGCCATGATTTATTTTCAAATCTTTTCTGTTGCTGGTACCTCTTTTTTTGGAATGACCTCGCGCTGAGCATTTGGCAAGGCCCCTCGCTGCCCACCTTTAAAATTTGTCTTAAAACTCATTTTTATTATTTGGCTTTTGACTCAGCATGAGACTTAATTTTTAGTTGTACCATTTTTGCGCTTTCGACCGTCTTCATTTGTTTTATTGTTTATTGATGGATGGATTATTTTTGCTCCGTGTACAGCACTTGGTATACGGTGGTGGTTCTTTTAAAGTGCTCTAAAAATACAGTTGAGTTTTCTCAATACGGGCTTCATCGTTGGTACGTTGTGGCTGATTCAGTATTTTAATGGTCCATCGTCTGCGCTTCGTGTGGCAAGATTCTGATAAATTAGGTCACCTTCATATTCGGGGCTGTTTGATTATGCAGAGTGGCGGACATGATGATTCAGAGCAATTTCATCATGCTGATGCGAGAGTGTCAGCAGTCATTGCGCAAGCGGGAGATCCCTTGTCTTTATTTTCGGGACAGGTCATGTGGTCGACTGACAGGTGGTCCTCATTTTTGTCTTTTTTTGTGTGTTATCATTTCATGTGTAGTTTTTCAATTTAGATGTTTTTAAACCCATTTATCTCATTTCTACAACACGTGTCCTTATTCGCATAGTGGGTGAGCGGATCCTTGATTGAATGAAAATCACATTGACCGCTCCGGGCAATTTAGTCTTCATAAACCGAAATGATTGAAACTCGAATTTCAGAAGCAGGAGCAGACACGCTAAGTGCCGGTTATTTTCACGCACTTCATTTATTTTTGCGAAAAATAATTCGATGTGTTCGTTTGGGGCAAATCCGAGCTCACCAAATTCATTCTTGTCCTGAAAGCACTTGACACAGCAATCATTCCTCTTCAGTATTCATAAAATGTACGTACTTGTCCCTGCAGAACACCAGGGGAAAAAAAATTATACACGTAAACAAAAACATGTCAGCCCTTTGTTCAAAGTAGTTTGTTGCACACATAATTTCGCGCGGCCAGTGATTACACCGTGGTGACACGGCGCCGCCGCTGCAGGGTCTGAGCCAACCTGCGTGGCTCCGATGAGAATGTCGTTTGTAATTGAAAATAAATTGAAAATCCCCCCCCCCTCCCGCTGCCTAATGCGTGTCTCTGTTTTGTTAGAATATTTAAGTGGAAGACTGAGCGATCTTTCGTTTGCAACTTTCTTCCCCTCCCACTTTCTTTTCTGTCCGTACCGTTCCTCTGTCTTAGTAGTGATTAATAATTGCGCCCAATGCTGAGAGAGCTTCAAGTCAACATCGCTAACCAAAGAAATAAAGCAGCAGGGTGTCGTTTGAAGCACACTTTGTACTTCGAAGTGAGTTATTTAAATCCCCACAATGTAGCATTGAGTCACTCAGCGTTGGCTTACTTTGGGCAGTTGTGCTCTGAGGTGTTAATAATTTCTTTTTTTTTTTAAATTTCAATTCCCCCCCACACTGTCATTTGGATGGCTCGAGGACATCAAGGTCGGACGTGATTTGAATCAAATGGCACTGTGAAAACCGAGCTAAGTGATATTTCTCGGCAGATGTCGAAAGAACATAAGCACCCATTAAGAAAAAAAAAGTCTTCTCAAGACCTGTTTCCACCTTTCTCGCTCCAGGGGTGAAGGCGGTCTTCTCCGGCCACTATCATCGGAATGCAGGCGGTTGCCACGGCGGCCTCGACATGGTCGTGAGTTCGGCCATCGGTTGCCAGCTAGGCGAGGACGCCCACGGCGTCAGGGTGGTGGTGGTGACGGCCGACCGCGTGGTCCATCGCTACCACAGCCTGGAGCGGATGCGAACAGGGGGGATGGACGAGGATCTCCAGAAGCTCCTGCAGTCATGATGGTCTACCAAGTCTATTCATTTTTTTTTTTTCTCTAATGAAATGCAAGAACATGAATCTTACCCGATCCACAGTTTCATTCTATTGCAGCTGAATGTCTAAACGCAATTCAATTCAGGACTTGGGGTCATTTTCCGATTCGCTTGGATTTAGAAGATTTGGTTATCATAATCATTTCGAGGATAAAACTGTCACGATTATCCATCCATCCATTTGCTAAATCCGCTTATCCTCACGAGGGTCGCGGGCGTGCTGAAGCCCACCCCAGATATCTTTGGACAGTAGGCGGGGGTACACAGAGGAACAAATGAACAAAAATCACACCGAGGGACAATTTAGAGTAGGGGTGTCAAACTAATTTTTGCCCCGGGCCACTTTGGAGTTTCGTCTTCCTTCAGAGAGTCGACAGTGAAACCAAAACAAGGTTGTCTCATCGCATTACTACTTGTACACACCAAATTTAATGTGTTACTCGTCAACTACAAGAGTCAATTATTGTTCAAGTGAGTGTAAACAGGGTAACAAAATTTTTGCAAAATATCATTTATTATACATGACAATTTGACATTTTGGTACAGATTTTAGCAAGGATCATGCAAGTTAACGCACATGATTTTCCTTTGGAGGGCCACATTAAATGACGTGGCGGGCCAGATGTGGCCCACGGGCCTTAACTTTGACACCTGTGATTTACACACACGCGCACACACACACACACACACACACACACACATTAAAATGTTTTGGCAATGTGAAGTGCAGCTACAATGAACATGGTTGCGCAGCTTTTGAAGCGAAGCTCTTGATCTTGAAGAATCTAGAGCGCAATCATTTTCATGGCAAAACCAATATGGAAGTCACGTGAATGTCGACCAATGCGACTGAGCTGAAATGCCAAAGAAATCGAATTATCTATGCAATGATGCCCCCTCGGGGTTAAGAGCGGCATTGAGATGATGTCAGGAAACACTGATTGGACGATGATGAAACATGGTTGCTTTTTTTTTTTTTTTTTTTTTTAATTGTGCACGATTATGATCACTTGAGATGCTATTACACATGATTCAAATGTTTAGCACGAATACAATAATACTCATATATGCTTGAAGAGTGCTCGTACAACAAGCAGGAACGATTTGATTTCATCCTTTTTTTTTTTAATCTTCTCGATTGGGGACAAAAAATAAGCTTTCTTCTTCTCCAGTCACCATGAAGGATTTAGAAGAGTTTGTTTGTGTCCCACTGATCTGTACTAATCTTTCCCGTCTTCTTCCCGCATTCTGAGCAAATAATCCCTCCCAAATTCATTTGTTTTCCCACGGTGAGGATTACAATGACAGTTCTTATATTTTAGGACAAGATTGTGAAAATAGAGTCAGATCTGACACTTTGCACCTCACCTCTCCACTTTGTTTATTCACTCTTTCAGGGACTGCAGTTTCTACAGTGGACAGTTTATCATGCTATCAGGTTACGGGGTGCATGAAAGGGTTAAAAGAACCAAATTTTGGTTACTCGAAACACTTCGGTTAGCTTGCGCGTCATTTGACGCTCGCGGAGTCAAAGCTGAAATCCATCTTGCCGGATACGACTGTGCTGGAAAAAAAAAAAAAATGCGCTTTTGTTTGCGAGTCCCAAATATTTCGCTTCAATTACGCGCGCGGAGGGGCTCACGCAATCACCCAGACGTGCTGCGATAGTTGTCATGGCAACCTTTTGAAGCAACACATCATGTGTGTCTCGGAGAAACAACTAGAAAAGAGCGTGCATTGCCTTATTTGTGTCCAGCCACTGTCATCTTGGTTTCAGAGGTGCTTCTTTTTTTTTTTTTTTAACCATCAGCATCGCTATCGCTGACCTGATTTCAAAACTGACACTTTCTGTCTCTTCCCTTCCAAAAATGTCAGCAGGTGAAGGATGGGAGAGGAATGGCTTGTCAGCATGATGTGTGGAAGACGATCTCCTTCATTTCTAGCCTTACATACTGTACTTTCCTCATAGCCGAGCACAAATCACATGAATGGCTTCACCCCGTGTCGCAGTGGCTGTCACGCATTTGAAACGTCTTATTGTAACGAATGACCATAACACCCTGTGACCTGATCGGTGATCTTTTTATAATAAATGTTTATTTTAATGTGATTGCTGCTGCATACTGTCATTCCAACCCCCCCCCCCCCATGCACGATATACCGTATTTAGAAATTGTGGCTTTTACCTTGACAACCGCACCATGTTTTTGTGGTTCACTAAATAATCGCTTGCAGCACATCAGTAGAGGTGCGCCGTCTCACGCTTGGTTTTCAGATAATCGTTGCCAACTGTAATTTTATGGCATGGCTGGCTCCAAAAGCTTCGCCTCCTCGATTCTGTTCCCCAAATGGTGACAAACATGACGTGTCCATGATCTCCCAAGTCACTTCATCCATTTATTTTGTAGTTTTTTTCAGACAGACACAAAAGTCCGCTCGGAGCGGATGCACTTGAAGTCCAAACAATACGTATCGTGCAAGATCGATGCTAATCCTGAGATTTAAATGAAACCGTTGAAATTGATGCTGCTGTAAAAGACGCCCCCCAAAAATGTTGCTTTTATGTCTTCAAAAGAATATTAAGGCCCAGTTGTTCTTTTTTTTTAGACTGCCAGTTAAATGGCCACAAAAACAAACAAAAAAAAAACCCCGGCAGCTTTTGGTACATGCTCATAATAAGCCACTTGGCCTTTGATCTCCGTGCCAGTCAATCGGGACATGCTTTCTGTGGCTGATGAGAGCTAGAAGGTGTTTATCGATCCCGTTGCCGTGTTTCCTGCAGCTCCAACACAGACGGACATCCAGTCTAGGCACCTTTATCAGCAATTCACTGAAGGAAAACAACATAAGGGAGCTTTTAGCTGCTGCCAGAGTGTACAAGTGCGACCCCCCATCTCCACCCCCCCCCCTCACAAGAGTGCACAATTCAAGTGAAGGCGAGCGAACTGGAGGGCAAAGGACGCTTTTTGAAGGCTTATGTGAGCCCACCAAATCATTAGGGGACAAGCCCCAAGTGTTTGGTTTTCTTCATGAAAGCCAAAGACATGGTGCTTATGATGTGAATCAAGCGCAAACTGGGTGCCGGATATTCTCGGCTCCGTGCGGCTGATCCGAGCTTTCGGGGCCAAGTATTCATCCGAGGTTCATCACTTTTTCCATCAAAGGCTGTTTGATTGCAAGCGTCGTGACGCTCCTTTTGTTTGAATAGAGCGTAGATTTCAAAACACAAATCTTCTGCTAAAGCTTGGGGAAGGGCGACAATCCCTTTAAAAGATCTACCTGCGGTCTAAATGATTTACGGTTAATTTGAGGGGATTGTGCCGCAAACCATTTTCTATACTTTTAACGCTTTCTCACTTACAGTAAATCTCTGTGGTGTTTACGTAAGTCCTTGTGATTCTACTTGCAATTTGTTTGCTTCAAAAAGAATGGTGCGCTTGATTCACGTCACTGACAGATCAATGGCTTCATCTGGCAACCCTATCTTTTCATTTTATCATCGTTCAGGATTCAGCCCTCCGTTTTCTACATATGTAACACTGTATATAAACATAAAAAAAGTCAATGTATGAATGCAAATCAAATAAAAATTATGTTTTTTGAAATGACAATTTTGTGTTTAACTGTCTGCTGCATGTGCCTCATGCACAGATCTGCTCCACAAAATGGCAAGTGTATTTTGGCAGTTTGATGAAACGCCGCCTTTGTGGCATTTTCACTATATTCGGCGGCGCTTGGTTTGAGTCGCACCCCCTTTGCTCATCGCCGCGGCAACGAACGCCAGACTCCGCTAACCACATAGCCTTGACGTGCTAATCACCGCCCCTAAGATATACATTCCAATACAAAAGGAATTTCCGAACAATTGAGAAAATGAATACGACAAGCATGGGTGCACATAATCACGCTTGGTTGGCTTTTTGTCCTGCCGCTGAGTCATTTATCCACGCGGGTGTCGAATGCAAGATGGACATCCAAATGATCAGGGTGGCAGCGGGCCTGCTGACAGTGGGGAGCCATCTTGGCCTCACATCCATCGATGTGCCCTGCCCTCTGGGCTTGCAGCCAGCTGGACGGACTGGGGACAAGTGGTGAGAAATCAGTTCCAAAGTGGCATGTTAAGTGTTTTGATGAGGCGGGTGGGGTTCGTGGGGGTCAATTATTCAAAGGATTTGGTGCAGCTGTTAAGTCATTACTTGTGTAATCCTAGAAAATACAATCCTTTGTCAAATTGCGAACTAAAGTAGAGTTTTAACATCCCATAGTTAATTTCTGGAAGAGCACATCTCCTGGCCAGAGCTTGATTTAAGTACATACTCCCGAGGAAATTTAAAAAAAAAAAAAAGAAGAAAAACACAAGAAACACGCTCGTTAATTTGAAATGATACCTCAAGATTCCCCTCTTTGTTTCTTTATGGCCATGCTTGCATTCCTGCGACATGTTGACATCCAATTTTAATCCGTCTTTGTAATTAGCCAGGCACCACCAAAATAGAGGCAGAGTGGTTTAAAGAGGGAAAATCCAATCAAACATGCTTCTTATGCCGCAGTCGCTGATGGAGTGGACGCTGAGCGCATAGAAACAATTACCCTTTTCACACACACACACACACACACACACACACACACACACTGTCAAGTCTACACAAACAAGCATCCGAGCACATACTCGGTCAGACACACACACACACGCGCGCACACACACTGCTGACATCACAATGCTAATTAATGCACATATCTGTTCCCACACAGGACGTCCTCGGCTTTCATCCCACCCTCAATTAGATTGAACCCCCAACTGCTCTGTTAGTGTTTTGGATTAGGGGGAATTCTGAAGGAATTCAAGCGTTTGAAATCCTGCCTTGCCTTTGACCTACTGCATCAAGCGTTTGACAGCTATCTGGCTTTAAGAGGAAGAAATGTGTGTTTGGGTACCTTTGTGCACAGGGGTTTGTGTTAAACCATTCCTTCGACGTGAAGTTACGATGTGCCGTCGTGACCTTACGTCCCACTCCTTAACTCCTTTTCTTTTTCGACTCCACTGAGCGAGATATGGGTCAAACCAAGAGCAAAAGATTCTTCAAGTACTTCTTTGGCACAACCTTTTCAAAACTGACAGCAAAGAACTTGAGCGTGATGAATCACATTAAACAAAGATGAAATTTGATTTGTCTTTGTTGTGATTTAGGCACGAGTACAATAAAAAATTTTGAGCGAATTTTGTGCGGTTTGTTTTGTTGCGAACGTCAGACTTGCGATACAAAATGAATGCGTTGGAAATGCTTCCTTACCTCCCAAAAAATAATTAAAATAAAAAAGGGCGTTCCCGTTGATTGCACACAACAACACTGCCTCATAGCGGGCTAAGAAGGGATCTCAAAGTCATGATAAATCCACACCACATAAAAAACACGTGAACATCGCGAATGGATTTAGGGACCCGAAAACACGTGTGAAAATGACATATTTGTGGATATTAACACATTTTTTGTAATTTATTTCATCGTTTGTGAAAATCACAAATGTTTTCGAAAAACAATAGAAAAAAATCACGGATGCATTTGTGTGAATAGTTTTGAGACAAATCTCTCCCCAAATGTTTACTTCTGCTGTGGACAAAAGCCGTGGCGTGGAAAACATACAAAACAACATTCAAGTCAAATGCTCTCTCCTTTTGATTGACAGCTGAGTGCTCCTTGTGGGCGTGCTCGCCACTTGCCAACTCGATTGATAGTTTTTTTCCGATTACTTCCAGTGACTTAATGAGTAATAATTAACAAATTTGAGGACCAGCGTGTCGTTATTATCCTTCTAAATTGTCTCTCTATATATATATATATATATATATATATATATATATATTTACAGTTTGTTATGTTAATGTTAAAATTCCTCACTGAAACCGGGTTGTGTTCAGCGGAAAAACTTGCTCATTGAACCGGATGTAGTACCGTTCTTCTTCTTCTTGAGGATTAGATCTCCTTGGTCCATATCGCCCCCTACGGTCCAGGAAGCCACAAAGGCATTTGGCAAGCAATCAGAATCAAATTTACAATATTGGCCACGTCTGCAAAAACACAAAAGAAATTTCCTTTCGCAGTTACAACCCCTCAAGAGGAACATTTAACATAACAATGAGCAACATCGAGCGGAAAACTTGGCGGTTCACCAACATCTTAGATTTTATTCTCTGATATCTTCGATGTGAAAATTAAAATATTAGCTACAGACGTTATCTACATGAGATGAACAACAAAGGAACCCCGAGAGTTGTTTTTTCTTAGGTGGACTGTTTTTTTTTTAGGTGAAAGTTGAGAGCCACTTCAGTCGGAGGTTTGTCATTCTTATTCTGCATCATCACACCAGTAGATGGCGCCCTTACGTTTCGTTCAGGCCTTTTGCTGTGTTGGCTTTTTTTTTGTTTGTTTTTAAGCGTCATGTGACCGGAAGTAAAGCGTCAACACTAGTTAGCGATCGATTTTGACAATGATTCTCCCTGCTCTTAGCTGACATTGGGAAACGAAATCGGGTTTATTGTTTCCCTTTGACAATGGCGGGCCCTCTGCTGGAGTTTGAGACCGAAATGTTTCTCAGCCTGTTCAGCTGTGACGGGCTGCTAGTAGTGGCGGAGGGGATGGGAATAGACCGCATCCTGATGCAGTTCATGCGGGTGTACTCGGAACAAGGCAGCCTGGTTTTACTACTAAACACTACCACCCCCGAGCAGGTATTATATATTTTAAAATATATAACAATACCCGTTGTGATACCTTTTTGCACCTACGTTTTTTTATTTTTTCAGAAAATGTTGTAGTTCCAATTGTGCAGTATCTTGCATCGTGCTCACACTATACAACTTATAAAACCCGACAAAACAGCGAAAGGTGTTCCCAGACCTTTGCTATAACATTGTAGAGTGACTACTCCCTGTTTCATCCCTCATTCCTCTTTTTTTTCCAGACTTTATAAATCTCCAAGATGGAAATGATCAAAATCTCTTCTTGACTTAATCCTGACAAATTAAGGACTAGAAAGTACAGATATCTTGTGGGGAGTAAAAATAAAACAAAAATCCCCAGAAAAATAAATACACAAATAAAATACATTTACTTGAAAAATCTACTCAATTTTGGGATCAAAGTATTTTTAACCAACAAAGTATTTGTACTTTGTATCTTCTGACCTCTGTCAAACACGATGTGTTTTCACTTTTTAGGAATATTTCACGGAGCAGTTGCGAGTGGAGGGTGTGACCCACTTGCCGAGGACGGTGACCAGCGAGGTCCAAGGCACCGAGCGATACAACGTGTACACCGAGGGAGGGGTGCTGTTTGTCACCAGCAGGATCCTCGTGGTCGACTTTCTTACCGACCGCATACCTGCCCACCTTATATCAGGTGGTTTACTTAGTTTTGAGGCAAGTGAGTGTAAGCAGTGGAATGTAATTCGATTTTCTCTTTCCGATATCTCTTGTCAGGCATCCTGGTGTACCGTGCTCACAAAATAATCCAATCGTGTCAGGAAGCGTTCATCCTGCGACTTTTCCGACAGAAGAACAAGACCGGCTTCATTAAAGCCTTCACGGACAAAGCCGCAGCTTTTTCCACGGGTTTTTGCCAGGTGGAGCGTGTGATGAGGAACCTCTTTGTCAAGAAACTCTACCTTTGGCCCAGGTGAGTAGCTTATCTCACTAACATCTGCCTCTGAAGTCAGACAAAAATCCAGAAGGCAAACTTAGGTTTTGCATGACACATGTCACATCTCAGAAATGTAATATTTGATTTTTTAAAATCTTTTGCTCTCGATGCTTCGCTCAACAGGTTCCAAGCGTCAGTAAACACAGCCCTAGACAGACACAAGCCCGACGTGGTGGAGCTCCATGTGTCACTGACGCCTTTCATGAGGGCCATCCAGAGTTCCATCCTGGACATCATGGGCGCCTGTCTGAAGGAGCTGAAACGTTACAATCCCACCTTGGAGGCGGAGGATCTCTCGTTGGAGAACACCCTTAGCAATGCCTTCGATAAGGTGGATGCAATCTCTTTGACCTTCGGGCCATGTCAATTCACCATCCATCAATCATCTGATGCCACAGTGTATTTTTCCTGTTCTGCTTTGTCATCCAGACCATACGCCATTACCTGGACCCCTTGTGGCACCAGCTGGGATCAAAGACCAAGGCGCTGGTCCAGGACCTAAAGGTGCTGAGGGTTCTGCTGCTGTACCTGACCCAATACGACTGTGTCACATTCCTCAATCTGCTCGAGTCCCTCCGCTCCAGCCAAAAGAACTTCGGCTCCAACTCAGGTGACATGCTGGCCTCGTGTGTGCTGTGATTAACGGCAGCCATAAATGTCATTTCCATGCAATGTTCAATCACTAGCCCATTAGTGGCCGATCATAAATCACTTTTTTTACCCCCCTTTTTAGTAGCAATGATATTAATAATCGTTCACCTCAGGCTGGCTCTTCTTGGACTCCAGTACGTCCATGTTTGTGAACGCCAGGTCCAGAGTGTACCACATCCCGGAAAATAAGAAGAAACTTAAAGTTGGAGCCGAAGCAGAGAAAAAACAGATACCCTCCGTCTCAGGTGACATTGAAGAGAGCTCTGAAAATTCGAGTGGATGACAGTTGGATCTTAATTGATATGCGTGTGTGATTGTGTTTCAGAGGTGAAGCGAGTACTGGTGCTGGAGAAGAGCCCAAAGTGGGAGGCTCTGACCGAGGTCCTGCAGGAGATTGAGAAGGAGAACAAGAACTCTCAGAATGAACCAGGTTCGAATTGTCATCCTGAGGAACGTTCAACCGAATACACGACACCGATATAATTTCCGGGGCAGCACAGTGGACTTCCTACCCACTCATCAAGTGTGTCATCGACCTATTCATGGAAATGTGTCTTTGAGCTAGCTCCTGTGGACTCCCACTTTTTGGTGAATTCAGCCTGTTGTCGCTTTGTGCATACGCATTTGCAGTCTTGACTAGGCGGATGAACATCTCCTGCCTTGAAGGAAATCTCTGAGGCTCCAGAAGTGTTCACTAAAAGTCACTAGATTAGTTCCTCATCACTGGGAAAAACAAAAAAAGAAAAAGACTTGGAACCTCAAAACACATATGTCTGCTTGAAAACATCGGTGGGGGAACCGCTTTATTCTAACAATGTACATACAGGACTTCGTATTTTAATCTATCGAATCACACTATCGCGCTACTCCAAATCGCTTCCTTTTATCCGGATCTTCAGGTCGCGTGCTGATCTGCGCCAGCGATGACAGGACTTGCGCTCAACTGCAGCAGTACATCCGGCACGGCGCAGAACGGCTCCTGAACAGACTGTACGCCCGCACCATCGGCAAACAAAACCCATCCGCCGCCTCTGCTATTGAGTGGGCGAAACCTAAAAAAGACAAGGGTCTTCTCAAAGGCGGGTCCAAGGGAAAAGGCCGCGGGAAAGCGAGAGAGATGAAAAAAAAGACAACCAAGGCGAAAAGCGGACCCTCTCTGACCCTGACTCAGATGGTCGGCAAAGAGCAGACTTTTGAAACGGCGGTCATGGGCAGCAGTGAGGATGAGGATGACTTTGGCGACGAAGACAAGATGGTGGAGGAAGACGCTCTGAAGCTGGATTTGTCATCTGACGCTTACTATGCGGTTCTGAAGGAGCCCCTGATGGTCATTCACCCCCTGAGGGGCTGCACGGACCCTCACAGTCTAACACGGGTGCTCCACGAAGTGGAGCCCACGTTTGTGGTGCTTTATGACGCCGAAGTCAGCTTCGTGCGACAGCTGGAGCTCTACAAAGCCTGTCGACCCGGCAAGCCGCTCAGGTGCGTCTGCAGCTTATTACCTCTTCCAAGGAGGGCGTCTTCGTTTTTTTTTTTAAACGTGCAACATTCATGTTTACGGTTATTATTGTATCCAGGGCAAGACCTCTTATTTTTCATTCAGTCAATATTCAAAATGTTCACTTATGTTTGTATTTATGACCATAATGTATACAGTAGAATATACTTGCATTTAGTCTGCTGATTTAGTTTACTGATTGGCTGGCACTGAAGCCGTATAATCATGGTAAGTTTCAATGATTATTTCATGGATGCCATCTTCAACTGTATTATTTCAGCCTTTAAGAAAATAATACTTCTGAATAGTTTGTTTTTTTTTTTTTCCAGGATAAAATCGAACTGCACAGATAGCAGCAATTTATTGCAACTGATTTAAGATGTTCACTTATATTTGTAAAATCTCATCACATCAGGTTCCAATATGTCATGCTAATGTAATGTAAGGCTGGTATTACTAAGTGTTGCTTTTACCAGTAGCTTCGTTTCGCTTTTAAGATTCTAGTTCATTTTATTTGTTTCAAAAGTGATCAATGCTTTACTCATGGCTTTTCTCGCCTCGACAGGGTGTACTTCCTCATCTATGGCGGCTCAACAGAGGAGCAGAAATACCTGACCGGGCTGTCGAAGGAGAAGAAAGCCTTTGAGCATCTCATTAGGTCCGAATCGTCTCACTGGCGTGAACGAGCATTTACATTGGGTTGATTTGCATTTGCCCGAATTTGGTGTAAAATAGCCAACTAGTTGTTTTGTGACTGCAGGGAAAAGGCGACTATGGTCATCCCAGAGGAGAGGGAGGGCCGAGAAGACACCAATTTGGACCTTGTTAGAAATTTAGAGCCCGCTAATGCCACCACCAACACTCGCAAAGCTGGCAAGTTTTATTTTGGTTTACATTTGAGTCTAAGTTTACACAACAACAGCCGAGTAATGTCGGTAACAATGTTCTGACAGTGTGCTGTAAAAACGGTCATGTTACCGATGGTATTTGACTCATCCGATTTGTGTCTGTGTTCAAATAGGAGGCCAAGAGCAGCCCGAAGAGTCCTCGCGAGTCATCGTAGACATGCGTGAGTTCCGCAGCGAGCTCCCCTCGCTGCTCCACCGCCGCGGCCTCGACATCGAGCCCGTCACTTTGGAAGTCGGCGACTACATCCTGACGCCGGATATTTGTGTGGAGCGCAAGAGCGTCAGCGATCTGATTGGCTCGTTGCAGAGCGGTCGCCTCTACACCCAGTGCCTCGCCATGAACCGCTATTACAGGAAACCTGTTTTGCTCATCGAGTTTGACCCGGCGAAGCCTTTTTCACTCATGGCCCGCTCCGACTTCCGCCGCGAGATCTCGTGCAACGGCGTTTCTTCCAAACTCACCTTGCTCACGTTGCATTTCCCGCGTCTCCGCATCCTCTGGTGCCCGTCGCCGCACGCCACGGGCGAGCTTTTTCTGGAGCTGAAGAAAGGTCGAAAAGAACCGGACGCCGCAGCGGCTCAAGCAGTCACGGCCGAATCAGACACGGTGGCCGAATCGACAGAGCTCTACAATGCCGGGCCATACGACTTCTTGCTCAAGATGCCGGGAGTCAACACGAAAAATTTTCGAGCGCTCATAAGAAATGCTGACAGCTTGGCAGATCTCGCCAAACTGAGCCAGGACAAGCTCGCAGAAATACTCGAGAATGCCCATAATGCCAAATTGCTCTATGAGTTTTTGCACAATGTTGCAGATGTTCAAGCTCCAGCGCAGAGAAGCAAATAAGATCAATAGAGATTTTTTTTTAAAATAGATTTTTCAAAATAATGGAAAGTATTTTTGTGCAATTATATTGAATAAACCGAAGTATTCAGCTGTTGAATACATTTTAAAGCTCTTCAAAACCATGGGAAAAAATAAATATAGATTTTTTTTTTAACATTAGCTTTGTTTCATCTTTTATTGTAAATCTGGACAAAATTTACCATTGAGTGCAAAATACTTGTGTGTTTTGTATTTCCATCCATCTTTTTACGGCTTATCCTCATTCGGAAGAGCTGAAGCCGATCGCAGCTGACTTTGAGGAAGGCAGACTCTGGACTGGTTAACAATCAAACACAACGCGGCCGTACAGACTGATTGTGTAATTTTGAGCGGAATATTAAAAAGCAAAGTAATTTGGGCAAAAACTGCTTTTTTATTGAAAATTTACTCTGGATTTACACCAAGACAAGATATAAATCGTTGAACTATCATCTGAGACTGTAATCTTACACTGTGCCCGTGTTACTTGAAGAAAACAACTATTTATTTATTTAATGCAAACAGAGTAAATGCAAATGAGCTGGTTCGGTTTTCATATTTCCACGTGAGTCAGCTGTCACTATTACGTAACACGACAACACTGCCGTTATCACTTGGAGACGAGAGTGAGATATTCTGAACTTGCGTCCAGTGCTGACCCGCAAGGGAAACGTTGGCGACTCCCCACGACAACCGACGACCTCGTGCTCTTGCGACCACGCCCACGTCCCCACCCCCTTCCCGTCCGGCTGCGTCATGACGTCACCCTGCATCAGCACCCACGGAGCAGTCGCAGCCATTTTACTCGGCCAAATAAACTTCAGTCTCATTGCCGGAGGTGAGCAAAACATCACAGAGGACAAGCCTCTTATCACCAACGAATATATCACCATGACCGCCAAGTCGGATGCTTTGGACTTTCTGGTGTTGCCCATTTGGTAAGTTCCGTTCGCCATGGCGGCGTCTTGTTTTTAGCATGTTAGCTCGTTGGAACGCTAGCCCAAAATGCAAAGCGAGCGAGATACGCTCATCGAGACGGCCACGTAACTATTGCAAGGGTTTACACCTGAAAAGCGTTGATGCACAGTGAGCATCGGTTGTTGTTTTTCTTATCAGTGTTAAAAATGAGTAAGCAACGGCGGAGTGTTTAGTGTTTGATACTATGGGGAACTCACTCACCTGTCAGATTGAAAGTGTCTGCTGCGCCCCACACCCACCAACCTTCTCCTCCACTAAAACATCGTGACCAAAGCAATGTCATTCACAATATCACACGAATATCAGAAAGTTGTT
>NW_017805034.1:1627249-1709648 GCF_001891065.2 Hippocampus comes
CTCATAAGAAATGCTGACAGCTTGGCAGATCTCGCCAAACTGAGCCAGGACAAGCTCACAGAAATACTCGAGAATGCCCATAATGCCAAATTGCTCTATGAGTTTTTGCACAATGTTGCAGATGTTCAAGCTCCAGCGCAGAGAAGCAAATAAGATCAATAGAGATTTTTTTTTAAAATAGATTTTTCAAAATAATGGAAAGTATTTTTGTGCAATTATATTGAATAAACCGAAGTATTCAGCTGTTGAATACATTTTAAAGCTCTTCAAAACCATGGGAAAAAATAAATATAGATTTTTTTTTTAACATTAGCTTTGTTTCATCTTTTATTGTAAAATAATCTGCACAAAATTTACCGTTGAGTGCAAAATACGTGTGTGTTTTGTATTTCCATCCATCTTTTTGCGGCTTATCCTCATTCGGAAGATCTGAAGCCGATCGCAGCTGACTTTGAGGAAGGCAGACTCTGGACTGGTTAACAATCAAACACAACGCGGCCGTACAGACTGATTGTGTAATTTTGAGCGGAATATTAAAAAGCAAAGTAATTTGGGCAAAAACTGCTTTTTTATTGAAAATTTACTCTGGATTTACACCAAGACAAGATATAAATCGTTGAACTATCATCTGAGACTGTAATCTTACACTGTGCCCGTGTTACTTGAAGAAAACAGAAAAGATATAAATCGTTGAACTATCATCTGAGACCATAATCTTACACTGTGCCCGTGTTACTTGAAGAAAACAACTATTTATTTATTTAATGCAAACAGAGTAAATGCAAATGAGCTGGTTCGGTTTTCATATTTCCACGTGAGTCAGCTGTCACTATTACGTAACACGACAACACTGCCGTTATCACTTGGAGACGAGAGTGAGATATTCTGAACTTGCGTCCAGTGCTGACCCGCAAGGGAAACGTTGGCGACTCCCCACGACAACCGACGACCTCATGCTCTTGCGACCACGCCCACGTCCCCACCCCCTTCCCGTCCGGCTGCGTCATGCCATGGCGGCGTCTTGTTTTTAGCATGTTAGCTCGTTGGAACGCTAGCCCAAAATGCAAAGCGAGCGAGATACGCTCATCGAGACGGCCACGCAACTATTGCAAGGGTTTACACCTTAAAAGCGTTGATGCACAGTGAGTATCGGTTGTTGTTTTTCTTATCAGTGTTAAAAATGAGTAAGCAACGGCGGAGTGTTTAGTGTTTGATACTATGGAGAACTCACTCACCTGTCAGATTGAAAGTGTCTGCTGCGCCCCACACCCACCAACCTTCTCCTCCACTAAAACATCGTGACCAAAGCAATGTCATTCACAATATCACACGAATATCAGAAAGTTGTTACCATTAGTCTACTTAGGTGTTCATATGTTTCGAACGAATCTCTTCAATGGCTTGAGCTCACAATCTAAAAGATCTATTAAAAAAAAAAAAGTAGATAATACATGATGTATGTTCTGCCATTCCGCTGCCTGTCATCATATGTCGTTTGCAAAGATAATTTAATTCACCCAGTATGTAAAGTCGGATAATTTCCCATGGCACACCTGATCCCAGCACAGTAGTTGGGAATCATGGCTTTACCTCGACAAACAGCACCACTGGCCTCATTTATTCATAATATGTCATATCCAAATATGAGTCACATCATTAGGTACACCGACACTAGCTTCACGAAAAGAAGCATATTCCTCATGATTGTGATTCGTATTTGTGTAGTCTTTAAAACTGTTACTCCTGTCAATGGGAGGTGATCATTAATCTAGTCTCGATAAAGCCCGATGTTTTGTTAACTGCTTTTGCACTGGATCCCATTAAGTGGGATATGCGCATACCAAAATCGATGTGGCTAGTCCCTGGAATTTGCTACAAAACATGAAATGATCACTCTACATGCCCATAAAATCTTTGAAAACAAATAATTATGGGGGGAAAAAAATTATTACAAAAGTAAATTATGTATTTTGCTGCCCGCACCGCTCTCTCCCTGATTGAGTTTTTTTTTAGGGCAGGTAACACCATTTGAAATGTCACAGTAATTTTGAGGCGTGGACTTGAGGAAAACGGCAGAATTTCTCGCCCCGCGAGTTTCTGAGTGTATATTTTTAACTGAAACATGTCAGCTAGCTGGAGAAGGGCTTCTCTGCGTAGCAGATGAAACGAGAGGGCCGAGAAGATATGTTGAGAAATCTATCATTACGAAATTAGGAAGCGACATGAAGTTTGCGTTGTTGCCAGGCACAAATAAAACAACAAACTGGTTGTGTTGGGTGTTGGAAATGTCTCCCGAGTCATTAAAATGACAATGAAAACAGTTAACAACCACATTGTAGTTGCCATATTGATAACATTGAGCCAGGCTCCTTGCTTTTTTTTTTTCTTCTTTCTTTTTGTTTGTACTTTACAGCAGTCTGGATCCTCTTTAGAACTATTCAGAATTTCATAGTTGGGTTGTTGGTACTACTACAGACATCTGTTTGGGTTTTGTTTTTGGGGGAGGGGGGGCATGAGTCACGCTTGGTGTAATGGTTCACTTGACTGACTCCTCTGCAGGCGGCATGTGTTCTATTCCGACTAATTGATGGTGTGAATATAAATTTGAAAGGTTGTGCCTTGGTACGTTCTCTGTGGTTGATTGGTAACCATTCCAATATTGAAGTCGCACTTTCAATTCCCTGTGACCTTGAATAGTTAAGCCCTTATGGATGGATGCAAGTGACTACGATGTGATTGAAGTCGTGCAAATGAGAGACAAAACCAGGTCTGTCTTCGCCGCATGATCTTATCACGCTCTTAATTGATCTGTAGAAGTGAAGTGATGCCTCAGCAAATCCAGACGCTGAGTCATCCACGCCGGCAGGATGTGGCGGCCACGTGTTGAAAAGTGTGCTTCGGTTTTCATATTTCCACGTGAGTCAGCTGTCACTATTACGTAACACGAAAACACTGCCGTTATCACTTGGAGACGAGAGTGAGATATTCTGAACTTGCGTCCAGTGTTGACCCGCAAGGGAAACGTTGGCGACGCCCCACGACAACCGACGACCTCATGCTCTTGCGACCACGCCCACGTCCCCACCCCCTTCCCGTCCGGCTGCGTCATGACGTCACCCTGCATCAGCACCCACGGAGCAGTCGCAGCCATTTTACTCGGCCAAATAAACTTCAGTCTCATTGCCGGAGGTGAGCAAAACATCACAGAGGACAAGCCTCTTATCACCAACGAATATATCACCATGACCGCCAAGTCGGATGCTTTGGACTTTCTGGTGTTGCCCATTTGGTAAGTTCCGTTCGCCATGGCGGCGTCTTGTTTTTAGCATGTTAGCTCGTTGGAACGCTAGCCCAAAATGCAAAGCGAGCGAGATACGCTCATCGAGACGGCCACGCAACTATTGCAAGGGTTTACACCTTAAAAGCGTTGATGCACAGTGAGTATCGGTTGTTGTTTTTCTTATCAGTGTTAAAAATGAGTAAGCAACGGCGGAGTGTTTAGTGTTTGATACTATGGAGAACTCACTCACCTGTCAGATTGAAAGTGTCTGCTGCGCCCCACACCCACCAACCTTCTCCTCCACTAAAACATCGTGACCAAAGCAATGTCATTCACAATATCACACGAATATCAGAAAGTTGTTGCCATTAGTCTACTTAGGTGTTCATATGTTTCGAACGAATCTCTTCAATGGCTTGAGCTCACAATGTAAAAGATCTATTAAAAAAAAAAAAGTAGATAATACATGATGTATGTTCTGCCATTCCGCTGCCTGTCATCATATGTCGTTTGCAAAGATAATTTAATTCACCCAGTATGTAAAGTCGGATAATTTCCCATGGCACACCTGATCCCAGCACAGTAGTTGGGAATCATGGCTTTACCTCGACAAACAGCACCACTGGCCTCATTTATTCATAATATGTCATATCCAAATATGAGTCACATCATTAGGTACACCGACACTAGCTTCACGAAAAGAAGCATATTCCTCATGATTGTGATTCGTATTTGTGTAGTCCTTAAAACTGTTACTCCTGTCAATGGGAGGTGATCATTAATCTAGTCTCGATAAAGCCCGATGTTTTGTTAACTGCTTTTGCACTGGATCCCATTAAATGGCATATGCGCATACCAAAATCGATGTGGCAAGTACCTGGAATTTTCGACAAAACATGTAATGATCACTCTACATGCCCATAAAATCTTTGAAAACAAATATAATTATGGGGGGAAAAAAATTATTACAAAAGTAAATTATGTATTTTGCTGCCCGCACCGCTCTCTCCCTGATTGAGTTTTTTTTTAGGGCAGGTAACACCATTTGAAATGTCACAGTAATTTTGAGGCGTGGACTTGAGGAAAACGGCAGAATTTCTCGCCCCGCGAGTTTCTGAGTGTATATTTTTAACTGAAACATGTCAGCTAGCTGGAGAAGGGCTTCTCTGCGTAGCAGATGAAACGAGAGGGCCGAGAAGATATGTTGAGAAATCTATCATTACGAAATTAGGAAGCGACATGAAGTTTGCGTTGTTGCCAGGCACAAATAAAACAACAAACTGGTTGTGTTGGGTGTTGGAAATGTCTCCCTAGTCATTAAAATGACAATGAAAACAGTTAACAACCACATTGTAGTTGCCATATTGATAACATTGAGCCAGGCTCCTTGCTTTTTTTTTTTTCTTCTTTCTTTTTGTTTGTACTTTACAGCAGTCTGGATCCTCTTTAGAACTATTCAGAATTTCATAGTTGGGTTGTTGGTACTACTACAGACATCTGTTTGGGTTTTGTTTTTGGGGGAGGGGGGGCATGAGTCACGCTTGGTGTAATGGTTCACTTGACTGACTCCTCTGCAGGCGGCATGTGTTCTATTCCGACTAATTGATGGTGTGAATATAAATTTGAAAGGTTGTGCCTTGGTACGTTCTCTGTGGTTGATTGGTAACCATTCCAATATTGAAGTCGCACTTTCAATTCCCTGTGACCTTGAATAGTTAAGCCCTTATGGATGGATGCAAGTGACTACGATGTGATTGAAGTCGTGCAAATGAGAGACAAAACCAGGTCTGTCTTCGCCGCATGATCTTATCACGCTCTTAATTGATCTGTAGAAGTGAAGTGATGCCTCAGCAAATCCAGACGCTGAGTCATCCACGCCGGCAGGATGTGGCGGCCACGTGTTGAAAAGTGTGCATTAACTTCCACATGCGTGATGATGCCTCAGCAAATCCAGACGCTGAGTCATGCACGCCGGCAGGGCGTGTTGAAAAGTGTGCATTAACTTCCACATGCGTGCGTATGGGTGGATGGCAAAGTCATCATCCCCTGCCCCGTGTTTTGATTCCAGCCGCCGAGTGAAGCGATGACTGAACAGAAAGTTGGTTCAAATACCTCGAATGTTGATACCTCGATTCCCATCATTCCCCAGCATTGAGGTGGAACCCTTAATTTAGTGGCACGTTGCGTATATGCTCTATAGCACAGGTGTCAAACTCAAGGCCCGGGGGCCAGATCCGGCCCAGATCCGGCATCATTTTATGTAAAAAATGAGCCAAAGTGTCAAATTGTCATCCGTGATAAATGACGTTGAGATTTTGCAATAATTTTGTTACCCTTCCAAGTAATCATGCGATAATGCGATGAAACATGTTTGTGGTTTCACTGTCATCATGGCCCTCCGAGGGAAGACAGAACTCAAAAGTGGCCCGCGACAAAAATGAGTTTGACACCCCTGCTCAATAGAGACCATATAAAAGATATAAAATATTTTTTTGGGAGGGGTCATACTTTTTATCTATACGCTTTAAACACAACACCGAATGAAATAAATCAATGTACAGTATTTGAACATGCAATAAAAAAATGCGGTAGACGACTCTATGTATTCTAGATTTACGTCTTCCATCTGTGAGAATCTGATATTTTAAGAGGTGGAGCCGAGTGGAGTGGCACGCGACGTGGCAGACTTGGAGGAGGTTGGGCAGTTGTGTGTCTGTGTGTCAATACCGAGATTTGAATACATTTTTTCGAAACTTGGAGGAGGTTGGGCAGTTGCATGACTGTGTGTCAATACCGATTTGAATACATTTTTTCGACATTCATATAAAAAAGAAAAAGCAAATGATAATGGCATCATTGGGTAATTGTGACCCATTCAAAACAGATCTTCATCCTTTTTTGGGGGGGTAAAATATTTACGGAAAACAATGTGAAATAATTGGACTCGCTTGTTTTGTGACAAGAATGTTCCGTTCTGTGCTGCATGATTTGGTTCGACCAGTCATTGAACCTATTTTGCCGAGCCAATTCGAAATGATTGACACATTGGTGCTTCTTTAGTCAATGAGCCAGTCTCGGTTCGCTGCCATGTAACAAACAGTTTGGCTGCCAGGGGGATTTTTTTTGTTTGAAGCGACAGTGTCGAAAGTTAACCAGTGATGTCATGTGAAAACAATAAAATCTTGATGACAAGTCGCAACAGATTCATTTCACGTTCCCATCGCACCGACACTCTAATCCTTGTTGACACATTGGAATCTTTGTGATTGACGGCGCCCGAGCTGAGCTATCTCGAGATTCCCTCACTCCGCGACTGTGTGATGTCGTTTCCCAAAAGCTTTGCGGAATCAGGTCATGTTTTGTTTTTTTTTGTTTTTTGGTTTTGTTTTTTTTGTCGTTCGGCCATTCCTCAGCTACCATTTCCAGCGCGCAAAGGCAGCCAGGAAGGAAGCGGCGGCGCACGTGCGAGTGAGTCTGTGAGAAAAGAGCAGGCCTCGGCTAAATGAGTCCCAACTTCCAAGTGATGACATCACCGCTCGGCTTATCTCTGGATGAAAACAGACGTTTTTCTTGGACCAGATCGAGTCTATTTGGGGCCCCCAAACGGCAAACTCTCAGGGAATCTGGCACGGAGGGATGATCGTACTCGCGCGGCAATGTGTGCGTGAATTTAGTGCCTATTAATATACTATAAAATACAATCCACTATCGTTTGCAAGAGGACCTGTGATCTTATTTCTAAAACTCGTACAGCGTTTCGTTGGCACACGTGAGTTTTGAACTTCTTTTTGCCGCTTACTACTTTGGTTTCACACTCTTTCATTCTGGCCCAATGGTTAATGTTTTATTTCGTTGTTTACGGACCGCATGTTTAAAATTAACTTTGAATCGATGACGTTTTCCTTCGCAACAAAAGTGTCATTTGCCATTTGTTTTCTTCGAACTTTCTGTTTTGGACGGAGACCACATCACTATTACAGTTGGTGCCGCGTTAGCGTTTAAACGAAGACATCTGTTAAGTGCAAGTTGTGTGTGCGCGCGCGGGCCAGCGCGCAAGCTAGCACTTGGGTTGTAATTTATCGGTGGAAATTGACGCAACCGTTGCTATTTGTAAAACCCAACCCTTTTGACCTCCTCTTGTCGTCGCACCAAGACTGTGGGTCACTGAACTTTTTGTTCCGCGAATCATGGTAAAGCAACACATGTATTTGGTTTGTTCAAAATGGATGTCCAAAACGTTGCAAAATACTGGATGGTGGATGGAAAATTGCAAGAATTGTGTTTATTTAAAAAAATAAAAAATAAATAATCCAGCCATCACTCTTAATAGGTGTTGGTTGACTGGCCGATATCTGTCTCGACTCTCGAATG
This sequence comes from Hippocampus comes, assembly GCF_001891065.2. Lineage (NCBI taxonomy): Eukaryota > Metazoa > Chordata > Actinopteri > Syngnathiformes > Syngnathidae > Hippocampus > Hippocampus comes. The sequence continues at coordinate 1,634,901 of NW_017805034.1, forward strand.
AAATCATTTTGGAGTCAGTCGATTGGAAGGAATGAATTATTCATTCAATGCATCGAAAGAACAACGTGAGTTGTGGGAAGTTGAGTTGCAGCCATGCTTTTGTGCAACTTCTGTGGCGAGTGTTATTGTCCAGATTAGTTGATATAGTTGATATAGTAGGTCGTGTCACTCAAAAAAAAAAAGAATACCGCACATTTGACACTGCCTGTGCAGTTAGAACGTTTACTCTTCACCGGCATGTGTCAGTCATGACAACTATGTGTCCCTTCCTCTCTTTTGCATTCTCTACATGCCTGTTTTGTTTTTTTGTTTTTTTCCTCGAGCCATTTTTCCATTTCTAACACCAAAACCATGCCTCTTACCGTTCATATTTCATAGCTGTCACTTACGGAATCAAACGTTTTCGTTAAAGTCAGGTTGTTTTTTTTTTTTTTACGCGACCAACATGAGTCTGTGGTCAGCTGGGAATACTGCATGGAAACGTCTGTTTGGACAAAGGCATTAAACGGTAACGTAAATTTCAGTTGTGCATCCAAACCAAATGTTTGGTAACCAAGGCACATTTGCGGAAAAGCACTTGGAGTGGTTTGTGTGTGTGTGTGTGTGTGTGTGTGTGTGTGTGTCCCGATCATCGATTTTGTATTCCGAGAGTCTCTTCACCCAGACGGCTGTGTGGCTCTCGTGTTCAGTTCCGTCGAGCCACAGCCTTTGTCCCAAAGCGGCCTGCGAGCTTCCCTTTTGTCATTCCCCACATCCTCGCTTCATTCAGGCACCTTGAAGTGGTGGTACTCATCCTCCATTCGATTGTAGCTTCTTTCAACGGAGATATAAACACATATATCATAAATCCTTGAACTAAGAAGGGACATTTGTATAAATCTTCAAATGCAAATCTGGTATATGGAATCTTCTTCTCTTCCGGTCCTCTTTTACTGAACTCATTCACTCCCAAAGATAAGATAAGATAAGATCAGAAAACCACGTTTCTAAATGTATTTTCAGACTTGATCTAGACTTGGCTGGTACTGAATGAGTTAAGGTAGGCACTTGCAGTCATAACAGCAATAATATGCTTCTTAAAAATAAAAGCGCATCATTAAGGGCTGGGTGCAACCTGGTGCAAATGATTGATACATACTCACCGCATAAAACTTGTCATCCAGAAGAAACACGATATTCCATTAAGGTTGATAACTTGATACTTTGCATGAGCGAAGTCTGGGAAACTGACACCACAAGCAAATAAACGTGACTCTTACCATTACTTGTGTTACTTGTTGGCTGTAAATAGAAAGACAACAACCTTTTGCTGGTCCCCTTGAGGGGAAACGCAATGTTATATTGAGCATGGGACAGTCTTGGTCTGAGCTGTAACCACACTTGCACAAAATGTCACTGAGGGGGCTGCATCCCAAAAAAAAAAACCCAAACCAAGCCATTGGGAGACTGAAGCATGGGAACCCAGCTGGCACCTCCCCAGTTTCTTGTTCCAATATTCATATTTTGGTCTGTAGCAGGACATGAACCAGCCAACTGCCAGTTACCAGGCCAAGTCATCACACGGCTGCCAAAATCTGCAAAAGCTCTCACTGTTGCATTTGAAGTACACTAGTCATATTCTACAGCAGAAGCACGGTGATGATGCTATCATTCCAACTCTTCGAAATCCAATTTCCAGAATGAGCTATAAAATTTCTGGGGTGTTCTTTTTTTTTTTTCCAATATCACAATAGATTTACAAATACTTTTTCGTGTTTCGTTTGTTCGCCATTGAACATGTTGCTTATATCAGAATGCCATCTAGAGTAGTAATATGTTCGAGCTAGTTTGGATAATAGCTCCAAAATATGAGGTTACTCAGCACCTTAAAAATGCTACTCATGCACCTTTTCACCACCTCCGAACTGAATTTAACAATACTTACACCAGACAGACCACATTTTCTGTTTGTGAAATCGATTCTTGAAACACGGCAAATTCAGACTCGTTGTCAAACATTTTGGATTGTTGGAACCATTGAAAGGCGTCCAAATCTCTTACGGCTCAATTTTATTAGCTAGCATACTAGTCGAAATAACACATAATACTTGTATTGCTTTGGCCTTGGCATAAAAACATCGCACAGTGTCGCAATATTTTAGGTGATTAACAGAGAATAGGATTCCAAAAAACGGCAAATGCCGACCCGTGAATATGTCGGAGCTCACAGCCTTAAATTTACCGTATTTTCTGCACTATAAGGTGCTTCATATTATAAGACGCATCTTCAGTAAATGGCCTGCTGTTTTCATATATAGGGCGCACTGCGTAATTAGGCGTATAGAATAGGTGCTACAATAGTGGCTGCGCTTGCATTGCGCATCCACTAGATGGAGCTACGCTAAAGGAATACAATACAATACAGCTGCAGAAAATACGGTACTTTTTTTTTTTTTTTGGAGCTGACAGAAGGGGTACCAGCTATGGTCTGCTGCTGCTGCCAATTTCTAAGTTTTGCTTCGTGTGGGTTACTTTGTCTTTTCATCAAATTGAGAAATCTCCGTATCCACCCTGGTTCCGAAGCTACTCACGCTGTCTTTTTCTCTTTTTTTTGGGGAAGATTTTCTTGTAAACTCTTGAGTTAAGAAAAACATTGGACTACTTCAGCAGTTGCCAAAATGTTCAGACTGTCCTATTTTACACAAGCAACCGTGTGACATTCTAAACTTAAATTACCTTCCATTCTGTTACTTGAACGGTTTCACAGATGGTGTTTCCAGTCAGTCAAAAACACAAAGTATGTTCTTGTATGCTTGTGAGTTCTGATTTGATCATACAGCTTTTTTTTTAATCCTCTTTTTTTTTTTTTTTTTTTAAGAGAAGTAGGGCTTGTTGTGGTTTGGAAGCATTACCTAGCAGCAACCTTCAGTTTCAATCATGAGCCCGTGTTTTGACCACCTATTTCAGTTCCTCGCTTGTATTCTTGTGGTACTTTGGGACCTACGGGAAGAATTGACAGCGTCCATGTGAACGTAGCCAACAGTAACATCAAGATGGTCCCGAGGAGTAAGACGTCTTGGAGGTCCTGGAATGGAACGATGTTTGCAAAGGCACTGCTAGATAAATAAATGGCATGCATGTTTGAAGCAAACAGGCAGTCATCTACTTCTGAAAGTCCCCAGTGGGAAGCTTAAGCCTTTCAGGGACTGCGGGAACTAAAGTGGACAGCTTACCATGTTATCAGGTGACAGGCTGCAGGAAAGGGTTCAAATGGTTTGTTTTGCGCCCCAAAATGTCTTATTCTTTCCCCTTGTCCTTGGCTTCTCACAGGTAGCAACCACACTCGGCCTGAAAGACGGTGACCTATCGTACAAACTTGCTGCTTGCCCCGGACACTCTCGGACATCCCCGATTTCTCTCCTGAAGGCAGGATGGAGCCGCAGGCTTGCCGGGAGCTTCTCGGGGCAGATGGGATGTGTTTGCTGGTGCCCAGTCCGCAGAGTGAAGCAGTGACGCATGAGATGGAGGAGTTGTCACTGCAGCCCACCCAGAATCTGCCGCCGCTCAATGAACGCAAAAACGGTGAGGTGACTAATCGACTTCGTCTACGTATCAGAATCATGAAGTGGGCCAATAAGTTGAAAGAGTGCAGGAAAAAGTTGGGAGTCGGAGATGCAAAGCCCAAGCTTGCATCTCAATCAACACGAGTTTATCAAGGGAATGCAACGTTTTAATGTCGGAAAAATCGGAGTGCGGGAGCCGATGTCATACATGGTTGCTGAGGTCTGCAGGAGAGCTTGGTGAAATTTGGCCGTGGAAAAGTTAATGTGGAATGTCAACAGTCGTCATGGCCACTCATCATCTGTGCTTTTGTCATTTCCCCTTCAGTGAGAACACGCTCACTTCATACTTTCCAGCCTATGATCCATCTCGAAGCATTTGGGCAACCACAGAGCCCCTTTTAAAATATTGCCTTAAACATGAAAATTGAAATCTGCTCGCCATCATCCCTGCGTCGGAGATCGCATCAGTTGCACTGAGCATGCGGTTGCAGGAAGTGGGAGGGGGAGATGAGGTGCTCCTCTGAGCAGAGTACACAGTCCCTCGGCGTTTGTTTTGGCAAAGATTGAGGCCATGTTAATTTGACTCGCACGCTTATCGATTAAAATTAATATCATGTTTTGTTTCGTGCATTTGCTGTGCTATTTACAATCAGTCACCCGAAATAGAAAATCCCTTCACAATTCATTCGAACGCACGACCTGCCGCTTGTTATTGTGTTTGTCTGCATAAACGGCTCACCCAGCCCCGGTTGCGTCACTGCTCCTCACGTGTTTGTCGAGGCGAGCAGGCCTTTTCATTTGAAGTGTCTGTGAATCACCCAAACCAAATGCGACGCCGCTTGCCGTGCTTAATTGCGTTTTTTTTTTTGTTTTTTTGTTTTTTTTGGTGAGTTGACAGTGTGGAGCCTGAGCAGTCACAAATGGCCTATTATTTGCGGTCGAAATATTCCCTGCAGCGCATTGATGCAGGTGTCTGTGTTTTTACGCCGACGCAGTTGCCAGGCAAAAGAAAAAAAGAGAGAGAGAGCTTGTGTGTGTGGTTGGGAATTTCTCCATTGCGAGACTAATAAAGGATTTCTGATCTTTTCACACAAGTTAGCATGACAGTCAAGGTGACGCCAGTGTTAGCAAACTGGATCGAGCACAATGATTTCATCGGGTCCCGTTCTCGCTGTAGCACACACCCTGTCGGGCTGCTCCCAACCGCTGTTGTATTCTGCTAAAAATACACGCCCTATCTATTTCTGACGCAGGGCTCCTTAGACTTCACCATGCTAAGCAGATCAAGATGGCCAGGAAGTATCCCATTTGAATTTCAACATTAGGCGGAAAAAAAATCAGTCGCGTGTCATCATTTCTACGATAAGCACCAAGTAAAATGTAAGCCTATAAAAACTGTAGACTGTTTGTTTGTTTTTTTTGAGGATATGAATAATTTATTCTTTTTATGCTTTATTTTTTCAAAAGCAGGAATTCACTTTTGAGTGTTCCACCAAAAATACAATATTAAAACTACATATTGTAACGATGGCGTGACCGCACACTTCCCAGCATGCTTTGCAGCGCGCCTCGTAATAGCTCTTTATAATGCTTTGTGCGAGTGTGTCTGTGATGTCTTTGACGATTCCAGAAAAAGGAATTTTCCAGACTTAGGGACTGATGGACACTATTGTCAGTCACGTCGTACCACCCGGGACCACAGTATCATGTTGGTTCGTGTCAGTTAGACTGCTGTCTCTTTGAGGTGCGTGGCCTTATGTTTTTTATTTCCAATCATTTGTGTGTTTTATTTTCCCAGTGTTGCAGTTGAGACTTCAACAAAGACGAACTCGGGAGCAGTTGGTGGATCAGGGCATCATGCCACGTGAGTAATGGCGCCTGTCAGTTGCGCATCACTCTATGGCGTATGTGTCGGCGTGGGAGCTTACCCGATACTGTCAACTCTTCTAGTTTGCGTGTTTAGTGGGGACTCATGGTTAAGGGGAGAATGTTGAACCCAAATGTGTTTTGTTTAGCGCTGAAGAGCCCGGCTGCGTTCCATGGGCAGATTCGCAGCTTGGAGAGAGCCAGGGTATGAAAATCATTTTAGACTCACCCCAAAAAAAAAAAAAATCAAGTGTATCGAGTATTTTCAAATCAGGAGGTTTTTCTCTGTTGGTGTGACTCTCCTCAGACTGAGAATTTTCTGAAGCATAAGATCCGCAGTCGTCCAGAGAGAGCAGAACTGGTCAGGATGCACATTTTACAAGGCAAGTATAGTTGACATTTTATACTTGTTTGGTAGTCGCATTCCCCACCTGACAAAATGTCTCCCCTGATCTCCATAAATACACATTTGATAGTAAATAGATGCCACCCGCAACCCCCCCCCCTAAAATCTATTTACATATTTTGATGGATGTATACTTGATGTGTGATGCTGTATCCTCAGAGACTGGAGCCGAGCCGTCACTCCAGGCCACCCAGATGAAGCTGAAAAGGGCACGGCTGGCGGACAACCTGAATGAGAAAATAGCCCAAAGACCCGGTCCCATGGAGCTGGTTGAGAAGAACATATTGCCTGTGGATTCGAACCTTAAAGAGGCCATAATAGGTGAGACAGGAAATAGTGGCAAATAGCATAGGTGGGGCTAATATTTACCACATAACCCAACAGAAAACTGGAACTATGCTGCTCGGTGACACTTGTCGCATCCTGGTTTCATGTTAATAGGGCAGGTGAACTATCCCAAGGTCATGGATGAGGACAGCAGTGACGCCTTGTCCCCGGAGCAGCCCGCCAGCCAAGAGTCTCAGAGCTCTATGCCCTCACCCGGGGACATCACATCCCCAGAAACTCCCTCGCCGGCCCCACCTCCTTCAGGCCCCCCCGTATTGAAGGTCAGATCGATAAATAGCAATGTCACTGTCTGACCACAAAAAGTCCCAATGTTGAAAATGAATCTGTACTTTTATCGAATTTATCAGTCCCCCCTAGCTGCTACACAATCCACTACAGACTCGATGAGGGTGGTCACTACTAATGAGCAGCCTACAAGCCGCCCGGCTATTTCTCACGCTCAACCAGTCACTACAAGTACTCCACTCAAGCCAGGCCCAACATTGGTGAAGGTAAGTATCATCAAGTTTTCTTCACTGCTTGTGTTTTGAGCTGATTCAGCACAATTTGACATTTGGGAACCCCCCCAGCAAAGCCAGCACAAACTGCCTTCTGAGAAGATCCGCAGTAAGAAAAGCAAAGACGCCAAGCCAAGGGTGAAAAAGCTGAAGTACCACCAGTACGTTCCACCGGACCAGAAGCAGGAGCCCAGCGAGGCCCCAATGGACTCCTCCTATGCCCGACTTCTCCAGCAACAACAGCTGTTCCTCCAACTGCAGATACTCAGCCAGCAACAGCAACACTACAACTATCAAACTATATTACCAGCCCCACTCAAGTATGTTTATGAAATAAGCAACAAAAAAAAAAAATCACAAAAGCTTTGGATCACTCAGTCACGGGCTAGACTGCAATCCTCCAGTTTTCATAAGTGTCAAAACTGCTCCACATCCTTCAAGGAGTCTTTTAAGCTTTTATTTCTGATTTATGACTGTCAAGGGATGGCTACACAGCTGCTTTTAGCATTAGTGTCTAAAAATGGAGCAATTGATGACTAACCGGGTTCTGTTTTTTTTGGGGGGTGGGGGGGTTTCAACTGCTCTCGTTTTTCTGTGTTTTATCCTATTTTAATGTTTCAAATTGTCATGTTTGCTCTGATATCAATAGCTGTTATTTTTTCCATCTCCTGTAGACCGGTGGCAGAAGGCCAAAGCGGCAACGCCGGCGGTATGCCGGCCTCCATTGTGGTTTCTTTACCCACTGCACCTCCACTGCCCCCAATGCCCTTAGCCCGACAGAACAACTCATTATCGAGCCGCAAGCCCGGAGTCTTGCCTGCAAACCTGGAGGAGATGAAGGTACTTGGATGAATTTTGAACTGCGTGAAGCGACTACCCGGGAACGCGCCACTTGGAAAGCGTGCCAAGGACATTTGAAATCCTGTTGTCGTTACAGCTGGGGCTGATATCAAAGCAGGCTGTATAAAGACAGGAAGCTGTGTAGCTACGGCGGATACTGCCGAATCTTTTTCGAATCGGTTATTGTAGGTAGCAAAGGTAGATTATATAGGACACATTGGACCAGGGTTCAAATCTAGTCATGAACGGTCCACAGACAAGACCCTTCTCGCTGTACGCTATTTCCCTGACTCTACTCATCCCAATTTCGGGTAAAAAGACGCAGTTTACCTGAGGAAAATGGTGTAAAAAAATCTGTGCCAATCATCATCGCTGTGGCCGTGACAAGGAAAAACACATTTCGTCATGAACGGTCCACAGACAAGACCCTTCTCGCCGTACGCTATTTCCCTGACTCATCCCAATTTCGGGTAAAAAGACGCAGTTTGCGTGAGGAAAATGGTGTAAAAAAATCTGTGCCAAATATCATCGCTGTGGCCGTGACAAGGAAAAACACATTTCCTGGCTGCTGTATCAACTTTCCATCCATAGAGGGTGCTAATAGACTGAAACAATCAGGAGTAGTCGCAGTACAGTACAAGTGGGTTCTATTGTCGCCTGCAAATGTATGTGTGAATGGCGGAACATGAAACTTGACGGCAAAATATTTAGCTTGACCTATTTTTGTGTTCGACTTGGACTTGGTCGACTTTTTTTTTTCTCCCCTTGCCCTACATTGAGCAGACAAATTCTTTTCGAAACTATCCAATGCAACACATCTATTGATTTTCTATAGCGTTTGTTCTCAGTATTGTGGGATTTTTTTTCCCGCTTGCCCTACATTGAGCAGACAAATTATTTTCGAAACTATCCAATGCAACACATCTATTGATTTTCTATAGCGTTTGTTCTCAGTATTGTGGGCAAACTGGAGAGTGTGCCAGCTGACTTTGGGCAAGAGGCAGGTTAGCACCGGACTCGTTTTCAATCGCAGGACACATTTAAATAAACAACGACACACAGTCTTCATTGAACCTTCAATGAGTGATTTGAGAAATTGGACACATGGATGGCTCCCATTGTTTTTCCAGGTGGACTCGTTTTCAATCGCAGGACACATTTAAACAAACAACACACAGAGTCTTCATTGAACCTTCAATGAGTGTTTTGAGAAATTGGACACATGGATGGCTCCCATTGTTTTTCCAGGTATCTAGGTTAGAAAGATGAGAAATAAATTAAGAACATCCAAAGGATGCTAATACTGTTAGCCCATTTATATTTCCCTCTTACTACTCATGATTTCTGTTCTAGGTCCCCGAACTCAAACTGGAGCTCAAGCTTCGCGGCCTCCCTGTATCAGGAACTAAAACCGATCTGATCGAAAGGCTGAAGCCCTTCCAAGATCTTCCCAGCTCCTCAGCTCCCACCACTAGTCCCACGCCCATTCCTACCACTCTGACCGCCATCCCCATGGCGCCTACCGGATCCTCACCTCTCTCTGATTTGAGAGTCCCTGAGAAGGACAGGAGGCTTCATGAGAAGCAGCGACAGATTGAAGAGTTGATGAGGAAGCTTGAGCAGGAGCAGAAGTTGGTGGAGGAGCTCAAGATGCAGCTGGAGGTAGAGAAGAGGAGTCAGAGCAGCTGTACCACCAACGTTCCCTCAGTAACTTCCAAGCTGACCACTGGTTCATGTTCAATTAGCCCCGTTTCAACAGTCTTGAACGCCAACGCTGTAAAACCAGAGAAAACGGTCTTGACAAACTGCTCTCCAGTTTCCTTTCCGAACTCGATGCTGGGCTCCCAGGCTCTCACAACCCCACAGCAAACTATGGTCAAGTTGGAGGACGTGACTCTTTCTTCTGGAAAGCCAATTCAGCTTCAACCCCAAACTCGGCTTCTCACCCAAACCCAGGACCAAGTAAGCACTAGCCCACAGCTCCTCTACCATTCCCAGAGAAGTCCCAAACTTAAGACCCAGCCGCAGTCCCAACCTACCACCCCCAACCTGCAGCAGTTCTTCATCAGCCATCCCGGGGGGGTGTCCCAGGTGCTCGGTCAACCGCAGACCTTGTTAACCACATCTGGACAGACTCCGACTCTGCTGACGACAAGTGGCCAGACTGCAACTCAGATCCTGCTCCCCGTATCACTGCCCAACAATGCCACCGCCATCCAGCTGCCAAGCACCACTGTCAGCCTGCAGGTAAGGCCACAATGGTCCTTTGTTTTGGAAGCCCCAATCTAATTTTGCGTTCTTTTCCTGACAGTCACTACAGCAAACTAAACTTGTTTTTCTCGTGATCTCAGCCTGTCCTTCAGGCGACTGTCTCAAATCCAGGCCTCGTCCAGACCTCCATTCCTCAGCCTCAGAGCACCAAGATGGAGACGTCCCCGAACCAGCAGTTGGCCAACCACAACTCATTGCTGCAGGTTCGCCACGCCACACAAGATGCAAGACAAGTATTGCAGAGATTTTTTTTTTCTCCCTCCCATCTTGTGTCAGTTGTAATTTCCAGGTCAAATTCTGCGAGACTCAAAATGCTGTTCTTCATGATACTTGCAGACTTTGACATTGTGCAATAATACGACTGACGTGGAGAAGCATCCGAGGCCTGAGATAAATCCTCAGTGTTTCCTGGGGAGCTCCCCGGACAGAAGGGCCTCTCCTCGATCTTCTCCCAACCACGTCTCTAATGGGCCACTGAATAAGGTAACTCCAGTTGTCTGACGTTTGTGTGCTCCCTGGCAACCCTTGTTTATTATTTAAGCACCTAAAAATTAAGGACTTTCATAACTTTATGGCATTAGAGGAAACCTGGCGGTTAGGACAGAGCCCTGCCCCAGGTGAATTCCCCCCCCCCCCCCAAAAAAAAATTGCCCTACGCCACTGCTTTCAACGATCGACACAAAATTCAGTGGACATAGCACGGTGTCAAAATTTCACGAGTGTGACTCTTGTGTCGTTTTAATTCTTAGTATTATGGGATTACGGCGATAATTCCGTTTGTTTTTCCTTTTGCAAGCCTTCCTCTCCGCAGCCGACCTTCATCCTCCAGCCTGCGTCTCTTCTTTCCCAGCCTCCCAAGACACGGGAGCCTCCTCGCTATGAGGACGCTGTCAAACAGAGCCGCAACCTGCATGTCAACAACGCGTCACAGGTTAGAGCCCCCGCCCTCCAACTCCCCTCTCCATAAACAGACACACGCACACTATTCACACCATGCTTGAGAGATTAAACCACTGCCAAGCCCCCCCCAAACACACACACACACACACACACACACACACACACAAAAATAAACATACTGCATCTCTCTTTGCAGGTTGCCATGGCGACCAGTCAGCAGATGGATGATTTGTTTGACATTCTCATACAGAGTGGAGGTAAGAAGGCAGTTAGGGCGTATTCACACCAGAAAAGCCCTTTTGTCCACTTGTTTGGTCGCGACCAAAAACAGACGGACTTCAAAGTTTTTGCTCCCCCAAATAACAATAAATTATATAACATTGCCGAACAAACACGTCCAATGTTTGTGCACTCTATTAAAAGAATTGAAATGACTCGACAAATCTAACGTTGGCTGAAAACGTTTATGTTCAGAATCTCAGTCGTTAACGTGTGTGAAATGTGCGCCTGTATGCTTTGTTTCCTCACACCCTGGACTTGAAGTGCTTCCCTCCATTGAATCAAGTGACACCCCTGCTTACAACATATGCAATTACACTTTTTCAAACTTTCTCTTTGCCGTTACCTTTCTGATCATTTTATCCAATACGGTGCTGTTTTTTTTTTTTTTTCTCCCCAAAACGTAACTGGAAAATGCCGCCTCAAGACATCTTGGTTCATGATGTTTTCTGCTCTCTCCCGTGCCCCATTTGACCACCCTTTAGAAATCACTCCATTCATCCAGCATGACCCTCCACTGTCTCTCAACAAGACTCACCCGGTCACAGCCAACATCACCACCCTTCCGGTCAACACCGTCCTCTCCAGGCACCCTCCCCAGATCCAGGTGGCCCCCCCTCCAACCTTGAGTCCGGCCATGGACCCCAGCCTGGCCAACCTCTGCTCGCTGGCCACCGATAACCAGCTCGAGGCCTTCCTGGAGAGGACGCTGGCCGACACGCCGGCGGCCTCCGACCCTCGCACCCGGGGCTTGATGGAGGAGCTGCAGGCGCAGCTGATGGACCATCAGCCCTACTCGCCCATGGACACGTCCGACCTGTCCTTCTGCGACTCCTCCTCTCCCCCTACCTCGCTCAATATCGGCCTCTCTGACCCGACACTAGACAACATGGAATGGCTGGACCTCACCATGCCACCGGGTCCCGGTGGGGCACTCACGCCGCTCGGGATCCCGACAGATTTCCTGGACACGCATGACCTGCAACTGCACTGGGACTGAGGAATGAAGACGAGAAGAGCGAGGGTTGAGTAGCAAAGACCCAACTGGAACAAAGAGGGATGAATAGAAGGAGAGCATTCACAAAAAAAAAAAAACGCCACTGTACAGGCAGTGCACTGATGCACGTGGAACAACAAGCACGGGGATTGCACAGCTTCCATTGATGATGTCACTTGTATGGCAATTGGAGGGGGAGGGGTAAAGAAGGGAAAACGATTGTTTGGAGCAGCAAAAAAAGAGGCGGAACCAAAGGAATTCTGGTAGCAAGGACTTTTTGTACATACAGGTTCTCCGCAATCTCCAGGCCTGGCTCATATCCAGCGGTAGTGACGGCTGCTGAACAAAAATGAGATCGTTCTAACAAAAGGAGAAGTTACCTTGGCAGCAAAGAAAAAAAAAAAAAATCAGATGATACTGACCACTCCCTGACTCAATTACTTCAAACTGTGGGAAGGATCAGCCTGATCCATCCCATCCTGCATGTTTGCCGATTTATCAAACGTGACTCGTTACACTGTCATGGCGCTGACGGACCGATTGAAGTGGACGCAGGACTCTATGGAGAGCCGATTGACTAACCCCCCCTCCCCCCACACACCCCCCTTGTTAACCAGTTTACCCCTTTCATCCGCCAATAACGACAACCTGATAACATGATAGGCTGTCCACTGTCGTAACCGCTGTCCCTGAAATGGTTAAGGTCAAGACAGCACACCATTTTATTTGATTTATTTTTCCTCCCAGTAAATGATCAAAAGGCTTTCCATCAGGATGCTCCTGTGACCACGTGGGGAGCTATGCACTAAAGAGGCACCATGTCGCTCGCCTCAAAATTACGCTAATGTGAACTCTGCATATCATCAGTTGCTCCGAAAACTATCAACATGGATCGCGATGAGTGCCGCTCGGGATCGCAAGGCCGATCGTCTTTGGAGATTTCTCATCGGGTCTCTTTTGTTTTGAATGTATTCTGCAACGATGATTAAATTAGGAATTTTTTTTTTTTTTTTTTTTTTGGCACATAATGCCGGCAGCTTTTGTGACGAACAAATAGGGAAAGGGAACAAACAATGACACGCTTCGAGTCGGTGTGGCTGAAGATGCATCAGTGTTTGGAGACGTTGACTTCCATATCTTAACTGTCCTGCAGTATCGTTACACTTTGTGTGTGTGTGTCGGGAGTATGAATACTGTGGAATCTCTAAAGTTGACCTCGGTGATGGTGGTTGACTTCTAATTTGTTTCCATTTTGAAACCACTTTCCCATTGGACACATGAGCAATTGGATTAGCTTGTCCCTGAGTCCAAACTTAAATTATCGTGACAGGAGTGTTTAAAAAAAAAAAAAAAAAAAAAAAAAATTACAATATATATGTTGATATATTTTTAGCTTTTTCCCCCTCCCACAAGCTTTTAAACGTGACAAAAAAAAAAATCCTGATCACCTGTTCCCACATCTCAGTTCTGTAAATGCAGTCAGGGACAAACCATGCTTGCTTCAACACCAAAATACTCGACCAAAACATATGATTTCCTCTAACAGGAGTCTGATAGCTTAATGCTAATTTAGGATCTGAAATGCCATAAATGGGTTTATGGATTAGCATTGATGTTTTGTAATTGTAAACCTTCAAACAACTGCAAGTTGAACACGCTGGGCAGCAACAGACAAGACAATATTTGTGTTCATGTGCCTAAGAGGAGATTGTCTTCCCATTTCGGGCTGACAACTTTGCTGTGGGCTTTTGTCATTATTAATTAATATGACTTATAATTGTCCTGTTTTATTATTGTACCGTCGTCATCCCACTTTGGTCATCACCCGCACTCTTCTGTGGTGTCATTCCGCAAAAGCCAAAGACAAATCAACACTATTTTTTTTAATGGATAAATGCTGATCACAATTGTCAAGATTTTTTTTTTTTTTTTTTTTTTAAACTTGAGGTTCCGCTGCACTCAACAATGAGACCGAGCTGGTCAGGAAGAACAAACGGTCATAAAGTCGTGCCGCTGTGCATGCGCCAGTGAGTTGCATGCGCTTCATGCGTCGTCTTTTCCGTCTCCCGTGTGCATGACCGTTCTCGAAGTCTCGTTGCGAGAACAAAATGTGCTACCATGATCAAATCATTGACGAGTCAAATCACAAAAGGCTTCCAACGACTTCTCTTGGCTGTCTAGGGTTCAAACATGTCCTGACACCCCGAGAGGTGCCAGCAAAGAGGGCTCTTAAACCTTGTCTGCGTCATATATGACCTTTGAGCATCTCTCGTCTACGTTTTCACTTCACGCTTAGTTTTCAACTTAAATGCAAGAAATTGTGTATCAGGCTTGATTTATACTCCTCAATTTCAGTTTAATCCCTTTATTTTTTTTTTTACTTAAATTTCCATCTCTATTTCAAATGACGCATATCGGATAAGGCTGACGGATCAAAACGAATCGTGCCACTTGAGTCTTCAAATCGGAGTTTGTCATTTGTCCCAAGCAGTGTAAATCAATTTTATCGCCTAAGGACACAAATCAGAACGGAGCATTTCATGTCAGTACTGTAGCGGCACAGTGACGCAGTGTATGTGCACAAAAGCCAACAATACCTGAGCCAAACTCTAAACTTTCACGCCCCGTTTGTCCAACGTCTGTGCACCAACAGAACATTAAGTTGGAGAGAGTTTTGTATAGATATCTAAAAGTAAGCTCTGTATTGTCAAGCCAATGTTTGTTTCCACATTGCTGAGTGTTAGTGTTAAATCCTTTTGAGATGTTTATTTTTTTTTTTCTTTTGGATTTGATATCTGTTTGCTTTAAAGGGTGTCCAAATATGAATGCTCTGTAGCCCCAAAAAAGGCTTTGGGATTTTATCACTTTTTATTATTTTATTTATCACTTGTTTTCAGGTAAGAAAAAAAAAACGGATATCCTGTCAAGCGTAATTTTCCTTTGTAAAGCTACGTTTCGTTTGCTTGGTTTATGTTCTGTCATTTCTGATCTCTGCTGCAGTCACGCAGATGATCCGAGTGTCACTGGCCAGTTGAGGACAGCTCATACTGTAGTGATTACGGCTGCTCCTTTTCTCGATGTACTGTAATGTTAATGCAGATTTACGCATTAACACACTCAGAATGACTTCAGATCAAAACTCTTGTCGAACCGCCCCCTCTTGTAGACTGCGAGGTTTATCACCATGATAAAGTTAGGAAATTTTCAAGGTGTTGTCACACTATTCTGCGCGCAGGAAAATGAAACACAAGTGAGCTTCTGGCCCTTCTGCAGCCGATCCCTTCATTGAAGCTTCCGGTCGTCCTTCTCCCATTGCCTTTTGTTGTTCGTATGCCATACGTTTTGCACATGATGTACATATTTCTATAGATGTAATGCATATTTTTATACGTGTGACATCCACGGGCTCTCTCTATTTTGTAAATACTACAAAAAAGGTTGGATGCCTTTTATGTGACAATAAAAATTTGGTGGACTATGAACGGTTCATTATCATCTGAGAGGTTACCATTGCCTTTGACGAACTGGTTTTTGACTTCACAATGTACCGGAAGCGCTTCACAAAAACACAGACTCGATATCCGACTAAAATACAAAATAACCACCAGTCCTAGAATCATGAGTCATATAACTAGAATAACATCCTAATAAAAGGAGTGACTTCGAGTTAGCACCTTGAGTCACTCATGTGTCGTTCGGCTTAGATTTTACACCAGATGCTTTTCCTGATGCAATCCGCCCGTCTTTAATCCGGGCTTGGTTCTGATAGTGGATGGAAATCTGTGTATCGTGTAGAGGGCTTGCCAAGAGACTCGGCTGGAGGCTACCATTTGCCATGATCGCAATCCAAAATCAGCTTTCTGTTACTCGCAGAGTGGGTCATAATATTAGAAATATATTGGTCGAGCTCTCACTCTCTTTGAGAGATTCATTGTGTGTCTCTCTCAGAGAGAGAGAGAGAGATCTATATAGATAAGTCAGCTCTAAGACTGCTCTGATCTGAAATTGCTAACTGTGTCTCAAGATCAAATGGCAATGACCCGTGGGATTCCACAGGGGTCAATTCCGGGACCCCAATATTGTTCAACGTGTACATGCTTGCTTTAGGTCAGCTAAAAGGCAGCTATGAAGCGCAACCGTGTGGGTGACATTTAAGAGTCATTCTGTCACTGCATCGAGTGGATAAGTGTGTGGATAAATAACTTTCTCCAGCTGAACTCAGACAAAACTAAAATTGTCTGTTGGGGAACAGAGCAACAAAGAAAGTTTTATCAGTCACCTTGGGACTCTCAGTCAAACTAAATAATCAAATTAGCAACCTAGCAGCAACATTTGACTGATACTTGAATATTAACAGCCACATCAAATCGACAACAGTGACAGCTCCTTTTTACCATCTAAAAACATTGCCCAAATCAAAGTAATAGTTTGCAAACCTGCCTTAGAGGGTAAAATAACAGTGACAGCACAGTAAGGTTTTTGTTTCATAGAAGGGTGGGCGGTGGACTTCACGCAACAAAGTGTAGCATCCGCCATGTGCCTGTTCTTAGTCTTGAGTATAATTCAATGCATCAGCCTTCCAAGCAAGCTGATAATTGTCCTAAAACAAGACCGTGACTTCATTCAAAAGCCAGAAAGAAGTCCGAAAAGTCTTTAAAACCGATGTCGTCCTTCATACTTAAGAACAAAGTGCCCACGAGCTTAAGAAAATGCATGCTTTCCTATAATTTGCTCACGACTTCCTAAAGACCGCAATGACCTAGTCAAATCCTGGTCAAGATGACTTCATCGCGACGTCCTTTCCTGTTTCCAATATTTTCCAAACAAACTGCTCATTTCCTCACGCCTCCTTGTGGTGGTCGTTGCTAAAAATGATGCGGGCGTGTTGGAACGTGTTCAGTGAGGTTTTTATCTTCAGAACAAACCAGGCTCTCGCATCTCGTTTCCTAATAATTCATTGTTTGTCTTTGCCAGGGGTAAAGTTATTGCGCAAGCAGTTAATCTTCTAGACCACCCACGCCAAATGGTGACGGGGTCCCTAGCGCGAGCGCTCTTCAGGACCCCTTCCAAGGACTCCAGGAAGGGGTGAGTACTCTGAAATCCTGTTTGGTGCCCAAACTTTGGGCAACTCCAGAGCGGAACAGTGTCCACCACAGGCACCAGAGGCCCAGCAATGTGTCGAAATGAGCCCGACGATATCTCGCCAGAACTTCTCAACCTTGCACACCAGATCAGGCTCCTTCTCAGCCAGAGAAATGACATTTCACGTCCTGAGAGCCAGCTCGGCCTCCACCTCGCTCTCTGCTAACCGGACCTCTTTAGCCCCTCCTCCCACAGGTGGTGGGCCCATGGAAATTGAAGTCCAAATTCATTCATCATCGGATGTCTACGAATCGTATTTTGTCTGATCGTTCACCTGGGATCTTTTCTCCATGGGTGCCCCTGCCAGGGTCACGAAGTCCCACACAACTTGGCTCCAAGGAGACACACCAACCCCGCCTACCACGATAAGGTGATGGCTCAGGGAGGGGCGGGGGATATTTTTTATTTCTGTCTAATGTCAAAAACAATATGTCAGTGTCAACACTATCGTTACATGTTCACACCTCATGAAGCCTTATCTTGTGACCTCGTTGGGACACCTTTGTCTTTTGACGCCGTGCGACGCTTTGGTGGTGACATCCTTAAAGCTTTGTGTTGCCTTGTTCCTATGGTGCTTGCGGGTTGTCGGGTCACTGTCATCATGGCGATGTCACGAACAAAGAAACTGCAGGAATCTTCCTGCTTTAGTTTGAAATTGCACATATTTCTCCACTCCCCAGATGAAAAAGCTAACGTGTGTGTTTTGTGACCACTAGATGTCATCATGGCGCACGAAAAAAGCCGCAGATGAGGCCTCAGCTGTCCTCACCTTACATGGATGACATCACCAATCCTGCAGTGGAACCAAATCAATCCATCCATCATCTATTTGTCCTTGCATGTATGTATTAACCTCAATTTAGTTTCCAGTCACTGATACTATCATGGTTCACTCGCCATGAGTTTCATGCTTTTGCTGCTTTTGGATTCCAACTGACCGTGTCAATATGAGTGCGAATGGTTGTTAGCGATGGACTGGTTCCAGCTCCCTAAAAGTGGTGCAGAAAATGGGATTGGAATACATTCTCAACCGTTTTCCCCCATGCAGTTTGCTTTTGCAGTTCGACCCAGTTTCTCACTTAGGTGTGAGATATGTGCTGAGATCAAATAACAATAAAACATGCGTGTGTGCCACCTGTCGGGGTATTAGTCACACAGGGAAAATGGTGGTGTTAGATCACGGGGGGGGGGGGGGGGGGGCTCGAAACAGCCCGTCTAACGCGCCTAATGACTTTTGACTATTCAGCAGCAAATGTTCCCTCTCAGCTTGCGTTCCCTAAAAGTTAACATTTCCCAATGCACCGCAACCAAAGAAACGTGAGTCATAAGTACATTTCCGCAATCGAATGAGCATGCAAATACAAGGGGATGAATCTGAAATTGTAATCAAGATATCAGAATACTCTGAAGAAACGAGATAAAAGCCAAATGTAAACATTGTCTTTGTCACGCCATTCATTGTGCGCAGGCTGTAAATTGGATTGAACGCGTTGGGATGGAGATGATCCGTTTTGAAATTATCAAAGTAATGTTTGTAGAATTTGCGGGTGTGGGTAAAATGTCATCTTTTAAGATGATCAAAAGGATTGACATTTTGGAAAAGAGCTGGACTTGTAAGAGGAGACCGAGAACATCTTTTCCTAAAATGAGATAAAAGCCAAATGTCAAAAAAACTGCACTGTTTACAGACTTTTAAATGTTATTACAACTGTCGGGTCCATAGTTATATCAGTTTTGGATTTTTAATTATAATTTTTAATTTTGTTTGGATTTTTTTTAATTCAGTTGGTTTTAATTCATTGTATACGTTTTTAATGTTTTTTTTTTTAAATGCGTCGTTTTAGTTTATTCTTAGTTTTAGTATTATTTTTTTTTTTTTTAAATAAATTGGGTGTTTGTCAAGTGCAAGTGAGGGGGGTAGGAAAAAAGGTCTCCGGGTTTTGGGTGGTGTCAACTACAATTTTTCTGCACGACTTACCGAAATACAATACCGTGAAAAATTCATTCAAAATAAACTCAAAGCTCACGTATGTTGACAAAAACAAAAATGAATTATTTATAAACGTAATATGTCGCTTCAGTTAAATTTTTTTTAGAGAACATTTTCGATTTTATTTTTGTCGCGAATATGTTTTTATCAATTTTAGTTATGGTTATTTTTTTGCGAACATTAATATCCTTGGTTTGGACTGAGCCAATGAATTATTTTAACTGTGGAGGAAATACAGTTTAAAAAAAAAAATCAGAATAATGAAAATGGATTTATTGTCTTGGAAAAAAATGGCTTTTCATCAGAATAGATCTTGACATTTGTTCCAACAGGAATTGGATATTGTCACGAGCTTAGCCAGAATGTGTTCCTTTATTATTGCTTCCGACTGCTATGATGTCACAGGGAGCCACCCACGGTGGAAAGGTTAACCGAATTAGGCTGCATTGCAGCTCCTGTACCACTTGGTGGAAATGTGACCACAATAAAGGTCATTGCAAGGAAACGGTGATTTTAGAATTGGCCTCTTTTAACACCAGGAAAAAAAAAAAAGAAGGCATTAATTTGGTGAGGTGTTGATTTAATCAAAGTGGGTGGCTTATTTATGCCACGGCATCCATTAGAGTGAAGGCAACTTTTTGGGCAGGTGATGCAGTTTTCTGATGACTCTTGTCCTTCACAAACTCCACTTGGAGTTTGTCTCAGATGACCAAACTGTGCTTGATTTTTTTTTTAAATTCGAATTGTGGCGCGGGTGGGGGTGGGGGGTGTTTTGCACCTCCGCCTCTCAGTGCAGAGGTGCAGGGTTCGATGGCCTTCCTGTGTGGAGTTTGCATGTTTTCCCCGGGCCTTCGTGGGTTTTCTCCGGGTACTCCAGTTTCCTCCCACATTCCAAATACAAGCATGGCAGGCTGATTGAACACTCCAAATTGTCCCTAGGCGTGAGCGCGGATGGTTGTTCGTCTCTGTGTGCCCTGCGACTGGCTGGCAACCGGTTCAGGGTGTCCCCCGCCTACTGCCCGAACACAGCTGGGATAGGCTCCAGCACCCGCCGCGACCCTTGTGAGGATAAGCCAATCGGAAAATGGATTATGATTAATTTTGTATTTGTGGAATATGAATTAAGCAGTGAAATCCACCCATTTTTTTTAAATCCATCTCGCAGGGTAGCCATTTTGCCCCTTGCTGTCCAATGAAAACGACGTCCCAGTTGTTCAAGCTTTGGTCACAATCAATAATGGCTCACGCATTTTTTATTTTTTTTGGGGGGGGGGGGTCATGTGGCATTCACAAGCTGAGCCAATCAAGTGTCAGTCGAAAGTGATCTTTTTGATACAGCTATTGTAGTGAATGTCATTAAATTGCTCCGTTGTAGTTCATTGGAGTACGTTGTGTGTACATTTGCCTTTCGCAAATGGACGTCGAAATGAAATCAAATGCAGTCGATCATCAAGGTAAACGTTTAGAGTGGGGCAATCAACTTGAAATGACGCAGAGCCGTGGCAACAGATAAGCAGACAGATAATTAGCAGTTTGCTCATTTCGGAGGCCGGTCGAAGCCACCGAGACGCTGTTACATAACGTCCATCTAAAGGCCTAGGAAAGGAAGCGGCTCTTTGAGCGTCATGCTATCGTGAATGCGGTCGATGTAGGTCAATCTGTGATTAGCCGAGCGTACAGTAGAAGAGTAGCCGAGGATTATTTGCCCTCCATAGTGACGCCATTCGGTTGTGGCTCAGACCTGCCGTTGCGTCATCACCTGGCTTAGTGGGTTTTACTGTGTGTCCTAGTCGCAAATCGTGACATCATGCCGGGAAGCTGCTTTTACACTTCACATCTAGTTAGTGATGTCATTGATTGAAAATGGGGGTCAACGTAGATGCCCGGTGTGTTTGATAGGATAGTGTTGCGGCCACTTCCTGTGCAGTAGCTCGACTTTGGGAGGAACGAGAAAAAGGAATCTGATCCGCCATCACGAGCACGCTAGAGGAAGCAATGATGTCATCAAACGGAAACTCTTGTCTTTTTTTTTTTTTTTTGGATAGATGGACAGCTGCGATCATTGCGCCACTCAAGAGTTGCGGGTGGAGGGGGGGGCGGTGAAAACAGGACAAGCGAGAGGATATCAGGCACCGTGCCAGCATGCGGGATCAGCACTATGAAAGACCGCATGTGCCATCACATTCGGCTCACACGCGCACGTTATCTTCGCTGCACCACAAGTCACGCTCGCACATCTGTCCGCGTGGCACACTCGAGTTCTTCTTTTTTTAACGGACATCAAATATCAAGACATTAGCTGTCATTGTGGAAAATCCGGTCGTTGCGGAAATCTGCAATTAAATCGGAATTGGCCACTTGGACCTACAATGTAAAGCCAATCTTAGGAAATGATGATGTAACTGGTAGAGGACTGAAAATGTAACTTCATGTAATATGGGTCAGTGGCAATTAAATTTACAGGCCACGACAAGGCAATAAACAAACAAGCTACTGCACGGTGGGTCCAATCATGACAAAGTTGTATTATACACCGGCGGAGACACTGAATTAATTTACCCCGTCACTGTTTATATACGATATGGGTGGCTGTACAATATGGATGTACACTAATGGTCTATTTCATGATAAGTGTTCATTTCATGTCGTGTACAACCAATACGCAGTGTCTCCGCTCGCTCTCAAATCGCCAAAGTCCCCCCCCCCCCTGCGGGAATCATGAATGTTTCATCGTGGCTGCGGGCGTCGATCTGCCTCACAGGGAAGGGGGGAGACATCAGTGCAGAAAAATGTGTTTGATGCAAAGCAGACTCGCTATAAGTGCACACACTGAGTCACATATCCAAGAAGTCATATTTTGGAAATGGGCCACTTGTTCCACTCGGATCGAAAAGAACAGCTGCCGTCACGGACTGAGAGCGTGTGAGAATGTTTGTGGCGGCGATAGCCTGCAGTGTAACAAGCTGCTCGTTCACCTGTAAAATGTCTTTTTATCGGACGCTTTTGGAAAACCTCATTTGACGCATTCCGATCTCCCCCTTGTCAGGAGGGGAGGTGGAGTTACTTTGGATAGGCCGAGTTGGCCGCGTTTCTCTTACTGCCCATTGAAGGGAAGCCATTTTTTATCGGGGACACAAACAATTCCGAGCCGACTGGGTGATGGTATTTAGTACAGTCCTGCCTTGAATTCGGAGTGATCTGATTTCGGTATTTTCAGTGTATGAGCCATCGGCAGATTTTTTTTGGGCAGCAATCTTAACAACAAGCAGCAGATAATGAACAATTCTTCAAAAAAAAAAAAAAAACCCAAACAAACAAAAACAGGCCCAAGTGCTTGCTTCATAGCTAAAAACTATGAAAAAAAAGAAGGAAATACACATTGTACATAAAAAAAATATGACACACACACTCAAAAGTCTGCTAGTTCAACACATAATTGGAAATGCCATAGGCGAGCTAATACAGCATTGCATATTGCTAGTATAGCATTCATATCCCGGTACAGTGATTAAAAAAAAGAAATAACAGCTGACAGATTTTTTTTTTGTTCGTGTACTGAACCCCAACTTCAAATGAAGCAAATTGTTTTGGAGCAAACAACTTGCTTTGATGTTCAAAGCTTGTTGCCATAAATGTCACAATGTTTGTTTTTTCCAACTCAAAATTTAGGCCCAACAAATCCAAATTTCATGCCCCATAAATGTCACTTTTTTTTTGTTTGTTTGTTTTTTCCAGCTCAAAATTTAGGCCCAACAAATCCAAATTTCATGCAACCTTTACGCAACATCTATTTGACCACAGTTGCAACACATTCAGATACGACAGTACTCACATGCATACGTTCTTTATCCTCGACAAAAACCGCCCATGACTGCAGCTGAGTGGCTACGGCGTTTTGTGTTTGATCACCAATTGTGCATATTAGTATGTATGCTGCAAAAAATAAAACACATTTCGATGTTGCACTGATACGAATTAACTACTTTTTTGTAGAGAGATTTTTTTTGAAACCAAATTTTCCCCACTTTCAATCCAGCCAAAGGGTCTTGCATGCAACCATATTGAACATTCTTTTGGCTATTTTGGCCGCCTACCACCGGAAAAATAACAATATAAAAATAACTCCGCCCGCCACAAAAGCCTTTTATCCTTTCACAGTCAGGATAATACTACATGCGGCATTTTTCCTCCCTGTATGTATGAAAGAATATACATATATACATACCAGCCCAAAAAAAAACCCCATTCAAGACAGTTAATGGTCCACATAATTTTCTGCAGCGCCTTTCAAGTGAAAACGTCTTTTGTACCTCCAAAAGGCCGAACAGTGGCTCTTCTTTAAAAGCGTGACATGAACCAGTTTCCGATAAAACCGCCGCTATGGCAACATGCACGCTAATCTACAGTTTACAGGCTAGCTGTCCCTCCTTGGCTTAAATCACATTGAAAACGCTCACAGCGGTTAGCTCAACGGATTGTTTTGGGTGCTGCTCGTTTTGTTTTTTTGGGACCGGACCGATTTGGATGAGTTGGAATCATGTGACAGTACATCATTTTACTCCTACCATTCAGCTGCTTAACAGGAAATGGGAATGTCACTTCCTCAGTGGGCTCTGTGCGTGTGTGTGTGCGTGTGTTGTGTGTGTGTGTGTGACCGCAATTAACCTGCAACAATGGGCTGTGTGCCATTCCAGCCACTCTCGTGTCCGAGATCCTGAGTGGAACACAAAGCCGGCTTTTCTTTCTGCTCTCGCTGTTGTATCAGTGCTGCCTGACTGCATGCATTAGCACCAGCCTCAGCAAACACACACACACACACACACACACACACGAGCGGTGAGAAAGTGCAGTAGCATTGGGACTATTGCAGTCATTTTTGGCAGCCATAAACCAGACAGGCAGCATCATGATTTGTGATGTTTATTAAAATTGTGAAATATTACAGGACACTTGCCCCTTTGCAACACACAACAGAATGCTCCGTTATGTCTGTCATAATTTAAAGCGTTTTATTTTATTTTTTTTTATGTTGCTAAAATTTGGGAGGTTGAGTTCTGTTAGAGGGCCTTGGTTGGTAAAAATAATGATGGCGTTTACTTCATGTGTAAATTCTGATCTTATTTTTCAGTGTTTGCCAGATGTTTTGCGAACTGATGATCATGTGGCCCAAAAAAAAAATATTGTCACAATAAATCTTCTGCTCCTCAGCTCAGCCTCAGAAGTCAATAGTAAGGGAAGGGTCACGTGTGTGCAATCGAAATTGACGAGGAGCCAACGTCGCCCCCGCCGCCCCCGTTCTACTAGCTTGGTGAGTTCCAATTTTTCCAACTACTGAGAATCGCGTCTGCACGAGGAAAACGTTTTGTCGCGGTGGAACGAATAATGGATTCATTCTACAAATCATCAATCATCAAATGAATCCTGAATTATTTTGAAAATTGATTTATCATGTAGACCTTGTTCAATTCAAAATGAACATATTTTATATAAAGTCTGCGTGTGTATATATATATATATATTCATCATTCTGAGGCATTGTTTGCGAACAGTTTGACCTCAGGAGGCTTTTCACAGCCTTCAACGACAGCCTCTTCGTACGAAATGTTCAAGCTATGAAACTCAACGGGAAAATACTGCCTCTTGTTACGAAAGAAATTTCAAGATACAAAAGGTAAAAATACATTATGGGCTGCTACTCGCAACTCCGAGGTTCCTGAACGCAACATACTCATAGACTACTTGCAACTCCGAGGTTCCTGAACGCAACATACTCATAGCTGCTCCGCCATTGGCTATTACCGAGCATCGTCCTGGCATCTCATTGGCGAAGAGGGACCTCTTCCCAATGTGTCTATGCGTGGAGATAGATAGATATGTGTTTGTGCAGCGTCCTCGTCATTCGCCAATTCGTCAATTTTTATGCTTGATCAAACATTTGTCTGAATTTTCGGGGGCTTGGAACGGATTAGGGCATTTACATAGAAAACGCGTCTCTACTTCCAAAATGTTCTCATTAAGAAATTTCTTGCAGAACCAATTAATTTCATGAGTAGAGGTACCACTGTACTCACTTGATATCCATTCGTCTTCCTTGTTTGTGTTGCCGTTGTCGACATACAGACTTTGAATCCACAGCAACTAACAACATTGACAAATCGGCTCACGCTCTCATCATCAAATTTCCATAGATGGGGAAGTGGTGTGAAAGTCAGTTTAGGACATGGAGGATTGGATTTAGTGTGCTTGTGCTAATGTGTTGGATACTTGTGGGCAGCTGGTGTTTTGTGTTTACATCTTGAGGAGCCGACGATTCAAGGAGACATACTTGCTTCACAGCTTTTTTTCTGGGAGGGGGGGACATTAAAAGCAACGTTTTTTTTTTTAATAGGTTGACAAACAATATTTATTTAGGTTCACAAAAATGATAAGTTAATTATCAGGTAGTCCACAAATATTGTGGGAATGGTCTCATACAGTCATACAAAGTGGGGGAAGTGGACGTACATGAGAAACCATTTCTGAACAGGCCAACCCAGAAAAACACTCGAGATTTCAACTAAATAAAAGTTATGAAGCATGGCCAAGATGAACCGAAGAGCCACTTTGATAGGTCATCGGAGGGCCGGCAACTGATTCCACATGTCCATGTTGTAAGATTCGCATCTTGTCTTTTTGGAGTCTGGAATTCCAAATGAGCATTAGGGCCACACAAAAAAAAAAAGAAAATACGTTGTAAAATGATGAGAACAACGGGAAGAAAATTAAGAAAATGTAATCACCATTCGACCATATTCTTTTTGTATTATGAGAGTCTTGAAAGAGAACAGCCATTTTTGGGGGGGGGGGGGGGAAACCGTCTATCCATTCGTCTTCCTTGTTTGTGTTGCCGTTGTCGACATACAGACTTTGAATCCACAGCAACTAACAACATTGACAAATCGGCTCACGCTCGCATCATCAAATTTCCATAGATGGGGAAGTGGTGTGAAAGTCCGTTTAGGACATGGAGGGATGGATTTAGTGTGCTTGTGCTAATGTGTTGGATACTTGTGGGCAGCTGGTGTTTTGTGTTTACATCTTGAGGAGCCGACGATTCAAGGAGACATACTTGCTTCACAGCTTTTTTTCTGGGAGGGGGGGACATTAAAAGCAACGTTTTTTTTTTTAATAGGTTGACAAACAATATTTATTTAGGTTCACAAAAATGATAAGTTAATTATCAGGTAGTCCACAAATATTGTGGGAATGGTCTCATACAGTCATACAAAGTGGGGGAAGTGGACGTACATGAGAAACCATTTCTGAACAGGCCAACCCAGAAAAACACTCGAGATTTCAACTAAATAAAAGTTATGAAGCATGGCCAAGATGAACCGAAGAGCCACTTTGATCAAAAATAATACCAAGGAATAGTAGAATATTTTTTTCATGAGATCCATCATTGCCCGAATCTTGAACTTTAAAAAAAAATCTGCCAGATAGATAAAATATTGTTTATCTTAAAAAAAAACCTAAAAATAACAAAACCAGGGCCCCGGACCCTGCATGTAATATATTGCCATAAATCAGGGTCACCCCTGAGCTGCCCCTTGCGCAAACCCATCCACCCCCCCCCCCCCCCCCCCCCCCCCCCCCAAACAACGGGAAGAAAATTAAGAAAATGTAATCACCATTCGACCATATTCTTTTTGTATTATGAGAGTCTTGAAAGAGAACAGCCATTTTTGGGGGGGGGGGGCGAGAACCGTTCATAACGTGGCGCAAGATTGAATGTTGTATTTTGAGAAAAATGTCTTTCGAAAAAAAAATGCAGACTCGCACGAATAAGAAAATAGTCACGTTCCAAGAATAGTTGTCTTCTTTCGAAAAAGTTTGTGTCAGTTTTCGGGACTCTTTAATTGTTCTATAAAAATTGTCTTTGAATATCACAACAATCTTTTTCAAGACCATGCCTTAATCTAACCTTTTTCAGAATCCTACGATTTTTCTCCTCTGGAACCTTTTTTTTCTCCGTGTGGCCCAAATATGTCTTCATATCAACCAACCGGATGTTTTTCCTTGAACTGAGATGATCCGACTTAAATTAGTGGTCATTATTAGCTTTGGCAAGCCCACGTCATTTTGCTATTAAAGATGTTATTACTGACAAGTGATGCGAAATGTTTACAAAGAGTCACAAAAAAAAAAAATAATATGGAGTAGTCACACCCCCCCTGCCCCCCCCTCCCCCTTCTCGAGCCAGTTTAGCTACTTTCGCAGAACTGCCTCGCAGATCATAAAACTATCATCGTTACAAACAATATTATATTTAACCACTCGTGATGTTTGGTTGTTTTTTTTTTTTTTTTTTTATCTCTGTGTACAACTCAATCTTCAAAAGTATACAGTTGTAGGCTTCAGTTGAAAAAAAAAAAAATAAGCCGTTGGGTTTGCGGATAAACGAGCATGAACCAAAAAAAGGGGCTTCTGCATTTAAGGGGGAGGAAAAAAAAGAAAAAAAATGCCCCGAAATTGTTACAAACATGTCCTGTGTCATCAGGGCAAACAGTTGGTTTAAGAAGAAGAATCCCTGATTGGCTAAAAAAAGTCAGGTGACCACCAGGTGAGGTAAGAGGGCCCCGCCTTGACAATGGCGATGACAATATGGAGGTGTTTCCTTGAACGCATGTGTATTCGTGTGTGTGTGTGTGTTTACATACATTTATATAGATTTCTGCGTACGCGTCCCCGACCAGAGCTGAACTCTGGAACGAAAACGCAACGCGCTCGCGCGCGCTTCAGTCACTTTTAAACACTGCATCGCAAGTTTCCTCTCTCGTCATGCAGCACAGACAGTTGCAGAAACACAAGACTAAGGGAAGGGGGAGTTGGGAGGTGGGGGGGGGGCAAAGGGGGAGATAACGCAAACAAAAAGTGTTGAGGAAGAAGGTTCTGAAAAAAAAAAATTACAAAATTTGCTGCCTTGAATGTCCTTGAACATGACAGAATCCTTGGGCACGACGATTGATTTTCATTTTTCCAGGTTCCGATATTTCTCTTGTCATTTTAAGTAAGAAAAACTAAAAGATTTCACATACTCTCTTATTACTATACGTGTGCGTATCTTGTTTTTTTTTCTTTTTTTTCTACTTTCGTATTTGCATTGGTTTTCTCCTCTTCTTGAAATTGTTCTCCCAAAGTTTTTTCTTGGTTTGCATCTTTCCACGTGCGTCCGTCCGTCTTGCCACATTTTTTTTGTTGTTTTGGAGGGGGTGGGGTGGGAAAAAATCCCCCCGCCTCTCCGCGCGGTAGCTTTAGCGGGCAGGGGTCGGGGGGAGGGGGGTGGGGCGTGGCGATTCATCTCTCTGCCTCCATTGCTACGCTCGCCTTTTGCTCGGCGCTCGCGTGGGGGTTGACGCCCGTTGGCCAGGCGGGGCAGGGCTGTGTGGGAGGCTGCCCTTGAGTCCAGAGTCCCTGCGAGGGCGGCGGCGCGTTGGGCACATTGGGTGATACCCCCCAGCCGCCGACTTGCGGGGGCGAGGTGGCCGCCGACGCCGCCATGGGGCTGCCGCTGTTGAAGCTCTCGGACGCCTTGAGCCGGGAGAACATGGTCAGGGCGTCCGGGAAGTTTGGGGGTGTCGCTGGTGTGTTGGCTGGTGTGCACATCTGAGGGCGAGGAAGGAAAACCAAGGATTAGTGCGATTCCAAAACTGAACGGAGACATTTTTTACCATGATGAGCCGGTGTTGGGTTAGCTCACAGATCTTACCGTCGGCCCTTTTTAAAAAATAAAAATAAAAAATAAATCATACAGCGGTACCTCTACTTACGAACATCTCTTCATACGAAATTTAAGTTAAAAGACCATAATTTTTATTCTTTATTCTTTGTTTTTTACATTATGCGCAACTCTCATTTATTGTGCAATAATCTAATTGTAAACATGTATTTGTTACATATTTTGATTAATTTTTATGCTTTCGAAAACATTTCTGTCTGAATTTTAGGGGGGCTGGGAACGGATTAGGGCATTTACATGGAAAACGTGTCTCTACTTACAACATTTTCTAGTTCAGAAATTTCTTCCGTAACCAATCGATTTCCTAAGTCGAGGTATCACTGTACTGACATTTCAAATTCAAATGAAAAAAAAATGTTCCAAATTAATTCACGATGTACTCTCTCACCGGGTTGTCTTTTCTGTCCTCACTCCGAGCAGACACCAAAATAACCTTTTTGTTTCGTGCCAGCGGCCTTGCTTTTGTGCTGCCAGGCAACACACCCAAAGCGCGCACACTCACACACGCAAGTCATGCCTGTACCAAAAACAGCAACCAAGCGCCTCGAAAGCTTTTCAGCCACTTCCTCAACAAATACACACGCGCTCACGACTCCATGCCCGCCCGGCTTCCTCCTAAGTTGTTTGTGACGGAGGAAACAACAACGTGCTGTATTCCAGCGGGAGGTAAAGGTGGAGTCACATTTACGAGGTGCGCAACCAAAAGTCTTACGACAAAGCTAGCGAGTCAATCGGGCTCTTTCGGGATCTTTTGGCGTCTCACCGTCAAATGTTTGCGCTCGTGACCAGATACCGGCCAGGGTTTGAATGCTCAACTTTGACCTGAGGGCCACTGGAGCAACTTTTTTTATTATTACAAAAGCCCCTTCTGTGAAACACTTTAGACAAGCGGTCCCCAACCTTTTTTGCCCCACGGTCCGGTTTATTGTCAGACAATATTTTCAGGAACGTCATTACGACAAAATAATATGATATGAAAACGGTGGTATTTTCGAAACATAATAAACACGAATCATGCATGACACGGGGAACGTCCTATCTGTCCGCAACGCTCTCTGGTCGCTATGGTCATGTTTAAACGTGCCTTCAAAATAAGAGTGGGCTTAGTGTGTGGGAATTTTTATTTAAAGTCGGACTGTCCTTTAAATGTAGCCCCTCTTTTTTTTCAAAGTCGTAGGCTCCTCTTCTGTCTCCTGGCTGGCCCTTTTTCCCCCTTCCCAAAGAAACTTTCCAAAGGCGTTTATTTTTTTCTCCTCATTTTGCTAGCTCCCGGGTTTCATTTTCACGGTGACCTATCACGTGACCGAGCGGCGCGCCTTGACCCGCGTCAAGAGTGACGTAACTGTCGACAGATGTAACAGAAAATCCGGTAATTTTTCAAAATAAAACCGCTTTCGGATTCTGAAATGAATAAAATGAAAGTAATGGTACCAAATGGCCGACGGGCCGGTACCGGCCCGCAGCCCAGGGGTTGGGAACCACGGCTTTAGACCAAAGTAAATAAAGGCCACAACATTGCTGGACTCGTACGACTACCAACTATTAGATGTTGGAAAACAGGATTATCACTCGATGCCGCAGACTTCGGCTTGACCCCCACCCCCCCCACCCCAAAAAAAGCAGGTTAGGAGGGTTGTTGTGTAGGTAAAAAGCGAACCAGCGTGCTCCCGAAAAGTGCAGCTTCTTGACTATTGTCAGGGGTCACACGCTTGTCTGGGTAAGACCGGACCGTAGGTTCTCCCTGTGGCATGCTGTTATGTAAATCGAGCATGTCCGCCCGCGGTGCACTCCTGACAGGAAGTGCTGGCTCATGTCTTTGAGGCCGTTTTCCTGCGGTAAAGCGAGACCCCCGAAAGTGCTCGTGACCTTGACTGCTTTTTTTTTTTTTTTTTTCTGAGTGCGCAACGGTGTGGGGGCTAATATCTGGATTTGTTTATCTTCACGATGTGTCAATGGGATTCGTGTGGGCGACTGAGAACGAGGCCTTCTTTATCCTTGAATAGAAATTGAAAGAAGTTGGGAGGGGGGACAACCTGACACCTGTCTTCTCAGGTTATCTGCCGAGACCTCTGACTCATCCATAAACAGATGCGGTCGCCTCGTTCAAGCCGGGACCACACAGTTGCAGTTTACACATTTAGCTTCTGTTTTTGAGACTCAAAAAAAAAAAAAAAAAAAAAAAAAAAACTGAAAGGAATGACGATGAGCTTTTGAGGGCAGGGGGAAATAAAATGAATAATTTTCTTTTCAGTCTGGACTGAAGTGGCACTGAAAACAAATGTTGGGACACTTACTTGGCCCGCCGTCTTCGCTAAAATACCGGAAAATACGCTCGTCGGTTAGTTACAAAAGCATCGGAGCACGTGCATGGTATCGTATTGCACAAACGCCATTTTTACCGAAATACCGTGTTTGGACTAGAAAGGGGCTTTTTTTTCTTCATTGGAACATTCCAGTCAGAATGATCCTAATTACTTTGAAATTTAAAAAAAAAAAAAAAAAAAATGACTCACGGGACTGAGGTGCTGAATACTTTTTTTTTTCCCCCCTTCCCATGCGCAGTGTAAAAACAATGCTCCATTTGTAGCATAAAGGTCACTTCAGTACCAGAATGTGTACTGTCAACAGATCAAGGATGCCCGTTTACAAAGAAGTTGTTTACTCGCGGCTGTAGCAAGGAAATGGTCACCATAACGGAATTATCAATAGATGGTCGTGACGTATTTTAAATTATGTGTGACGTTGGGAGCAATCCAACGTTTGTATTCACAACGGCCGATTGTGCTTTGTGTGTCTTTGAAGCAAGATCATGGGGAGTTCAGTACTCGGCAGCAACCAATCAGGGGAGCAAGTAATTCAGCCAACACCAGCGTAGCAGCTGTAAATATCGACAGAAAAATGGAGTTACCGTATTTTCCGCACTATAAGGCGCTTTGAAGTTTAAGGCGCACCTTCAATGAATAATCTTATTTGAAAACGATTTTCCGATATAGGGTGCACTGCATTAAAAGGCGCATAGAATAGAAGCTACATGGTGGCTGCGGTTGCGTTATGCATCCACTAGATGGAGCTACGCTGAAGGGAATACAATACAATACAGCTTTTATTTACATTGGGCTTTCACAGAACTTTTAAAATACTGCGTCCAGGAAATCAGGATATTGATCCATGTAGAAGGCGCATCGGATTATTAGGTGCACCTTCGGCTTTTGAGAAAATGGAATGCTTTTAGGTGCGCCTTGTAGTGCGGAAAATGCGCTAGTTTCTCCAGTCTGATCAAGTGAGCACAACAATAAAGCTGCATCCCGACAACTTTGCAGCGAGTTATTTCAGCTGCGGCACTGACTAAGTTAGCAGACTCAAGTTTTCAGGAGAGTTGTAGTTTTGATTTAATTTAATTTCAAATTAGTTGGCTTGTGCATTTGCGGGTGAGAGCGCTGACCTTAGAAACTGACTGAAACAAAGCGGTTAATACTTAACTTGATGTTTACTACTGTCTGGCAATGAATACAAATGACCAGTTAATCAAAAACTGATTATGATAGTTGACATTTTTTTTTCCCCAGTGATTGAAGCCGTTGCTTCAAATGTCAATTCCAACTTGTAGTGAAAACGCTGCTAAGCGGTGTCAAACAGGAATTTAAGTTCAGAATGGTCTCGCCGTCTGCTTTTACACATGGAAAAGACCAGGGGGATAACAGACAAAGACTTGGGAGACTGTGTTCAAAACACAGCCAACAGAGAAGCGTTACCATGGGGACCACTGTTGTGAGGAAAGAGCGCAGATCTTCTGTTGACAGGACGAGGCTCTGCGGTCGCAGCGGCCCCGGCGGCTCCTTTTGCGAGTCAGTTTTCCGGCATGGGGAACGCGTGGCTGATGGTCAGCAGCCGCCCCAAACACGCCGGCCTGCGGTGAGCCTCGACACACCGAAACACTCCACCGTTTGTGGGTGAACTTGCGTGTGTGTTTGTGTGCAAACAGATCAGATGGTAGTTATTTACAGCCTCACCAAACGCATTCCTGGCAAATACCAGGAGTATGCGAGACTGAAAGGGAGATGTGTGGGGGGTGGGGGGGGTTTCTCTCATTTTACATGTTACGTGATGTTATCCTCTGTGATGCTGCACCACAGGACATGGGAGTTTAAATAGACGCCGTCATAAAGAAAGAGTACTGTGGAAATACTGGAGCAAGGCCTCAAAACTTCAGTTAAGAAGCTGAAGCTTGGGCACAAATGGGTCTTCCAAATGGACAATGACCGAAACATACTGCCAAAATGGTTGCAGCATGGCTTAAGGATAACAAAGTTAATGTTCTGGACCACTGAAAAACCCTTTTCTCAATCCTATTAAAAAGTCAAAGGCAGACCTGAAAAGGCATGCGTGAGCAAAGCGGCCTACAAACTTGCCTCGGTTACTGCAGTTCTGTCAGGAGGAATGGGCCTAAATCCCCGCCACCTTGGAAGAATATCCAAAACTTTTGACCTAAGTCCAAAACTTTTCACCCAAGTCCTGTAGTCTAAAGGAAATCGGGTTCGGCGCAAGTCTGCAACAAGTTCGACACAGATTGATTCACCAGAAGCACACTAGCAATTTCATGAAGGCATTGTGTGACACAGATATGGCTTTGTTTTTCCTTTTTCTCTAAAATAAGAGTCCTGGATGTCCAAAAAATAGATGTTTGTTCCCAAAATGAGACCGCCGGGTGATGCTGAAGTAACCGTCCCCTCCACTTATCAACCATGACCCTTCACTCCTTCCACCTCAGCTTCAAGCAGCTGAAATCCCTCTCACGGGCATATATCCGTTGATCATTAGCCAGTCCAACTCGTGTTTTTGTATGCTTCTGTCAAATGTACAGTGAAACAACATGAGGAAGACGGAAAGGCATTAGGAGGCCGCAACAGGAAGAAGATAGGAGAACTGGAACTAAATGGAGCATTTGTTGCTCTCTGCAGCACGCCTTACGATGGCAAGCTAACAGTAGATTCCATTGCTTGCTCATATGTAAAAAATAAAATAGTTTGGCTTGGTAAAAGACGGGCTACGGAAACTGGGCCAAAGGTCATCATGGGGGAGAGCAGCTGCAAGGAAAACATACGGGTTTAGACTGCCAAGAGAAGCACTAATTTGTCACTGAACAGGTCTAGTGGCAATAGACGCCCCCCCAATCATTTTTGCTCGACTCCGCAAACTTGAATGTACACTGGTCAGAACAAATAGCAGGATGAGAAAACAGCTTAGGGGTTAGGAACGTGATCCAGGGAAGCAGGAAAAGGATGAACTAAAGCTTGTGGAGGTGAGAGCACAGGAATAGTAAGATTAGATCTCAGCTAGCCTATGTTGAAATCTCATGTGACGAACAAGCCACTGCCTCAAATGAGGAAACGGGCCAACGTTGAAAGTACTTTCAGGGTTTGAAACGATTCGCCTAGCCTTGAATTTGCAGCACAAAATCCTCCCACTAAGAAGTGCGAGTTGAAAAGCCTTTGTGCGAGTGGTTAGAGTTCTGGGAAGCTGTTCTCCGGGAAACTTGCTGGGCAACATGCTGGAACGAGCAGAGCGCTGCCCTCGCTAGCGCCTTCAGATGTGGCCAACTGCCTGGCATGGATACCTCTGCACGTCTATGGAATTGTCATTCAAGATTCAAAGTGTGACCTCATTCTGCGCTATTGTCTGCAATAACCTCGATAGTGGTAGACGTACACAAGCAGGCCTTAGGAAGCTCCGACCAAATACCTGCCACTGGTGTACTATTAGTCCACTTAGCTATGCGCGTTGGCGAAAACAGCCTCCTTTATTCGCTCCCTGGCGGAAAACACAACACCCGCCATCTCTTATTGTACGTGACGTCTCAGCGAGTGACGACAGATGGACAGTGTTTCAGACTCCCAGGAATGAGAGTAGACAGTCGACGCGGTGCCATCATGATTTATGAATGGCGTATTACATCCGCGAGCGTCTGCAAGGGCGCAGGACCGAGTGCGGGTCTCGAATCCCAAGATTAAAAAGTTCAAATGAGAAAGGTTGAGGTTGGCACGCTCCCAATGCCGACACCACATTTTTTTGGGCAGCTACACGAACCAGACAACCTAAGAAGAGGCTTGCTCTGTCGCTGTCAAGAAACTGCACATTGACCTTAATAAAATGTGCTGCATTCACCTTCCGTGTGATGGCGGTGATAACCAGCAATTACGGCACAATAAAGTTCCAGAAACGGTTTGTTCCCGGCATTTGTCACACAGTGTGGAGGTACTCATCCATCTAACTGGAAGCAACCGAGGATTACTTCATTTGTAGCACATTTGTATTTTCTCAGCTTCGTCGGGTGTTCTCATTGTGTTTAGTGAAGATGATGGTTGGCTTTCTTTTTTTTCTTTGACCCATGATAAGAAAATGCGTTACCCCCCCCCCCCCCCAAAAAAAAAAGTCCTGACTTGATTAACAGGAAACCACATGAGGCCCTCGCCGCATTTTCTTAAACAGGCATAACTGCGGCATGATTAAAGCGGGCTTTGTCACTGTGTCGGTTTCTCGGCTGAGTCACATGATGAGGGGTGGGGGGGGGGGGGGTCACATGTTCCCGGACAGCTGTGGAAGTCATCCAGCTGGGCTACTTCCTCATTTCTGGTCACATGTGGATTCGCTATGTTCGTTGAGGCTGTGCAAGGAGAACGTGCCATCATGGAAACACTGATGATGCTGTGACATCTTTTGGGAAGAACTGCTGCTTCTAAATGCTGTTCAAAGCGGGGCTCCGTGGTCGCTGGGCTTCCACGGGAGCCGCTGTCAGCACCTGCTTTGCTCGCTCTCGTCCTCTTAGTCCTGCCTTAGCTTGGACAAAGAATCAGGATGAGCAATGAGCCAACAACCAATTTGTTATGATTTTTATTTTTTTAATCATTTCTCTTAGCCGATACCAAAACATTATACTAGTACCGTATTTTCCGCACTATAAGATGCTCCGGAGTATAAGGCGCAACTTCAATGAATAGCCTATTTTAAAGCTGTTTTCATATATCGGGCGCAACTGCCTTATGAGGTGCATAGAATGGAAGTTACAATAGTGGAAAGGATTGCGTTATGCATCCACTACATGGAGCTACGCTAAAGGGAATACAATACAGCTTTATTTATGTAGCGCTTTCACAACCACTACAGCTGGAACAAAACGCCTTACAGAACATTTAAAATACTACGTCGAAGAAATCAGAATATTGATCCATATATAATGCACATCGGATTATAAGGCGCACTGTCGGCCTTTGAGAAAATTAAATGCTTTTAGGTGCGCCTTATAGTGCGCGAAAATATGGTACTGCATTCTCCACGACTGTCTGCCCACGGCTCTCCAAAATTCTCTGGCCTGGCCCCGTTCTCCCCGCCCTGACTCTCTTGTCCGACTAGTGTCTATATCTGCCATTCCGACTAGTTAATCATCATTTTGTTATGTATATGAATGGTTCTCAGAAAGTATACTCCACCCGGACAGTCAAACGCTGAAACACGGTTTTCTTCCCTTTACAAGCCATCGCCAGATGTCACTCACAAAGAAACTTCAGAGATAAAATCCACCTTTTTACTTGGCTTTGAACGCGTTTATTTTTGGGCTCCCGTGTCACACTGCTGGGCCATCCTTTCTGAGAAGCCCATATGCAATATGAGGCCATCGTATCATATTATTTCGGTTCACAATCATGAACGCTCTCCGGGGGAAAGCATAACGACAACGCGGCCCATAATAACACTGACTTTGACACCCCCCCCCTGATGTCGTGTATATGCTCACCCAGGGCTGAATATAAAATGTATTGATGGGTGGATTTGTAAATAAACAAGACATGACGAAGCAAAAGTGCTGTTAGATTTTGTTGGCACAGTATCAATGTGTGTTCGTAGTGGAGCAAAACAAAGCGAGGAGGACACAATGCACCAAGTATAAACGTCCAAACTAACCTGATGTCAATAAATCCTACGATCCTAAACCAGTCACAACCGTTGAACAGCTATTCCCCCCATGTTGGCTTTGTGTAAAGCACCGAAAGTGACACACTGGCTAGATCAGTAAGAAAAAAAACATTCTTGACAGCAAGTCTGTGCAGTTGATGGCAGCTTTTGAACATGGCGTGCCCAAGCGCACACATAGAGTCACGGAGAAAAAAATAAAGGCGATGATGGCAAGAGATTGAGCAAGCTAAATCCTTTGGCATTCGTGGTTCTACTTGTTCAGGTGTGTGTGTGTGTGTGCAAAGCACGCTGGTGAAGCGGAATGTGAAGGCTATTCTTTCTTTTGGTAGAATTCACACCACAAAAAAAAAAATTATATATATACAACTGTATTTGAAAGGGCACATCCATTCAAGTAAAAAATATAGCAGGATAGATTTTCCTTTCGCAAATTCAGGACCAGGAAAATCAATATATGACCTTCAAAGGAACAATATGCCCATATTGTGCACCACCCCCCCCCCCCAAACTGGCTTTTCATAACAGGGTAAGGGAAAGAACACTTCATTTGTCATGTTGTGAACGTGTGTCTCGTACCTACTTTTGTTCTACCGGTCAAACAACCTTAGCATTAGCATCAAGCTAAAAGCGTAGGGATGGGCAGAGGAACTGATTCGTCAAACATTCCTTTGACAATACGCGCGACAAATATGCTATGACCGGCTCTAATTTTCTGTTTTCGCCGTCCGTTTTGAACTCTCGATTCGAATCACCACCGATTCGTGTTGGCCTCCTTGATTCCATTCTTGCAACCAATCAGAGATTGGTGTCATTTTTTTTTTTTTGCGAGGCATTTTGGGATCTTGCATGCATGAAAATGTGCTTCCGTTACTGCTATTGACATGTTTTTGCTGATTTTGTATTTTAAGTCAATTGTGATTTTATTCCTTTTAGGAATATGGCGACCAATAACTGATCATTTTGGTCACAAAAAAAAAAAAAACATTTTTTCCGGCATGTGTTTTTCAACATTGTCATTTTTTTTTTGTGCAGGAAGACGACTGAACCGTAATTGGAAATGAGGCTAGCGCGAAAGAGAGGTGTTTCGGCTGGTCCGCCAAAATTATGAGACCATTAAGCAGGTGAAGCAAAGTTGCCGTAGCAACAACTGAGACATGATTGTCCTTATCACTCATTAGTTAACTGTCTACATTTGAATCTTTTCTTTCAAGGTGACATTGCAACCTATTTCAACTTCACCCTGTAACCTGATCACGTGACAAGCTGTCCACTGTAGTAGGCGCTGTCCATCAAAGGGTTAAATGCTCGTTAAGATAGCATTAGACTGTAGCGAGGGACAATTTAGACCAGAGCACTGAAGCGGACTGAATTTAATCTGTATAGCAATGAAAATTGCGGCCTGAATAATCGCATGAAGGCTGGCCGCGCCACCCTACCGTACTATAAAATGTTCACACTCAAAAGGCATGAATGTAAAGCACAAGTGGGAAGAAAGGCGTGCATGTTGGCATAAGTCAAAAAGAGAAGAAGAATTTGTGGTTACGCAAGAACACGCCTCTTAACACAACGCCACACACATTCGGGAGGTGTTCCCAACGTCTGCAGCAATGAGCCGCACTAAAGAATGACAAAGCGGGGAATAAAAAGCTCTTTATGGATTAAATTGAGGATTATGACACTCCTATTGAGACGAGGATGAGGGGCAGGACTTTTTTTTTGTGATTAAAAACGTGATGAAGTGGCGATAAAAATCTGAATTAAGGCAAAAGGTGCTGTCGTTACTCCCAAAGTAAACAAACCAGCAATTAGACGACCAAAGACTGGATTATTGAAAATCAACTTAAAATATAAAATAGTTGTCATTTATTGATTCATTTCCATGCAATTCCTAAAATGGAATTTCGATGCTTCAAATCCTTATTGGCAACAGAATCCTCGACCCGCTTCGTGAGCCGTCCAGGAATCACGTCAACTTGTTTCACGACGAAGACCAAAACTTCTCATATAATCGCTCTTGAAGTTCTGGAACAGTAGACATGCTACTTTAACCAACCCCAAAGAAGAAAAAAAAAAAAAAAAATCACGGGGTATTATGTCGATCGATATCGAAATTAGGCATGAACTGCAAAGCAAAAATGAATACAAAGGACTTGCTCAAATTTGATGTACGAGCAAAATTCAATTACGGCACCGCTTGAGTTGACAATAACCCAGTCACACTCGTATTCACAACTAAAAACGACCGTTTAGACTCCTCGATTCCGATAGTGGGCTCGTCAGTGCGTCAGTCATCATTCCGTCATGATTTCATCCGAGAGTCTGCAAAGTTGTTTGGAGTAACCGTTGTTGTCTTTGACATTTCACTTCTTAATTTAATCCCACTTGAAACTTGATTCTTAAAGTGGACATTTAAGGTCATTCAACCGCACAGACGGTTCATTTATTGCGCGCGGCAATGACGTGATGTCACCTTTAATAGATGTCCCGATTTAAAGAGGTCGAGGAGCATTGCCTAATATCCCCAAAATATTTCTCCCTCCTACCGCCTTGCCACTCGATATGAAATTGCTACTTGAGATGAGATGGTGAAATGAGCGGGAGCATGTTGACTTCCATAAACGCTTCGCCACATCACATCCGCTTTATCTGGCCACGTCACGGATGCGTTTTGTTTTTTGTAATGTGAACGAGGACAGAAAAAGATCGGATTTAACAAAATCCAAGTTGGTCATCACACCCTGCACCGTGAGTGTAGACCAACACCCATGTTTTTGGAATTTGGGAAAGAACCGCTGTACCAGGGGAAAGCCCATTAAGAGCTGCAAGCCTGCAACCAGCACTTAGTTATTCAATTAATCTGTCAATTCCATTTTCCAATCTTTTTATAAAAAAATAATTTAAAAAAAAGAGGGCATTATTTTTAATGACTTGATTATGACTCAGTTCCTGCCTTGGTCCATAAAACACATTTTGATTCTCTCCTCTTTCATCTATAACTGCTTCAAACAACAAAGCGTATGCAGGAAAAGTGGTTTAGATTGCATGACTGTCTTGTGTCGTCTGTGTTGTATTATTTTGTTATTTTATGTTAACTGTTCTGTAAAGCGCTTAGTTACAGCTGCAGCTGTTGTGAAAGCTCTCTATAAATAAATATGTATTGTATAAAACTAGCAGAGAGCAGACAAAAATGTCGATCAGTTTTCCAAAGGTAAAAAGCAGATGTCTAATTTGACCAAACAATCGGTGTACTTTCATGGAGTACTACAGAAATCTGAGAATATTTATCCTTGCGAGGCAGAATTAAGACGAATCGGCACAAATCAATTTAAAGGTCTCCAAACAATCTTTTATGAAAATATTTGCCGATTAATTGCCGCACTTCTAAACCAAATAAAAGCACAATGAGAACAAGCTGTGGGCCGTCTTTGAACCCCCAAACTTCCAAATTGAGGGGCGGATGTGCCAACCGCTCAGCCACCACAGCCACACACATGCACAATGAAAACACTCACAAGGAGCATGGAGATGACACATTGTACGAAACACGGGGTTAGGGGCCAACCAGAGCTGGAGTTCGAGCTCCAAGAGTCACTCACTTGGCCATGACTTAAAGGCGCACTTCAACACCGTAATACAATTGTGTGCGCTTGACTTTTGCCTTAATTACACTATAACACTGCATCGCTTTACATTGCCTTTCGGTATACAAAGCAAATTTTCTTTGGTCACGAAATGAATGGGACTCCTAAGTCAGGGAAGTGTGAGTGTGTTTATGTAGCTCAGACGACTTCCACTTTCCCCCACAATCATGTCCCCCCCCCACCCCCCCAAGGTTGCCGATGTGTCATGTGAGGGGGAGTAGCAATAAGCATATGAGATGAATACAAGCACAGTGGGACTATTGAGAAAGGCACTGCCCCTCTTCCAGGAAACTGTGTGTGTTTTCCGCTCCGGACTAAAACAAATTTCCGAATTTAAAAAAAATATATATTTCTTTTTTTTCAAAGTGATTTAGCAGTTGCTTCTTTTTTCCTCCTTGGGGGCCTTGTGTGTGTGTGTGTGTGTGTGTGTGTGTGTGTGTGTGTGTGTGTGTGTGTTTACAGTATTTCTGAAAGCGCACAACATGGCCGACATGTGCTTTGTTATTGTTAGTAACACACTAACCCTCCCAGCCTGTGAGGGTCGTGATCGCCCTTCATGCAACGCGGGACACCATTCAATACTTACGTAGATTGTTTGAACTACAAAGAAAAAAGAAATGAGAAGTTTCAAAGAGTTATTTCACCCCCAAACTCACCATTTGATGATGATGATGGCCATATGGGATATTTGTTTCTTGGAAAAAGGCACTGAGGGCAGTCTAAAAAAAAAACGAAAGAAAACAAAAATTAGATTGCATTTTCTTTCTTTTGTTGTGAACGGAGAGCGAAGCCACAGCCACGGGCAAACCTGGCTTGTTTCGCAATAGGACAGGCATGTGGCGACACAAATGCATGTCCGGGTTTGCTATTCGTTGGTAGACAACAGCGCGATCGTTTATTACAGAATTGTACACACATGAACAGCGCTGGCGTGGGAAGGATTATACAATTTAATCTCGAGTGAAGTCTAATTGGATATACTCACGGAGTGGGTTTCGCAACCGTGTTACATTTTTAATAGATGTCTACAATGACTGTGTGGCGTTCGATTGTTATTGGTGAAATGCAGCGGGGGGGTTCTGGTTGGCGAGCCACACGGGCGCTTGCTAGCCGCACGTAGCAAACATAAACAGTCGCCGCGTGCCGACTTCATTTTCTTTTCCCCCCCTTTACCTCGAACTGCCAATGTGCCGCCTGCA
The DNA here is from genome assembly GCF_001891065.2 of Hippocampus comes. Lineage (NCBI taxonomy): Eukaryota > Metazoa > Chordata > Actinopteri > Syngnathiformes > Syngnathidae > Hippocampus > Hippocampus comes. The sequence goes on from NW_017805034.1 coordinate 1,676,565, forward strand.
GGAGCTGCTTCGCCTGGTCTGCCGCACATCCCGCCGTCAGGACGAACTGGTTAATCATGACTTGATGTTTAAGTTCATCCATTTTCGACGAAGCCCGTGTCCTAAGTCAAAAGCAGACTTCCGACCGTGTTCCTTCGTTTCTTCACTCGAGTTGTATTCCGTCTTCCTCCCGTTCAGTCGTCCACCATTACAGCCGGCTGGCCAAACACAAATATTTACTGTAGGAGCGGTGTGGGCAGGGACCTCGCATGATTGACAGCACAGTTTAGCCAATCAAGTGCATGCAATGCGCATGGGAAATGTAGGCGAAAACAGAAGGGTCTCGTAATCACGCGTGTCTTTCACTCGTCTATGGTCGCCGTGTTTGGATTACTAATGATATATGAAAATAAAACTTAAACGAAAAATCTGTATTTCAAACACTAACTTAAAAACGCAGTAAAATCCACGCAGTAACTGCAAATGACTTTATCGGCTTTGTCGGCCACTGTTTGTTTTGGACTACAAACCCCACGAGGACCCGCTTTGTTTGTAAAGCACCAGGAAGGTTGACTTTTGTGAATGACGGCCGCTCTCGTCCAATTCCACCACTCGCAGCGCCACTCTCTTGCCAAATATGGTAAACAAATCCACCAACGCCAATTACATCGCTCCGAGTTAATTTAGGGACAACCGATAGCAATGCGTGCAGAAAGCGGCTTTTATGTTACACTGTCCCTCCTGAATCGACATTTTTGAGTTCTGGATCGGCTTCATGTTTTCTGCACTCCCAATTGCTTTATATTGACGATAAATACAACGTCAGCAGGTACAAATGTGCATTTATGTTGAACTAATCTGGCACAAAACATCTGGGTGGTGTTCAAGGCAAGTCAGTTAAATTATGAATAACATACCGTAAGTAATTGGAAAGAAATTACATTCAAAGTTGTTTTTGAGCAAAGGAAAATCGGTGACGCGTGACTTGTGCAATACGACATGAACAACGTCAAGCACACCAACAACAGGATGCGGTAACGGAGCGGCATTAGGATTACGTAATTCCCGCAATACTACTTCCTTTGTTAAACTGCAGACGTTCAAAATGTGCGTACTAAGGGATTATAGTCAGAGAAATGTCAGATTCTGATTAAAAGATTGACTTTTCGTACAAACTGCGAGATACAAAGCAACCCCACATGATTATGATTGCACCTTTTGACATTTTAAACGCTCTTTTATCAATGGGAGGTTTGTAGGAAGCAATACAATAAAAAAAAAAACGAGTTGGCAATGAGGACCCCTGGCGGTCAAGTGAAGATTACAATCTCTTTCATAACCTTGATCATAAAAAGGTACTGTACAGTAAATACAAATTAGGAATAGAGTTGGTTTGCGAAGGAGTTCCGCTCAGACGACAGCGTTGTAACTTATACATAAATCGCAACGGCCACGATATAAACAATCAACTACCCTGTATTTACGGGGCGGTGGGGATTGGTCATCGCTTTAGTTACAATGTACACTCTGAATTCCCAAAGGCACTGTAACGTCAATACGTTTTATTGGTGTGTAAATATTCCCAATAAAAATAGTTGCAAAGCTTGAAAATTAATGACACTTTAAAATCTACTTCATAATGATATGCATATACGTGCCAGCCATAGCTTTCAGCCTGAGTGCTAAATTTAAACAGTTGTATCGCATCAGTTGGCAGCACGGCGGTTTAGTCCCTCGTCAAAAGTATCAGTCTTGAGTTTCAAAGTTCAAATCTCGGCTTCCTGTGCAAAGTTTCGTGCTTACGTTGGTTTCCTCTTAGTGGGCTTCGCTATGGCTTCCTCCCATTCCCCAAACATCCACGTTGGTTCAAGGAAAGACTCTAAATTGTTCATAGTGATTGTGAGTGTGGGTGGTTGTTTGTCTGCGTTAAAGAAAATTGGACGGATGAATGAATGGATGGATGAAGCATGTTCAAGCCAATTATGCTTTTTTTTTTTAAACACAGAAAAAAAGGTCGATGATATTTGCCATGCCGGTGTGAATAGCCCTCATCAAGCACCTTTTTCCAAATCATTACATCGAGATGCGCTGTGGCCAGTACTGTATGCATGTGTGCTCACTGCTCAGTTCCTGGTACGGGTAGACTGGAGGACAGTGAGAAGCTGGGCAACAATAGGAGCAGCTGTTCAAACATTTGCATGTCTCACCAAGCAAGGCCTTTGTTCACCGGGGACTTGAACAAACCCGGAAACACTGCTAAAATCAGGCTTCCTTGACGGGAGGCGACAGCTGGCTTGACATATACTTCCATTTATGCACATTCTTTGAGTGTCATTGCATGGACTTGTCTACAAGTGAAAGAAAAAGTTTGTCCGGCCAATGCCCCCTCAAATCATCATGTGTTTATATTCTGGTTTGAAGAAGTGAAAACATCTTATTTTGAAGATAACTGTTTCACTCAAATACTGAGGGGGGAAAAACACGTGTTGGGTATTTGGGGTTGTGATGCAGTATATATCCACTAGGTGGAAGTGTTTCCTTGCAAATCAGAAAGACGCGCCAGGTCACAGAATAGAGTCGAATAGAAATTGTTTAAAGCCGGTTTTCAGCTTTGCATATTCCAAAAGAAATAAACAGTAACATAGAAAACGTATGTTAATAAACATATAGGTATAAAAAGGTGATATATAGATCGGCCTTTATGCTTAAATGTTAATACTGAACCTATAGGTTGTACGTTTATCAAGATGTACACACGTGCAATAGTTAACCCATCATTGTTACAACGTGCAACCAACTTTATTTTTTCTTTTATTTAAACAGCATTGTAAAGTCTCAAAGAGTTCTGTATGTCACATTAGCTCATTGCCGTCTCTCATAATCGCTGGTGAATGCTGTATCACGTTTCTGTTGAGGGGCTCCTCGGTTTACGCGTTTCCCGACACAAGCGGTTACGACGTTACGAACGGAACTCAGTGAACGACTGCTGTTGTTTGCCAGCTGCGTCGGAACATGAAGTCAAGTTGCGGACTATTTTTCATTTGTTTGAACCGTATTTGAGCCTATACGTTTTGAATACAGACATTAATTCTAATTATCGCTGCGCAACTGTTTTAACATTTTTTCCCCTTTGGTGGTGGTGGGGGGGGGGCGTTTTGCTAACTTACCAAACTGATCAGTTTTTCAAAGTAAAATTAAAATGTTCGTACATTTTAGCGTGTGTTTTTTTTTTAAATTAGAAGACTGTAGCTATCCTACTTTTGCCACCTCTGAACGAACACCACCACCAGTGTAACAATAGAACATCGTTAAGTGATTCACTGATAGTCATTCGCAGGTGGGCACCTGAACCAACTTAAACGCTCAAAATGCAGTTTGTAATCACCAGTCAGGGGTTTCTTTGTATTCCTACGCGTGTTAAAGTATCTTATAGCGGGACGTGTGGCGCGCAAGAGGCACACAGGTCAAATTTCAGTTGGTTTAAAGGTGGGAGGTGAAATGGAAATAGACTTATTGGAAAAGAGGCAGAGGGAAGGAGAGAAAGGGCAAGGCCAAGCAGCCAATCAGAATTCCCTCCACTCACTTAAAGGGACGGTGGGCAGTCTTTCCTTCGGCTCGACGCGCATCTTGTTGTACTTCCTCCTCGGCATCTCGCGTCTTGGCTCAACAGCAGTTAAACAGTATTGACTCAAAAGCTCACCAGAGTCGACATGGAAGTGATCTAAGTGGCTCCCCCCCCACCCCTTTTTTTTCTTCTTTTCATTCTGGTTCTACATGCGCTGCTGGAGAGACCCAACCAAGACCTCCTCCTGCCCGATGCACTTGTTGCGCACCGACCTGATGCGCCACTTGTGTCCTTGAAGAAGCAGGACGCGCTGCAACAGGTGCACGCACTGCATCATCTTCTGAAAAAAAAGCCCAGAGGTAACATTACGGAGTACAGTAATTGGATGATTTTTAATTCGTTTTAACGAGATTTTATTTAGGTTTCAATACTGTTGTTTGTCAATACTAATGTTTGCATCGTGCTTCTGTCCTGTGATTATATTGACGTGTTAATTTTGTATGATGTCACTTTCAGGATAAGACGCAACTTTAGATGTCAATCTGTTGATTATTCGGCACAAAACCAGGATGCCGGTTCTGACGAGCCCAGACAACGCAAATAAGTTTAAGGAGAAATGGTTGCCGGTGTACCCGGATGATCAGGTCATCGCATCCGACTCGCCCCCTCTTGATGATAGCCTCACCAGCCTCCACTGGCTCCAGAATTTCTCCATCGTGAGTGCCGACCCGGAGCGCCCCGGTGGGACCGCGGCGCAGGGCTGCTGCTCCTCCTCCTCCCCCTCCTCCTTCCCCTCCTCCCATCAGCATCTTTTTCTCAAACGCTTTCCCAGAGGGGGCACCGACTCCCCCTCCAGTCCACCTGCCGGGGACACTGCCGCCACCGGGATGCCTCTTTACCTCGGCAGCCCGGTCACCTCCGGGAGCGACTCCACTTTGGCTCCACGCTTCTCCACTTGCGCGCATCTCGGCAGCGCGTACCAGTCGATCCCGATCCAAGCCATTCCACCGGCGGAGGTCGACTACAAGACGAACCCAAAAGTCAAACCGCCGTATTCCTACGCCTCGCTTATCTGCATGGCCATGGAGGCCAGCAAGCAACCCAAAGTGACTTTATCCACCATCTACAACTGGATCACGGAGAATTTCTGCTACTACAGACACGCGGAGCCCAGCTGGCAGGTAACCGAGGACAGATAGCCGACCTTCTATATTATTGATCAGTCAGATAAGCGAGTGTGTGAGCGAGAGAAGAGTAATTGACTCTCGTGCCACGATCAGACACCCCATCCTTGTAGGAGGAAGTTGGGGGACAAACTGTTGTGAAATGACACAATTTGATTATTTGCATTTTGATTATCAGCGAGCTTGGTGGAGAAAGCACTTGAGTGTGTTTGCTAACGAGTGCTCCTGAGAGATATCAGCTCAGCACAGCTGATCATATTTTGAAAGTACAGGACAAAGATTCTTTGAACACCTCATGAGGTGACTTTGCTTTCAAACGCAACAACACAATAAGAGTTTTTTTTTTTTTATTTCCCGTTGTTCACCTCATTTGGTGAAGTAATTGTTTGACCCAAAATTTGGGGGAGTTTTGGCCTCAAATGGAAAGGAGAATGACATCAAGGGCATCATATGGATCATGTTTGTTGCTTATGACTTGCTTCTCCATTCCAAAATATGCATGTGAGCTTAATTGGAAGCTTTTATTGGCTGGTATCCAGTTGAAATTGGATTATGCCTCTTGCCCAAAATCAGTTGCCCCAGTTTACCGACGACCCGAATGAGGCTGAGTGCAATAGAAAATGAAATGAATGGGTTCGGATAATCTCTTGAATGTTCTTAACTCCAGGGTCGATGCCAGTGCTAAATTGAATACAACAACCGTGATGTCATAGCCGAGATTTATGGTGCAAGTTGGAATCATGTGACAAATATCTGTCTGTAGATGGCACCATAGCAGCCAATAGTGGCCAATTCTGGAACTGACGGTTTAAACGGCTACTCTCGAGGAGGCGTTTTAAGGGGACTGGACGCTATTTTACTTCCATTTATTCTGGGGCCGCTCGGTTCCAGGTTCGTGAAATCGAGGTTGTAAAAAAGCACCCAAAAGAAATGCTCACTTTAAATTTTGCGATATAGCTGAATGATAGGTGAAATGTATGATATGTATCTGGGCGAAAATACCCCAGGAGGGGTAGCGTTACACCTCACAACTCTTCCACCGTAACTCAAATCTTCCTTCTCTTTCTCACAGAACTCGATCCGCCACAACCTGTCCCTGAACAAGTGTTTCAAGAAGGTCCCCAGACAGAAGGACGAACCTGGTAAAGGAGGCTTCTGGCAGATCGATCCTCAGTATGCTGACATGTTTGTCAACGGCATCTTCAAACGTAGAAGGATGTCTGCAAACAGCTACAACGGCAACAATAGCGGGAGTGCTCACAGACCAAACAAATTGGTTCCGAGCAGCCACAGCACCCAGAACAGCTGCCCTTATCAAAATGGCAAGGATATAGGCAGTAAGAGGAAGAACAACAGCAAGGCAATAAGCGAGACCGAGTCCCCTCTTTTGGCAACGGAGGCCCCAAAAGCAGACCTCCTGAGGGGGGATTTTGACCTAACGTCCATTTTTGATGACGTCCTGAGCGGGAACTGTAGCACCTTCGAGGATTTGGACCTGAACACAGCGCTGAATTCGTTAGGCTGCGAAATGGAGGTTACCATGCAAGGGAGGCAGCAGTCGACCGGGCTGGGGCACTGGTGCGGCGCAGGGGACCTCGTGGGACCGAGCCAGCACCTGAACCACTCCCAGTCATCCTACGCCTACCTGGACATGAGTGTCGCCTCGGCCGTCGACATGGCGGAGTTGCACGTACCGCCGCAGCATCCGCAGCAGCTGGACGGACAAGATCAGCTCCTGCAGAGTCAAAATCCGCTTCAGAATTTCGATGAGGCCTCCTCGCTGTTTCAGGAGCAGCCGGAGGAGGTGGTGTCCTGGGAGGAGATCAAGGAGGAGGTGCAGGCCATTCCACTAACTCTGGATCAGAGCTTTGGCCTGTATGAGGGCTTCTTTATGGAGATGCAACCATGGGAACGGGTCGAGGCCTATCTGTGATCATTGACTCCCGGTTCCATTTCTATGCGACGAAAGCCCGATTTCCAGTCCAAGGATCAACCTTTTATTGTCTTTGTATTCAAACACAATAACATCACACATGTTGACTTTTACTCAGCTCCCTCCCCAAAGTAGGGAAAGACTAATAGACGTTTAGCTAGCAGCAAGCTCGTGGTCTTTCCCACAGTAGAACGTGAAGCAGCTTTGATTTGAATGTTGCTAACTGATGAACCAGGGTGAAAGTTTTAATGCAGTGAAGTTTTTCAAGAAGCTGTACGGAAGGAAACGAACTGAAATGGACTGCAGCCATTATTGGTTTTTTTTGGGGGGGGGAAACGACATGTGAACACTGACTGGCAGGACCCAACCACCCAAAACTCGAAACGCACTCTGTACGACTGAGCACTGTCATGCAAGTTAGAAGACACCAGGATTCTATTTTTGCTACATTAGCATTCAACTGGCTTTCCTTTTTTTTTTTTAAACTAACAATGCGGTGTAAAACATCTCAAATGCCATCTGAAATGTAGATGCTGTGCGATGATGAAAGATGCAGATAACTTTAAAAATGTATAGTCGAAATTAGCAGTCAAGTCACCACTGGTGTTTCTTCATATTAATATGAACTGCAGTATATAACAAAACAGGAATGTTCTACACTGAAAAGGGGTGCAGATATAAAATGGATTACCTTGTTTGTCAGTCAAACATTATGCACTTTGATCTACAGCAGCTCCAGATGTCTAATATTCATGATGTTACCATTGATTTTTTTTTTTCCTGGTATTCGAATCAATGTTAGATGTACTGATCACAATGCAACTCTGAGGGCCTGATTTACTAAAATTCCCAAAAAAATGGGCGTTGAATTGTCTGTTCGCTCTCACAGCTGACGTGCACTGTTGTGGGTGTGTTCCACTTGATTTGCTAAGATTGGGGTCTTGTACTATGATTTGAATGAAGGAGCATGACTGAGTTACAGAAAAGAAATTTTGCTCTTATAATGTGGAGGAAGCCCACAACTGCACAAAAGCAAGTTCTTTGAAATTGGCATGAGCATGTATTTCGCCAAACATTAGCATTGCGTCTAAAACTTGGGCCGGCACATGTAAAACTGGGCTTGGAAAGCTCAGCATCGATTGTCACAGTGCACTGAAATGACCCACACGCACAAAAATGCTGAGATAAAATGAGGTTTGGCATGACTCCTTCTTGTGACTGAGCCCATGTCCCAACTCTTTTAATCACCCAGAAGTTGCAAAATTGCACTGCTGAATTGCCGATAGGTCACGATAATTTTTGTTGGCATTTCAAAGATGTTTATGTGAGTGGAAATATTCTGCCCCGCCACCTCTCATTTTGCTTCATGCACCTTCCCGACATTCTGTTTTAAAGATAATCAGCCAGCGCAATTCATCTCAGGATTGAAAAAAAAAAACAAAAAAACACTAATGCGCCGATGAATCAATTTGGTTGTTGTCATCCAAGAAAATGCTAAATGCATTCTGTGGCAATTTACCACATTTGGCAGATGCAGTCCTGGTTGTGCCTGGTTAGTAGATCAGCTCCCATATCCGTTTGTGCGTGCAATCAATTTTTCGCCTATTTTTGCATGCACAAAGTAGTAAATCTGGCCCGAATCGTCCTTAGACTCTTGCAATAATGTATCTGGCTAAAAAAAAAAAAGTTGTTGCTTCCTTTGGCTGTATATAAATGTTCTCTGAATTACAGTTGCATATACTTTGCATTTGTTGATGATCTTGCGCCAAATTCTTTTGATAAAAAAAATATGCAGGTCATTGGTCTTTATCTGTTGATTGATAATTCTTGTCACTGGGTGATACTTTTTCGTTACTTTTTAGAAATAATTTGGGTTTGTCTTCTGAATTTTTAATCACATCATTTTAAACATAGGTGAATATTAATGCTGTTGGATTGCGATCAAACAGAGTAGTCGTAGAGCCAACTCAAAAAAGCCAGTTTGAATTGATGTATGGGATGGATCGATTCTTTTCTTCTTAAATCTTCTGTTATTTCCTTTGTACTTTTTTAAAAAGAGCTGTTTGAACATGCAACCATGCTTCGATGTATGGTGTCAATTAAAGAATGATAATTCAACAGTGCCCTTGCCATCCATTTTCTATTCCAGCTCGTCTTCATTTGGGATTAGTTGAGCCTTTCCCCGATGATTTTTGGCGTTGTCTGTCATTCATGTGACCCAAAAAATGCAATGATGTGATAGGATCAACACAAAGGATCAACCTGCATGGCTGAATGATGTCACAAAAAATATACACTTGATTTTGTTTCAAGTGTGATTGATTGAAAGTCACATTTCAAATTCAAACCGTTACTCCTCACAACTTTGCAGATGCGAGGACAATCGTGAGTAGTCTTTTGAGTGACTTACCTCGAAATACACGGCTTGACTCGTGGCTGCACGGTGAGCGTGAGTCCTTTTAAAAAAGACATTATGAATATATAATTAGATTCAAACTTTATGATGTCGTGCTTCACTATTCAGGAGACAGACTAAGCGCTTCACATTACGGTCAGTAATGATGGTAATTATCCATTTCCATTTTGTTGAGGATGAGGAAAGAAAGTTGAAATGGCTTTATTATATTCTTGCCCGTCAGTTCATTGTGTCTCGTGTCGATCAAGGGCGCCCTGCAATGGATCATTCCTGTCGGAAAAGCTCTTCCAAAGCGACCACCTCTTCCCAAGCCACATTAGATGAAAATGCGCTTTTCCACCTCAAATCTCTTTTTAATTGAAATTGTTGCCTGGCTCACAGCTCCCGGTGGCGGCAGGTCATGTGTGGAGATCTCCGGGAATGGGTGGAATAACTCAGATTCTTTGAAACAGCATGCGACTATTACAATCAGATTCAAGTTCTTATTGTGAGCGTGCGCAATGACCAGCTGATGGAGAAACCGATACTCTGACAGCTCATTCCATGCAAGAACAAACATCATCATGATCGAGATGAGTGGCTAAAAAAAAAAAAGTCAAACGTTCACCACCCCCCCCCACCCTCACCCCGATTTTCACCGTCTGCGTCACGTGTGGCGCCGTTTCATTACACACCCGCGATATTTGTGTAGCGCCGCAGGTTTCATTGTCTGCACCCCTGCTGATGTGTTGTGCTGCCCACTGAGTGTGTGTGTGTACTCGGTGGCTGCGGGAGCCCCGTGGTGGCCCAGATAACACTATCTCTGTGGAGCCAGAGCCCCGTGGTTCTATTCACAAGGCCATTGGATGAGAGGCCGGGACTGCCCAGCACGCGGACTTTGCTAAAAAAAAAAAAAAAAAAAAAATGGAGAAACAAGTGTGGCCATCACTGCTTGCTTTTAATGGCTTATAACCTCCTCCCTGGTGCCCATGAGTGAGGCTGCGGACCAATCCGTGTGTGTGTGTGTGTGTGTGTGTGTGTGTGTGTGTGTGTGTGTGTGTGTGTGTGTGCGCGTATTGGTCACAGAGGTGGGAAAAGGCAAAAAGAGAGCAGAAGATGGAATATGTGGTCGTTTATTGCCATCATGGCACCCTCTGGGCCGAGCCTGATTAGTGTCACATAAACAGGGTCAGCCAGCCCTGCAAAAGAAGCGCGCCTCTCAATGTGACATGTTGACAGAGACTTCAGTTCCCTATTTATTGGGGATAGCCAAAGAGCTATTCAAGGGGAGGAGCAGATAAGACACATGATGGTGGGTCCCACTCTAATTAGACCCCCTTCTAAGTGGGGACAAAAGAAGGAGTGCTGGTGAGAAAATGTCCAAAGTCTGTTTTATAGCCTTGGCGTGTCCTCTGAGCACTCGTGATTACGGGCAGATACATGTTAGATCGCAGATAAATGACATTTCCTGAATGGCGCATAAACCCATAAAATCCCAAGGCTTTTTCATTCGTCACAAAACGAACATTGCGGGTAACCTTAACCTCTTTGAACCATTGGTAAATTGTCATCCAGCTCTGGTTTCCAAGCTCTCATCACATATTGATAAAGGAAAAGACTGGAATGACATTCAACAGTCGGGGCCCATCCATTCATGCCCTCCCCGTTCTGGGAGAGGACGGGGGATTTCGCCAGGGAACACAATTTAAAAGTCTGTTTCAAAGCTTTTGTTTATGCATGTCATGCTAATGAGTGTGCCCTCCACCCCCCCTGTTTGAACCTGTTCTTTGCAGCAAGTATTGCACAAACAGATTCCATAATGCGACATTGGTTGCTCAAAATTAAGTAAAAAAATGAGGCAAATCTAACCGGTCATCTGGATTCATTGCGTTTTTGATCACTGCAAATGCATTTACAAGCTCCACTGGGGAAATAAACTAGACTCTCCACATAAACTCATTATACACCTTTCAAAAAGTTGGAGGACGCGAGTAACAAAATTCCATCCATTTTCCGATCCACTTTATCCTCACAAGGGTTGCGGGGGGTGCTGGATCCTATCCGAGCCGTCATTCGGGCAGTAGGCGGGGGACACCCTGAACCGATCGCCAGCGAATCGCAGGGCACACATAGACAAACAACCATCCGCGTTCACACTCACACCTCAATTTAGTGTGTTCAATCAGCCTGTCATGCATGTTTTTGGAATGTGGGAGGAAACCGGAGTACCCGGAGAAAACCCACGCAGGCACGGGGAGAACATGCAAACTCCACACTGGGTGGCCGGAGAATTGGAATTGGAATTTAACCCGGTACCTCTGCACTGTGAGGTCGATGCGCGAACCACTGGCCCACGGGGCTGCCCAGTAACAAAATTAATAAAGAGAATTCATACGATTCCTATTCAAGCAATGGCTTTGTCTGGGCTTCCCTGCTATTTTTTAGCTAGGATAGGTACATGTATTTCATGCCCAAAGATTTTAGAAAGTACGTATGGGAACCCGAAAGCATTTCGGGAGTTGCCTTGAGGAAATTCATGGACATTTGATCAGCAGCAATGTCATTTGTCTGTTTTGGTATGGAGTATGATTAGAAATCAAGCCCGCAATTGTCACATCGGCCTGCTTTGTTTTGTCTTGTTTTCAGCCCAGGCTGGAGTGAAGGGGCGGTTCCCTCCTGCAGGCGCACCTGTTCCGCGTTTACCAATCAAGCCGACTGCCAAACTGCTTAGTTTTTTTTCTTTTCTGCCATGTTGGATTGTTGACCGTGCTTGCTGCAGTCCTTGAAGTGTTGTTTTCTTGACCTCTCAGCACTCTCCATCGTCGCTCTCGTCATTCGTAAATTCTAGTTTGTAAGTCATTTTATTGTTTTTCTTATTGCTCTAGATCTTTGGCTTCGTGTCATTGGCCCTTTTGGCATTTTGTTTGTTTATTCTTGGTGTTCTCTAGTACCTTGCCTTTTGCTAGCGCTTTTGTTGATGCATCGTTTCTCCTGGCTCCTTGTAAATAATTTTTTTTTTTTTTTTTGGTATGTACTTTGTCTGAGCCTGCATTTCTCAAATCCAGAAACATTATTTGGTTCGGTCCAGAACCTGCCATCAATCAGTTAATCATTTGGGTGTCTTATAATCATCTGTGTCTTCTGCTCTTCTGTATTTCTAATTTAATGATCATAGATGCAAAGCAACGACTTTTTTTTTTTTGCAACACACTTCACAAAACAAATGTTTTTTTTTTTTGTTGGTGCTTTTCATCTTTCAGAATGCTACTTTCTTTATTTTGAAAGACTATTGCATGGCTGGATATAGTATCGACTTGAAATAGGATTATTTGGAGAAATGTTTTTGCAATATTTGATGGAAATGCTTTTACATAGTCGGATGTATTTATTTCCCCCCCCCCTTTCCTTTTAGGCTGGGTGAAATGAGGACTCGTACTCCATATCAGTTGGTGGCATTAATGCGGCATTGAATTGTCTGCCAACCGCCATGACAAAACCAAAAGAAGACCAAAGGAGATGAAAGGTAGGCGCTGATTCAAGTCAATTTTTTTGAATCGCGTGGACAAAATATGCACACGCTCGTGTTGACTGACAACAAGAAGCAGCTAATTGAAGTGAGGAGTAGCTCTCGACAGAAGGGTATAGCGTATAGAGACCTCCGAGAGTGGAGGAGAGTTCGGAATTTCAATTTCTGGGTTTCCACTTTGGCAATTAACGCAAACAAAATCCCTCCAGATTTAGTTTCAGGTTTGATGTGCAAATTTGATTCAGTCGAGTGCTCAAATCTTATGTGACCCAAATGAAGTTTCATCATTTGCTTCATGTTTTGTGATTTTTGGGATTTTTTTGGATGCATTTTGTCTTGTATTGCTTTAACATAAAATTGTCTTGTTTGTCTTGCTGCTTATAAAAATGGTCCTATGTCACTCAAGCTGTCTTTGCTGTTAATGCCACTGGTGGCTGCCTAAAAAAAAAAAAAATCTGAAGTTCCCAAGTATGCCAGCCCTTTTGCTTTCCATAATAGCAGACAGCAAAAGAAAGTGCAGTATTTTTGAGGTATGTCCAAATTGGTGAAAGTGACAAACTTGACATTTTCACTTCCTGTCAACGGCAGGTGTCCCAATACATAACCCTGGAATGTTTCCAAGAAATTCCAGGGCAGTCTCGTGGAAAACCTGAGCTTGTAATTCACGCATATTGCGGAATCGGCTTCCTTTGACAATGAACAGCAACCGTTGTGTTGTGCATGGGGGTGTGGGGGGGGTCTTGTTACCAGATTGTGTTGGCAAGATGACGGTTGTCATGTATCATCATCATCACTGCAATACGGTGTTTTACTTTCACCATGACGCTGACGATATTGTCTTTGCCTTTTGAATGGAATCAAATCACGGTTTGACATTGCATCTTTCTCTTTTATTCGTGATGTCTATTTAGTCGCATTGTACTGAGCGGTCAGGACAGAGAAACATAGGAAAGGGGGGCCAGGGGGGTGGGTGGTGGTCAATGATGTATCATGCAAGTTGACAGTTTGACGACTGAAGTTCGGTGTGACTTTGGAGTTGTATTTTTCCTCAGAAAATATTTGTGAGAAAGTGATTAGCACGTCGGCCTACACTTCTGCCATTGCCCGTTTGAATCTCGGCTTTGGCTTTTCTGCAGGGTTTGCACTTCTCCAGCTACTCTGGCCTTCCCACATTAAAAAAAAAAAAAAAAAAACATGCACGTTAGGTTCATTGAGTAGTCTAAATTGTCCTTAGGTGTAAATGTTCATGTGAGTGGTTGTCTCCACAGAATTCACCCTGTGACTGGCTAACAACCAATCAAGGGTTTATGTCTTTCAAGTGCTCCAGAAAATGGCTCGCTGGAAGGTTCCAGTCTTAATTGAAAGGGCAGTTAAAAAAAAAAAAAAATCATTTAGGGCACATTTATGTTGTGTGTGTCTAAGGGGCGTGGCCTAATGAGTAATGAAAATGAAGTTGGGGTGGGGCGGGGACAGCACCTTAAGAGTGTCTTCATTTACTTCCTGGCATTTACACTTGATACAATTGTTATAAGATTAAGCCCTAAATTCCCTTCAGTTCCCAACCATCACTTGAATTTAAAAATGTACTTCAACTTTCCCCATCGGCAGCCCAGATTCCCGCATTTGGATACCAAGTCATCAGATTATCAAGCTTTGTGTATGTTTCAGAATATATGGGTCATTATGGCATGTTTTGGCATCCACCAATTGGCGAATCAAAGACATTCCTGTCCCGTGTTTTTGGTCTCTGTGGTCGCTGGGAGGTGGGGGGGGGGGCACACAGCTGCCACACACACACACACAAACACACAGACAGAGATACAATTGCACGTCGCCTTTTGAGGTAGAACAACCCGACAAAGGCTCGTGCCCACACCAAGTGGATGAAGCCACAGGGCAATGTGTCCGAAGGGTGAGGGTGTCAAAAGAGAGCCAGGCCACCTTTTGGAGCTCTGCCACTCCCACAGCGTCAGTATCAATGCCAGGCAGTAAGGGGAAAAAAAAAATACTTGAGTATCTTTCAACTGGAGCCATAAGGTTCCTGGTGTGAGTTCTTAGGATTCAAGCTTGAGAAAGTTTTTGTTCTGAAGTGACTCGATGTCTTGCAGGTCTAATTTTATTGGACAGTGGAACCTCGGAGGTCTGACATAATCTGTTCTGGGATGCTTGTTGACCTTCAATTGGTTCAGATTCCGAATCCATTTTTTTTTCCCCATGGAAACAAGAAGATAGACTTTTGATGTGGCTGTGCCTCAAAAGTTTGGACTTTGTACTCAACATGGATTAGCTCTCATCTCCTCGCAGTTATTTGTTCATGCTTTTGCCAAGTGGAACAAAATCAAACGTCTATCTTCAATAAGCCATCGGTCTGACTTCCAAACCTACCACAAGGCCACGAATGAAAGACCTGCCAAATAAAGGATTTTTGCGAAAAACTTTCAACAAAAGATGTTTGAACTAAACCGACGTGTGTGTGTGTGTGTGTGTGTGTGTGTGTGTGTGTGTGAGTGACAAAAATCCATCCATCCATGCTAGGTTGTGCAGGTGTGTATCCTTCCACCCCCGTGTATTATCCAAGACCTCTTAAAGTCACTGGATTGACACCCCCTCACCCCTCCTTCACACACACACACACACACACACACACTGTTCTTCTTTTCCCAATGTCTGCACACTGCTGAGGGCTCTTATTTGATTAGCTGCGATTTGCTTTGTGAAGCACTGAAGCATTTGGCTCACCAGGGGAGCTATCCACTACGCGCGTGCACACACACACACACACACACACACACACACACACACACTTGACAGCCATGTACTGTAGTCGGGTGGCTTCATCCCCACTCCGAAAAACACAAACACAGGATTTATGCAGATATGGATTTATGAATTCTAATCTAGCTCTTCCTTCAGATAGGCCAACCCCCAATAGTGTGTGCGCAAGACTTCACGATGGGCACGCAATGATGCGTGAGCTAATCTCATCGAGCAGTTGCTTTACCAAACCACGACTCACAACTGCACCTGCTCGGCGGTCATGACATGACCTCACTCTCCTATCAGGAAGTCACCTCTAATTACGCAAGGATGACAGTGGCGCCGACACCCTATCTGCCAAGTCTTGATCACTCGAACCACGCACCTTTCAATAATGAATGTGTGTGCCGAGTGCATGAAAAGGACACCCAGACACCTCCTGATTCACTGCGGCAATTGGTGACGATGTTTATTTATTATGCCATACCAAGAGGGTCATGTTTGTGCTTTAATTAAATTGATTTTAGTGTGTACTCAGTAAGTGGAATATAAGGGATTCCTCCTACATTCCAAAAACATGAATGGCAGGTTGATGGAACACTTTTAAATTGTCCTGAGGTGTGAGTGTGAGCGCAGATGGTTGTTCGTCTCTGTGTGCCCTGCGATTGGCTGGCAACCGGTTCAGGGTGTCCCCCGCCTTCTGCCCGATGACGGCTGGGATAGGCTCCAGCACCCGCCGCGACCCTTGTGAGGAGAAAGCAGATCGGAAAATGGATGGATGGATGACAAA
This sequence comes from Hippocampus comes, assembly GCF_001891065.2. Classification (NCBI taxonomy): domain Eukaryota; kingdom Metazoa; phylum Chordata; class Actinopteri; order Syngnathiformes; family Syngnathidae; genus Hippocampus; species Hippocampus comes. Next base: position 1,692,694 of record NW_017805034.1, read on the forward strand.
TGGATGATTCAGTTTTATTCTCGGCAAGTACTAGCTAGCGCTCCAGTTAGACAGACAGACAGACACCGCTTGTCAATTTGCATTCTTGTCTGCTCTTACGTCCTTCTGATCTTGTGAAACATCATCAGTTGCGGCCTGAGTCTTGGTCCAGTTGAAAGTATGCATAAACACGCACGGAATACCCAGATGTTGTTGTCTTAAACCAAAGATGCATCGGTTGTGAAAACTTGGCTTTTTGTTCTGCTGTCCAGATGGCTGAGGTTAGGGGTCACGTTTGTCGGGAATTTTATTTTTTTTCCACCCAATTTGTATGGTCCAGTTGAAAGTATGCATAAACACGCACGGAATACCCAGATGTTGTTGTCTTAAACCAAAGATGCATGAGTTGTGAAAACTTGGCTTTTTGTTCTGCTGTCCAAATGGCTGAGGTTAGGGGTCACGTTTGTCGGGAATTTATTGATTTTTCCACCCAATTTGTATCATTTTATGGAAATGTATCAGAGCAGAGAGCAACGTCCACAAGTCCAGAGCCGTTTCAAGAACAAAGAGGACAGGGTTCTCAGCAAGTATGTTCCTATGAAGAACATACAGTATGTTCCCAGTTCACGGGAACTCACTTTTCCGCTCTAGAGGTGGAGAAACGGCGAGATGGATGAATCAATAGGTACTAATGATAGATGGTAGATCGTAAAAAAAAAAACTACATAACCAGCTAGATAGACACAATGTGGGAAGACCTCAAATTACGAAGAACTAACCCCGGAAGAAAATCCAAACTCCATCCAAAAATTCAAACCCGCGGCCACTCAACTGGAAGACAAAATCTGCTCACCATAACTTCTTTTCCACCTTTTTACGCTTTCATTTTTTTTTTTTTTGAAGACCCTACCTCCTTTTGTTCATGCGTGAATTCTCATTTCTCACCCACGCCTCCTTCTGATGACAACCAGAAATTTCTCCTCGCTTGGTTTTCTTGTTCTCACCCACACTAAGCCCTCCCCACTCCCCAACCCTGCATCCAACCTCCCCCACAAGGGGTTAATTAAAACTGATTGGGTCTTCTGAGACCACACCTGCCTCTGACAGGTAAGACATCAGCTGTGTGTGTGTGCGCGCGTGTGTGTGCGTGTGTGACTCTAAGCTGTAGGTGCTTAGCACACTCCTTTGCACGAGTGCACGCTGTGCTCCGCTGCTCACAATTCAAAGCAGTCCAATTAGAACACAATGATAGCCATCAGTTTTTATGTCTGATGCTTTAATGCATATTCACCGTGTTTTTTTTTTTTTTTCCGCGTTTCACTTTACATTTGCATGCAATTTGTGTCTGTGGATACATATGCATTACGCGGTGAGTGTGCCGTGTCCCCGCTTGTCAGAGAGCCACTTCAGGGCCTCATGCTTGATGGCTGATTAGACTCTGCCTGCTGGAACCAATCGCCGCTTCGCCTGAGCTTCATGCCTGTCCGTCTGTCTGTCAGGCGGAGAGCCGCGAGGAGGAGGAGGAGGCGGCACATAGTGACCTTATCTCCCAATCATCTTTACCAGTTTTGCTGTATGTGATACAACAAACCATTTTATTAAAAAATCATGACGCATATCTGATGGCAAAACGCGTCCGAGAACAGCAAATATATGAATGAAACTCATTAAAAAAAAAAAATGTTGACCCACATCTATGCTGTGGTTGTACGCCGTGTTTGTGCACATGATTTCTGGCAAGTGAGGTGTTTGTATGTAGATGCAAGAGCTATGTTGTGTAACAGCAGCTAGCAGGGGAGAAGTGCCACGCGCACACACATATACATACATTCATACACACACACATATACACACACACACACACTGCTCCGGCTCCCACAGCAAGCCTGGCAAGGAGAACAGTCAAATTAGCCACTGGAGAACAACGCGATCAGATGCCTCCGCCGGGAAAAGGTGAAGGAAAAAAACGCAATAGAAGGGTAAGAAAGAGAAAGAAAACTGAGTGTATGACCTTAAACACCTCAAGACAAAACATAATTAACAATCAGTGCTGCGGCGCAAGATAAGAAACAGAAAAGAATTGTATGCAATGATGCAAGTGCATTCCAGCAATCTCATATTATTGTTTGTTGTTGAGTTCGTGTGTGTGTGTGTGTGTGTGTGTGTGTGTGTGTGTGTGTGTGTGTATGTTTAAGTGTAAGCAGGTTCACAAGTGTTTTTGTTCCTTTCATGTTTGGATTGTTTTCATTGTTTCTCTGCTAGCTTATGTGTTTCTTAGTTTTGAATTTTTACTGTGGGCGTTTTAGGCGTGTTGTATTTTTATTTTCATGGGGTTTTAACGAACAAAATATAAAACGAGTCAACGCGCAACCACCTTAAAAATAATGTCAAAGCAATCAGCAACGTAACAACTGTAACACATATTTGGGCTCAAAATAATATAAAGCAAAAAGACAATTTACCAAGCAAATCAGTCCTAAATTCGGGCACTTCAGTTACTTCATAGCAGGGGTATCAAACTCATTTTTTGCCGCGTGCCACATTATAATTCGTTTCCCTTGGAGTGGGCCATGATGATGTTTTATTCAACTACTGGATTGTTTAAGTAACCGTGATGAGCAGTTTGGTAACAAGAAAATGCTTACAATATGTCAGTAATTGATGACACATGAAAGTTTGAAATTTTGGTGCACATTTTAGCAAGTGTCATGCAAGTTGATTTGCTTTCGCGGGCCACTTAAAATGATGTGGCGGGCCACATCTGCCTCCGCGGGCCTTGAGTTTGAAACCTGTGCTTTCTAGCTTTGGAGCACCTAATCAAGAAAACATGCCATTTTAGGTGTTAGCAAAATCTAAATCTACAAATAAACAGAATGGCAGAGCTAATGAAAATTCAAACCACGCCTTGCTTATGCTCTTGTTCGTTGTTTTCGAAGTGATATTGAAATGAAGCGATTGCTGACCGGAGTAGTAAAATGCAAATGTGAGTCAGTTTCTTGGCGAAGGTGTCAGAAATCGGTTTAGGCCCCAGCGTTTTCCCTTTCAGATTTAAGAGTCACAATAAAAGTGAAGAAGAGAAGAGCCATTTTACTATTTCGCTCCCGCGGTGCCAGTTTACGCGTTCCTGGCCAATCTCTATTGAGGGCCGGCTGATGTGGGCAGACGTAGGCTTTTGCGCCGTCCTCTCCCAACATTCCTCTGTTTGTCTACACCTCCTTTAAGGACATGTAGTCTGGCCATTGTTCATTTGTGTGCCTAGCTGGCTGGCATGGCCCGGGCAAAAAAAAAAAAAAAAAAGGGCCGCGCGGGCAGAATGCTAACTCACTTCGATTGTTCAGCGTTTGCATTGCATCTGCAGCTGTACGTCTGCTGTGGGCTGTCATGCCGAGGATCACAAAAGTTAAGACATTAAACTGGTGCAAACGTCCAGAAAAAAAGGCATTCTTTTTCTGCCTCTATTGTTGTCTCGCTTTTGGAAGCCAGTAATCTACATTTAACTGTTGAAAGAAGTGGACATAAAAGGAGCAATGACAAATAAACCCTCACAAGATTGACGTCACCCGGCTTTATTAGAGAATACTGGCAGAAGCTGTGTCTCCTACTGTGAGGGGTTATGTTGCGTAAATGGTGCTTCTAATTTTGCTTGGTGAGAAGCTGACTGGAGATTGCGCGTGCGCATGCTGCTTAATGTTGCTGCTGAGCAAAGAGAAAAAAAAATCATTATACTGATCACAAGTGCACAGTGCAATTCTCAAAGTGTAGACATGATTTTAATGATATCGGGAATGTGAAATGGCTTATGGGTAACATCACAGCACTTGAGTAAGCAATATCATTCTGCAATGTGAAGGCACCTTTTGGAGGAGAGGAGTTATTTTGTGACTATTGGTAGCTTTGGGTCTGATTGAATGGCCATGCCATGTGTATGTGGGCAGTGGGGGTGTCCCTCAAAGGTCAATCCTTAGACCCCTTTTGTTCCATCTGTACAATATATGTTACCCTTGGGTCAAATGCTTCAGAATGCCAATGTTGACTTTCGTGGCCGATGATCTGCAGCTCTTTCTCGAAATAACAGCAGTTCCATTAAAGCGTCATGCCACTGTCTCTCATGCAAATAGAGATGTACCGTACAAGCATATACATTTCGTAAAATGATGAACGTGCGTGAAGGTTCACTCTTGCTGCCCTGATTTGTCAGTTTGATGTTGGTGCTCCAAGTGCACATTTCTTTAGGGGGGGAGGGTGCGATCCACAACATTTCATGTTTACCATTTCCTGTCAGCAAACAAAGGAAGAACCTGCGAGTTCCAATTCCTCAGCTCCACCCCTTCTGTACTTCCCTGTGATTAGGATCAGAGCTCATGGGTGGGGGGTGAGGGGCGTGAAATCATTTGTGGTTGTAATTATGGGCTCCCCTCTCCAGAGTAATCATGAGCTATTAAACACCATCACTCGGCTCAGCCCCCCAACAATGCCAGTTAACATCTCTGCTCCTCCGGGAGGCTGTGGAGAAGAGGCCAACTACCCACAAACTACAATAGGCACTCAGGTGTGTGTGTGTGTGTGTGCGCGCTACATGACAATAGCGTGTGCGCAGCCAGCGAGTACAAAAAAACAGTTCAGCACATCGGTGTACCCTCTGCTCGAATAATACGTACGTGCGGGCGCGGAGGTTTCACATGCTTTCTTCTTTTTTTATGTAAAGACGAAATTCAATAGCTCCAACACTGAGGCAAAGGGGTTAGGCCGTCCACTTATGTTGCAGTCGTACAACCTTAAAGTTAGTTTCACTCACTCTGCTACGAGACCAGACATTATGCGTTAAATGTTTTACCAAGTCAGAGTGCAATTGAGACCCAAATAATAACTGTTCATACAGTCATTGGGCAGTCTTCATATCAATCATTAATACTGTACACAGCAGTAAATAGTATTCCACGGTGCTGTCTTGTGTTTCTCCCACTCGCTCCAAAGTACTCGGTCATTATTTTCGGGCCAAATGTGCAAGAGATTGAATTAAGATCATTTGGGAAAATGGCATCTCGGAAGTAAGTTATCGTTGTATTTGAGTGAGTCACAATGTATGGAAGTTGCCATTCCAATCTCATCGACTTCATCAGGCCAAGTCATCGTCCACAAGTGTGTGGAAATAACAGAGGAATTTAACACCTAGAAGAATGGAGAAATGCCAATTCACTGTCTTTTGATCAGCGACGCGAACTTTTAAAACCTGCAAGAATGACCATCCCGTCGCACTGAGGTAGCAGGAAGTAAGCAAACAAGCGAGGATGTGAAAAGGCGGTTGAGCAAGAGGGAAGAACGAGGAGTATTCCTTCTTTCTTCCCTCCTCTGCTCTGTCTTTTCCCTCCCTTTTTGTCCACTCACTGATGTGTGTGTGTGTGTGTGTGTGTGTGGGTGTACACACTCTCTCCGACACACTTGAATCTTTTACTGATTACCTCACACACGTCATGTCTTTCTGAAGGGCTTTTAACAGTGGAGGATTATCAGGCAGACAGAAGCTTTTTAACCCTTTGTTTGGCCTCCCCCCCGCTCTCGACAGACGTGACAATTGCTTTGTGTGTCCATAAACGGACACAAATTGCTATTTTGCTCACGGTAAATAGATACAGATCAAATGCAGCTTCGATGGTTGTGGTTTTGCAGATGTCTCCATTTTTTTTTTGGAGTTGCTGGATGAATAATCCAGCTATCTATTTTCAACCCCGCCGGAGTTGCTGGAGACTATCCCAGCTGACTTCGGGTTGTTTTTTTTTGTTTTTTTTAAAGCATCCTACTAGCTGGAAGCCGCTTTGATTGGCTGTGTTTATGCTCACAATCTGGAAAATGTATATGCCGGTTTAAGCGCAGTTATGAAATTACCAACACCGGGTCTAGCATGCCTCTGCGCAGATTTTAGCCCTGTCCGCTTCCCTTGAATGTTAAGAGTCAAAAATTGATTACATCGCAATTTTAATTATCCCCCACTAGAGGCAACCTTGGCTTTTTGACGACATGAAAGTTGAGCTGCCATCTTGAACATGGAGTGCCAGCGATCTTTTCCATTGTCTTGAGTGAACTGTTTGGCTCGGAGGCTTTCAGAACATATTCAATACTTTGTAAAAGGATAAGACCAAATGTTTTTTCAGCACACACACACAAAAAAAAAAACAATGCAACTATTTTGCTTTTCTTGCTGTTACATCACTGCAGAATTGATTGAAGCATAAGCTTTGAAAACAGAAATACAGGCTAATCTTCTATTTTGGGTTCATATTTTGATATTCGACTCCAGAACAGTCAGACTGCAACACACTTTATTCACAAAAAAAAAAAAAAAAAAAAAAGTTTGTAAGGTAACAAACAAATGGAGCGTGCGATGATGCGTTTTGGTGTTTGTTGTCGTGATGTTTACTGCATCATTGGGCCAATATATAACGCTCCAGCTTGTCATTTTAACGAAGCTGTGCACTGAATGAGATTCACTTGTGCAGTTTAAATCAGTGACGTTAGAATTCACTGTGCTCCCCCCACCCAAAACAGGCATTTGTGAGGCTTTTGCAATGGAATCATTTACCAAATTAATGCTGCACATAGCAATGAGCCTTCAGCTTAGGGCCAATGCAGGTATTTTCCTGAAAGTGTCAATTTTAGGTATGTCGTGGTAATAATAGGGTGAGCTGTAATTTAAAAAAAAAAAAAGGAATTGAGGTCCCTCATCCAGGTGCTTGTTAACATACGCGCTATCTCTGAGGTGGTCGGGTGCTGCCCTCTATCCCCGCCTTGTGTTTTCCTTCGTTTTACGTGTGTGTGTGTCCTGCCCATCCTCTTCCATTCAAGCCTCGGTTTACCATAACAATAGCTGCCTGCCGAGAAACTCACCCACATATAGCTCCGACCACCGCAGACCACTGCCAGGGGCCCATTCACTGCTGCGACCCACCCAGTCTAATAAAAGACCTGGCAGGCGTGCCGGCTCGGCATCGTGCTTGTTGTGTCTGTGTCGGTTGCGCTACTTACCGAGGACGTAGAACTGTTGGGTTTATGTACTGGGGGTCAACAAGGAGGGGTTTTATGTACCCATTAGTTTGGAGTTTCAATCTGAGAGGACAGGAAAACGGTTTAGGACTAATTGTTTTAAGTGTGATTTGAAAGGAGGGGTAAAGGGAATGATGGATGACCATGTTATTCGAAGATCACACCTGATAGAACGCGTGCACTGCTCAGCGTGTTGCTTTTGTCGCGTTTGCCGTCCACGTTTAGAACTCGACAGATGCATGATTTCTACCCCTGTATTTGCGCGAGAACGCGAACAAGCGCCGCCATCACTTAGACGCGAAAGCCGCTCAATCGTTGACGCGTCACAACGTATCAGTTTGACCGTCAGAAATGAATATCGGTAACGTGATCGCGTAGATGTGCAAAAACAATTGAGAAGACTGTCCTATGCATGTCAGGTCATGACGAAATGCTCTGTTTGCCACAATGGTGTGCATGTTCATTTTCATAGGCAGGTGCGGAGCGTTCATATGGAAAAAAAAATTCATGTGTGTATACTTCACAGTGACCACAGGCAGCACAAGGGATGACTTATGTATTGATGTGAGTAAATTGATTGAATGCTTTGAACCTAAAAATGATCTTTTCTATTCCTCCACACTTTTGAAAGGTCAAGAATGAAGTAAACTTGGCCAACCATTTTTTTTGGAAAAATATTTCGAGCTAAAAGTATCCCTCGTCAACAATAGGGGTCTAATGTATAAAATCACTGTGAGGAAATGAAGACTGACTAACGCAGTTCTCCAAATAAAACCTGCTTGCTTGTGTAAAATTTTGCGGGTGATCAATATCCCAGAAAGCCGCGGCCGTCCCCTATTTGACCCAAATATTTTCAGAATGTAGCTCCACCGTTCAAAAACCATCCAAAGCAGTGCAGGCAAATTTCGTGCACTTTTCAATGACAATACTCCAAAATTAAAACTCCAAAATCTTCTGGGATAGGCTCCAGCTCAACAATGACCCTGAACAAGATAAGCGGCCGTAAAAATGGACGGATGAAACTGAGACGTATAGCAATCAGATTCTGAATTTGTACCCTCCTACAGATAATTGCCCCCCCCCCCCCAAAAAAGGGCGGCAAAACCCTACAACAAAATGTCACCCTCTTTCCCCTGGTTAATGACTGGAGATCAAACAAGTTAGCGGGGCCGACTGCAGCCTCTTTGGCATTAACCGCACATGATTGGCCTCGTCTCAAGAGCCGCTTTCTCCTAAAATCAGTCATTTTTGTCGTGGGGCATTCACAAGGTTTTGGTTTGATTGGAGTGGAGTGTGTACTTGTGTGTGCGTGTGCATGCCTGAGACCTTGGGAGGGATGCTCGTATACAAGTCCAAACTTGCCCCAGCGATGCCACAAAAGCCTGTCAGTAAATGAAAGATGACGGCGGCACGAAGGAGGATGTTCGCAGCTGATTCCTACAAGGGCAAACATACGCCCAAACGGTCATACAAATGCCGTGATACGCGATACAGCCACAATTATTGGCTTTTTTTTTTTAATTCTTCTTATTTGTCAGTCCATTAAACAGAGACGTGACAGAACAAAGAGCGAGGAGCTTATCTAGAGGAAGAGTTGCATCCAACTATTATTGACGCAGGTGACCAATAGTCAAAGGCGAGTTGAAGATAAACCCGCCGACAAGATTCAGCTTGGCGCTGACTCCGTGTGTGTTCCCCCTGCGTCTTATTAGATCGACAAGCTGAATGTTTGCAGCTATCTGCTGATAATGCAACCGGAAGGAAAGAAGGTGGCGTTGATTTTTTTTTTTTTTTGGCTATCTGCTGATATGCAACCGGATTTTTTTTGCCTTAATCCCTTTTAACCGTATTGACATAAGCTGTTGCAGGAGTGGTCATCCATTGGTGGCGTTGGGGTCGCATGTGCAATTTTCCGCTGGTTTGACCCAGTTACACACAATATTGTGTCGTGTTTCTTTCGGACATTTTCCAGATGCTATCCTCAAAAGTGGCCAACGCCACAGACGTGCGCATAATGTCCGTTTCACCCTCGGAAAGTCTGCCATGTGTACTTAAAGGGTCAACGCAGTCAGCGTCTTTTCAACCAACTGGTAATCCAGCAGCAAAACTAAAGCGATGACCTTTGTCGGTGTGTCCTCAACTTTGTGTCACACAAGTCGTCTGACAAGCTCAGGCAAGTCCGGACTAGCGTTGTACAATGATTAGCCCTCCTCGTCTTACGCTGGACAACAATGGCAACCTTCCTTGGCATCCCTGTTGACCTGACGTTGACCAGCTGGAACGTAGCGAAACCAAACGGTGTAATCAAAGTTTTCCATTCAAGACAATGGGACAATGCAAGGTGTGAGAGAGATGGGCAAGAACTCCTTGTGTGGTGTCTTTTTTTATTTTTTTTATTTTTTTAAATTTTTTTTTTTTTACATAAAACTACACATCTTTTTGGCTGAAAGTGGAAGCTTGATTTGATACGTTTTGTCTGTGATGACTCAGCCTGCAACGTGCCGTCTAATTGCTGCTATAGTGGTACCGCTCCTGATAATAATAGAGAAACTAAACGATGGTGAAAATTACTTTCCACTCTGCGGCTCACGATTTCTTATCCCCCCCTCCCTCACTCCCTCCCTCCCTCCCAAAAAAAAACCCCCCTCCCCCCCGCCGCCTTTATGTTCCCTCTCACCTAGAGATTATAATTGGAACATATTGTACTTGTGCATTAGTAAAAATGCATTTTATAGCAATGAAAAAAAAAATTGCACGATATTTCGAGGCAACAATCCAAAGGGTGTCATGATGGACTGTGCATCGCAATTTGACTTCTGATACTGTTACAAAGTAAATTTGGATTGCATAACTTCTACCGTCATACCATTTGTTTTGAAGCTAAAACAATTACATTTATAATTACATCTGTAAAATGTTTAAATGGCGTTTATGTGGATTTTTTTTCCCAATTAACGAGGCATTCATTGATAACAAAAGTCTGACATATGTGGATATGGAAATTCTGGTCCCAATTTTTTTTTTTTTAGTTCCCCTTAAGTAGTGCTGTGCTTTTTCTGCCTTTCTAACAGTGGGCGTTTTGATTCATTCCTTTTCTATGTGCCACATTTTGAGACTGGAATATCATTTGACTTTGAGAGTGTTTGGAACTAATACAGAGAGCGTAGAGAGACATACAGATCTACAGTAGTAGCGTTTGAGAGACTGCGAAGGGGAATTCGGGGAGAGACTGATCGCGAATGAGGTCAATGTGTGTCTGTGTTTGGATGTGTGTGTAGAGGAGGAGGAGAAAAGTGTGTAAAGTGAGTGCATGGAGGCGGAGAAGGTCTTGATGATGGCTGCAGGACGCGTGGCAAAGCGGGACCAGAGACACATCCTCTTGGCATGACGGGGAAAAGTGTGTGTGCGTGTGTTAGTAACATTTCCCGATGACACCACATGGATTTTCATATAGACTTGGACCTGCAGTGCTTTTCCTATGCATGTTAAGAAGCAGGCAGAACTTTCTTCCCCCCCCCCCCATTCCTAGTGGCGTCTGGGACCATGTGGTAGCCGGGCATCGGTGGGATGTTCAGACAGGTGCATAGCAGGCCTGTTTTGCCCCTCCTCCACCCTCTCTCTCTTTCTCTCACACAGACACACACACACACACACACACACTAGAATCAGTACCCAGGCCATCAGGTGAAGGAGGCCAATGAAAAGGAGGAGGGGTGTGTGTGTGTGTGTGTGTGTGTGTGTGTTCTAGACTAGGTACAATCATGAGAGAGAGGGTCTGTCAGCGGCCACCTGTTGGCCAGCTGACAGGGTCCCATTTCAGGGTCAACTTTCAATTTTCAGTTTTTCTTGCATGAATTCTCACATGGACCCCCCTCCCCAAGATTTTAAGAAGAAGAAGGGAAAATGATAGAGAGGAGGTGGTGCAGTGTCTCGTGGCGTCTTGTTTGATGCTGATCAGTGGCTCGGAGATAGCACCCTCTTGATGTGGTATTACCATCACTATAGGAGCCGTGATGGCGCTAGAGGGTCTGCAGGTGGGGGTGGAGAAGAGGATTGGGTTGGTGATGTGGGCAGCCGAGACCCCAAATGAGGACTGAGTGATGAAAGTAAGGAGCCTGTGCGGTGGACAGGAGGAGGGGATGTGACTTAGTTGAGGAGATAATTTCTCATGTCTGTGGGGGCTGAAAATGAAGTTGGGGGAGGGGAGGGGGGATTGATTTTAACAATACAGTATACTCAAAACAATGTCCGTCGATAGCTTTTCTGATGCAGGTTTACGTGTGCGAGGTTCAGTCATCTGGTGTGAGCTGCTGACCGCATTTTTTTTTTCTCCATTTATTTTTTTTACCACTGTCCTGCCGCGCTCGGCCACATCACTTGATGTGCGGCCTAAGGGGGGGGTTACTCCTGCTCTCCACTCCACTGGGAGACTTTGCGGATATACTCCTCAAACAACCACATGAAGTGAAATGTCAAACGTTTGGACAATCAATAACAGTGGCTAGACAGAAGCAAAGGTCTCCATCATTCCATTTTTTTTTTTTTTTATGTGCAGGCCATGGAAGAAGAAAAGAAAAAAAACAAACGCAAGTATCACTAATTGAGTTTGGATCCCTTAAGAGGAAATATGCGGCCTTCCTGAGCAGGATGATGATGTTGCAGATGCTTGTGATGCAAATGAGAGCTTTGTGTGTTTATGCTGCTCAGCCTCTCACGGGCACTCTTTGGCCCAAGTACACCCTTAAACAGACTCATTTACGGACAAGACTTAATGAATGCAAGCAAAAGCAAGTGTGTGCGTGCGTGCGTGCGTGACATGACAATAGCGTGTGCGCACACAAAGCCGGCGACATGACAAGCAGCGAGCACCGAGGGCACCAATAAGAGTTCAACACATCAGCGTGCCCTCTGCTTGAATAATTCAAACCATGCATGTTGTGAATGATGCACGGGACAAAGATACGGTTGGTCTTTCGTTGCCACCTAGCGGCCATTCCAGATACTGCAGGCAGTCCAAAAAGTACAGGAAAATGAACAAGAACATCTTTATTCGTCTCACAATGGAGAAATTTCCCAATTTACAGCAGCAAAGTTATGAAAGGAAGAAAGTATAGTAGCTGCTGTAAAGGCAGCCGCTCTCGCGGCGCCATCTTGAAGTCATAATAACAAATGGAGATGATCCTCATGGTCATCTCCCAAGGCTCGAACCCACCACAACTCCTACAAAGAAAAAGCTGGAGGGAGCAGGCAGCCATGCAGCTAATCAAGGACTTAGGAATCCAACCCACTCGCTCAAACAAGCCCCCCCCACACACACACACACACACACTCTTGTGAAGTCAACGCGACATCTCTGAATTTCCGAGCCAACCCGCTGGGAACAAATTGTCACCCACACCGTCAAAATGTCCACAAAAAAAATTATCTTCAGTCCTTAAAGATGTTGATTACAATGTAATTTGAACAAGTTGTTGTTTACTTCAAACAGAGATGTGTTTACTGAATATTTTTCTGACTGTTAGCAACAACGCAAAACATACTGTAAAATATACATATGCGTATATTTTCATCGTAAGAGTGAAATCGTTTACAATGAGGAGTCATTTTGATTTTCACACCATAAAAAATTTGAGTTGAAAATGTCATGCTCAAAGTATTTGTTTTATCATGTATTAAAGACCAGTATTTATCATATGATTTGCATGGAAGTATTAAAAAAAAAAAATTTGGGCTGAAAGTAATTGCGAATAAGAAACGATGAGGATCGATGGTGATGAAATTGCAAGAAAAAGTATTGGCACTGCATTCATTTGGGTTTGGATGTATGACGCTTTGTTTCTTTGAATTTGTTTTTTTTTTGCGTGCTTTTACTTTGCTGTAGTTTTATAATTTCTAACTTTCTACATTTTTGCTTCACCTTCGTGCTTGCAGTGAATATTGCGAATGATTGTACTCTTTAAAGCACTAATATTTAGCATGTTATTTCATTGGCTCCATGTGAAAAGCTTGTTTGAGGTTGTTTAAATGCATGTCGTGGTGCTGCTGGGGTTTTTTTTGTGCTTCACCGATGCGATATGAAAATGTGTGTGATGCCGTTTTAAAATGAGTGAACAAGTTTGACATTCGGCAAAAAGCTTGTTGCTAGCCAGAAGCTGAGCTTCACTGGGGTTGTTTGCAGAGAAGGTTCGTGGCTAATTGCCCTTGTATTGGATCCCCATCATGTTTGTGATGGTCAATGAAGTATTGTGGCAACTTGGCAAACTTTTGCTGGCCTTGAGTTTGACACGTGCTATACAGTCGATGTTGCAAAGAATCGACTTTACTATTTTGGAGGTTAGAATTGTTTTGATCAGTGTAGTTATCATCTGGATCCAGCAGTTGGTACTGTACCTGTACAGAATGTAGCAATCATCTAAAATCCAGCCTCTTTCTGTACTGTTTACTGCTTTTCCTGTTGAGGACCAACCACAGTGTGCTAAAGACAGTCAATGTTATTATAATTAAGCCCCCCACACCCCCCAAAAAAATAATAATAAAAAGGAAAATGCATTCAAAAAAAATCAAACCCTAACAAACTACATCTCGCGTTACTAAAACTACAACTAAAAACGGCCTTTGTTTTCATCTTTGTCAATTAATATCATACATGAGTTTTCGGAGTCCGTTTTATTTTGGTAATTCTGTATGTCCGTACAAAAGAAGGAAGGTCAAACAGTCATTTGAGGATTGTAGTTTAATTTACGTGATTACAAAGTGCACTCTGTGACCCCTTAAAAATATACATCTCTCACAAACCTGCTCTAAAAAGTAATACTAACTACATAAAAAAAATAATTTAGGCCTTTTGTTTACACACAGTTGATGACATCACTGAAAATATGTTCATGTATTTTGCTTCATTTATCTTTCACTTGCATTTTTTTTAAAAAGTATTTCATCACCTCTAGAATAGCAAAATCCATAATGAATCCAAATGTTGCTTTTGCGATACTTACTTGAAGACACACTTTACCTTTTCAAGTTATTGATTGCCATCTGTCTTGGGTTTTAAAAGGTCAAACTGCATCTTTGTTTATTCCTTCCTGCTCTCTTGTCTTCCTGTTGATTTCACTTCTTCAGATCGGCGTGGGTGTGATTTGCACGGTTGTTCCGCGTAGTGGGTTTGAGTTGAATTGTCTGACAAGGCAAGATCTACATCAAAACTTCTGTCTGCCTTTTGACCAAACTGAAAAACGGTCAGGTTTGATGCTGTCAGAGAAGAACTAATGGAACAACATACACAATTTTTGTGGTTGTAGTTTGCTAGGGTGTCGAACTCTGAATTCTGAAACATTCGATGAAATAATGCCGGGACGATTATGGAAAGTCTTTAAACTATACATGATAGCGCAGTTTAAGGATCACATCTCTGTGACGAGTACAGAGTAATGTATCGTCGCTATTGTGTGTGTGTGTGTGTGTGTGTGTGTGTGTAAGAACAACATACACAGTTTTTGTAGTTGTAGTTTGCTAGGGTGTCGAACTCTGAATGCTGAAACATTCGATGAAATAATGCCGGGACGATTATCCACACACACGCGCACACTCGCACAAATGCATGCACATTTTGAACATCTGGCTCAGATGTGATCTGGAGTGTACTTAGTACCGTACCGTGTGGGCGGGGAAATAATGTGAGCTACGAATGTTTAGTTTTGCCACATGATAGCGCAGTTTAAGGATCACATCTCCGTGACGAGTACAGAGTAATGTATCGTCGCTATTGCGTGTGTGTGTGTGTGTGTGTGTGTGTGTGATCACCACCACACGCGCACACTCGCACGAATGCATGCACGTTTCGAACATCTGGCCCAGATGTGATCTGAAGTGTACTTAGTACCGTACCGTGTGGGCGGGGGAAATAATGTGAGCTACGAATGTTTAGTTTTGCGACGTTCCAAGAAACCTAAGCACATTTCTGGAGTCATTTTGAAAAGGCGACTGAATCGACTCAATTTGACTTGACGTTATTCGTCTGTGAACCAGTTTTGTTCACAAGATGTCATTTCCTTCCGGGTGCTGTTTGTACACACTCCAAAGCATCACCGTCCAATCAGACGTTATGAGCCCAACGCTGCAGGCATGTCATGTGAGCCGCGCGGATTACATCCTCTAATCTGCCCGTCATGAAATACCAACCATAAAAAAAAAAAGAGACGGAGTAACAAAACGGATGGATGGACGTTGAACATAAGAAGAGGCATCCCAAGACTCAACCAAAGCAACGAGTGTCAAGTGAGTGTTTTCACGCCGCAATGCATCCTTGCTTTTTTTTTGTCTTGTGCATTTAAGAGCACCGCTGTCGCGGTTTAAGCGAAAGGATGTGGTTGCAGGTTGTTCGATTTTTTTTTTTTTTTAACACTTTTCCATGTGAATGCACTTCCAATGACACGATGCATTTTCCCTGTAAAATGTCAATAAAAGTGTGTAGACAAAACTGTGGAGTAATGTGGGTAGTAAAGTGACTGTTTTGACTTTTTTTTGCAAATACGTTTTAAATATTTAGAATCAAACTGAATGTACTCTGCAACTTACTCCATAGTGTACAAGACGATGAGGTGCAAAGGAAAACCATGAGCAATTTATTCCGCGCGGTTTAGTGACATAGGTCAAGTGGGGCGCGTTTCATGACAATTCAGTGCTTGACTTAAAATATTAAAAGCATGACAGAGAGAGAAACAAAATATTCAGAAATTGCAACCAAAAAAAAGTAGCATAAAACATGTACAATAATTTGAAAGCTAGCATGCAAATTGAGATTAACGCAAGAGGAATAAGTGAATGCTGCAGGGTGCCACTCAAATTTCTTCCTCCAAAACTGTCACATGATTATAGCTTACTGAAAAACAAATATATATATTTTTTTACATCTGCATAAATTTTGATGCTAACTTGCCTTTGAGTGATTTATTTTCACCTTACTTTCCAAATTCTTTCATCTTCATCATAATCGTTCTTCTTTTACGTCAGAGTTATGACAGTTTCGCTTTCATTTTTCTGATAGGGAAGTCATCTAGCATAGCGTTGCAAATTTAATCTTCACCTGAAGCGGGAATACTTTTAATGCATGCTTTGTTTTCCCAGCTGTCCCCCGTTGGTGGCGCTGGGTAACATGGCCGAGCCAGGCACCAGGAAGAAGCCACCCTGGCCCGAACTGGATGTCCCAGTCATCCAGCCGACGTCTGATGACACGCAAACACAAAAGGAGGTAAATGCAAAAAGCTGGCAGCCAAGTGCTACTTTTTTTTTTTTTTTTTTTAGACAGGGCTGCGGCCTGACTAAATAAAGCTCTTCTTTAAACGTCAAAAATACAGAGGTGTGGTGCCAAGTCACTCCACTTATGAGCTTTTAAACAAAAGCACTGTCATTCCGCTAATTTTTTTGTTTTGTTTTGCGCTGACACGCAGACTTGGTGGCAGTGAACTGAGTTCACTTCAAAATAAGCAACACTTGGGCAAAGAGTGGAAAATGATTCAAAAGAAGCTGTTTGATCTCCACGCCCAGTTGAAGTTAACCATCAAGTTAAATGTCAAAAACCAGATAGCTAAGCCTTTCCATTCCCTAGCTTCATGCTAACACTATTATAATGTTGTGGTGCCATCACCCTGTCATCAATGTACTAAACACAAACGGTGCAGCATCACGCGTAGAGAGAAAACAGTACTCAGTCATACATTCTTTATCCTCCATGAGGAGCAAGTAATGTAGAATTTGTAGTCTTGAAGCCAGAGTTGAATGTAGCCTTACTTCACTTATTATTATTATTTTTCTTTTTTTATATGTACAATCAACAATGTATGTACTTACCCGGTCACCCGATGAGGGTTGTCGATCTGCTGTCAGGTCATCCATTTTTAAAATGCATAAAAATGTAAACTCTATCTTTAAACTCATCTCGA